>NC_141085.1:10640316-11015316 GCF_041138505.1 Cibotium barometz
GAATGAAGAGCTGTATTTTTAAGGCAGAGAATGAAGATCGTTGGCTTTGATACCTCAAAGCAAGTGATTCCCACATAGACTACTACCACCAATGGTAGAAAGAGCTTACCTTACCCAAATTCTGGTCTAAACTAGTGGTCACGTAAAGGGAAGGGCTGTCAAGCTATATAAAAATAAAAAATCTCTCGCTCTATGGGAAGAGCAAGGAACAGGGCCTTGGCCAAAGTAGAGAGGGAAGCAAAGTACATGTTGGAAGAAAGCATTAAGGCTGAAGATCTTAGACAAGTCCCCAAGCACTTCAAAATGTGGGATGTGGGAGACCGCTTCGTATATTTTGAGAAAGCTAAAAGAACTTTTGATAGCAAGCCTGGTACATTACTTTGGGATGTTAGAAGTCAAGGAGGTTAACCTTGGTGGACATTGGTGAGGATTCGAAGCCAGTGTGCATTGGAAAGGATTTGGCTTCAGGGAAGAGAAAGATCTCATTGATCTTGCTCACGGAGTTCCAAGGATGCTTCGCTTGAAAGTACACAGACATGATGAAGGGTGTACTCCCTAGGTGGGCAAGCACTCCATTCCGATCATGGAAGGAGCTAAAGCCATCAAGGCACATGGATTATTCAATGAACCTTGGTGGGTGGTCCCCAATCAATGAACTCCAAGTACTCCGAGATGGTTGAGGAGAAAATCGACAAGCTTGTGCCGGGCTCATTTACAAAATTGAACTTACACAATGTGTATCCCCCGAAGTGATAGTGCCTAAGAAGAACGAGAAGATCATAGTCTATGTTAACCTCAAAAAGCATAATGCATGCATTGTGAAAGATCACTATCCATTACTGTTATAGCTTTCTTGATGGATTCTTGGGCTATAACCAACACAAGTGGAAATAGACTTGAAAGATCATCACAAGATAGAATTTGCAATAGAATGGGACACACTAGGTTATGTGTTTTGGCTTATCTTTGCATGATGCGTACCAAGTTATGCGTTTTGGCTTATCTTTAATACTCTTGGAACTTTTCAAAAAATTGATGTACATAGCTTATAAGGAGTATCGTTGAAAATTCCCTAAGGTCTTCATGGATGATCTTTGCATGAATTTAAAATGAAATCTATGGTGTTGTAGAAGGTGCTAGAGAGATGTAGGAACATAATTTTCCTTAACTCTTTCAAACGCCAACTTTGGGTATGAACAAGGAGTGAATTTGGCAGACACAGTCTTAGAATATGGAATAGCCACCATTATTAAGCTTCACTAATCTCATCTTATTTGTTCACTCTACTAGTGGCTCAAATTTGTGGAGCTTGGCATTGCTAGTTTCCTCAACAATTGCCAAAATCTCTTTAAGGGAAGATTTCTTGGTTCATTGCTAAGTGATTCACCAGAGGAATTACATGGACACACTTTCTACTATCCGATTTTTGTGTTGCAAGCCATGCTGTTGATTTCGCTCATTCTCCCTCTAGGCTTGCAATTGAGCCAAGTCCTCTTAGGAGCTTGTTAATCATCATTCAAGGGACCCACAGTCCAAATCTGAGTGAATTTGATCCATTGTAGTAGCTGTGAGAAGCGAAAAACCAGTCAACGTCCCTATATTCACGTTTCGGTGCTTGGAGTTGGTGCCTTTTTGTTTGGGGATTTGCTCATCATCAAGGGCAAGAAGGTCATGCAAAAAGTTTCATCAAAATCCCTTTGAATTTGCTTAATTGAAGCCTCCAAGATTCAACTATGTTAATCATTGTGCTTAGTATCTAATCACTATCATTAAGGATTAATTTACATAAATTGGACTAAATTAATGTCAAAATTAGAAAATTAGGGTATAAATCTAATGTGGGAATCTGTCTTTTACATCAAAAGCCATCACACTCGTTTGCATCACTTAATTTGAGTACCTTTTCACTGTATTTAGTGCATTTTTAGCACATAGTTTGCATCTTAATCACTTGTATCAGCTTGAAATCAGTCATTGCATGAAAAATTAGAGTCCACTGCCAATCTTGTATGAGATTAGACACTGCCAATGAATCAAAGGACAAGCTCATTTGTAAGACCACCTTAAATGGCAAAGATTTTACATCTCACGACATTATATGGGGAAGGGGTGCATCCTTGGGTCACTAAACATGGGAAAGCACATGCACATAAGTATCAAAAGAAAAGAAAGGTGCATTAAATACTATTCTAAGCACGCTAAGAGCATAAATGCATAGAGTGACCGCATCACAAACCATGGCCTTAGACACAAAGCATCAAAGGAAGCATCAAAACACTAAGTAAAAGCATCGAACGCAAGTAGCAAAGACAAAGCCTACACCTAAGGCACAATGAAGAAGACAACGCTAAAAGGTGGACACAAAAACAAGAAAGGACAAGTAGTCAAAAGAAAGAGTCAAAGCTATAAAAAAAAACTGAGTACCAAGGAACCAATAAGGGATCTTCATAAAGCAAAAGCAAGGAGATCTCAAGTAATCAGCAGCACTAAGCAACAAAGGAGATATCAACCACCACTACCCTATCCTAATCAATTCATATGTTATAAGCCACCAAATGAGTAGGCAAGTATATGTGTTTATAAGTATGTTTTACCACCTAAGAGTAGCTAGAAGAACACCTAGGGGAAGTGATGCAAGTGTAAACATTCATAACCACCTGAGAGTAGCTAGTCAAGCACCCAAAGGGGGGAGATGTCCCATGTCTAAATCTAATTGTCAATCCACCTACCACCTATATTAAGGGGAGGGGGGTGAAGTATTTGTAAACCTCACATCTGACCACCTTGCAATAGCCTAAGAATATGGCACCAAGGGGAGGTGTTGAGAAATGTGGTGCCATTGAGTAGTGGAGTTGGTAGTAGGGAGTGAGTGCTGATGAGATACTCAAGAAAGGCTTGGCACAAGTGCACTCTTCTACGAGCTCTCAATTGAGACATTATCTTCCATGTGCACAGTGGACATTGATGCCTCTATCTCTACAATAATCGATTGTGTGCTAGCCCAACCTGGTGGTGAGCATAACATGTATTTTCCTATTAGCGTTGCTAGTAGCCAATTAAATGACATGGAGTAGAACCATACCACGATCAAGAGGAAAGGTGTTTCCATGGTTTATGTCATAATGAAGTACCACCATTATCTTTTGTGGGGGTGAACAAGTTTGTATTCTTTGTAGACCACCAAGCCCTTCTCTATCTTGTTAACAAGCCATGTGTTATGTGCACGTAATGGCTTTTGATCGAATAGGTATTTGACTTCACATTGACTATGTGAAAAGGCTCATAGCATGTGCATGCCAACCACTTGTTGCGTATTCCAAATGGAGAACCACCAAAATAAGGAATAGATGATGATCTTCTTCATGCTCTATGATAATCTGCTTGATGAGTGGCCCCAAGAAATAGTTCACTATCTAGCCTATGGCTTGCCCTAGGAAATACCTCTAAACAAAGATCAAGCGAGAAGCCTTATCAACAAGAAGGTAGCCCTTTCTCATTGATAGAATAGAGACCTAGAGCCTCCCTATCGATTTGATAGGGAGGCTAGTGAGCAATTATGTAAGCCAAGATGGGGAATAATGAGATAATGTTTAGGAGTTTGAGTTTGTTGAGATCGTGGAATAAGCCTACTACAATGGGGTTGGAGGACATTTCACCCCACGGATACCACCGCGAATGCCCTACTAGGAGGCACCATTTGGTGATGTAGATGATTTTGTAAGAGGTTGTGTAACAAATGATGTCAACAATTTTCCATCATGCACGACCAAAATAGGATGCCTCTATATCCCAAAGTAGTTTTTGTGCAACCCTTCAAAAAATGGGGCATCAATTCTGTTACACCTATTATTTTGGTGACATGCACACATGCTCACTACACATCATAGCAACCAGGCTTAGTGCACCAAATGGACTGAGGCACATGCGACCATGTGACCCATAAGGCAGATGCAAGCGCTATGCCATAGATTGCACGTAGCATGGCCTCCTATAACCTTTCAAGCTCAAAGAGATGGTTAGTGAGGACAATGTTATGCCACTCATTGTGTCCAACCTCTACAATATTGGTTCTTGTTAGTGCTCTCATTCTCACCATTTTCTTGGGGGTAATGTGGTGACTTGTAGTGCGCCACCATAAATTCCTTTGGCAGAAAACTCACCATGGTCCCTTATGGATTCCCAAGAGATTCATGGACCAAAAGTGATGGGTTCCCAAGAATGCACTCCAAAGCACAGGGGTATTATGAAGGCAATGGTAGCTTATGGACTCCCAACAGAGTCATGGAGGACCATTGCTCTTACTAAGAGGAAGAAGAAAAGACCCGCCCACAAGAGCCACTGGATTCCCAACAGATTCATGGAGGACCATTTCTCTTACTAAGAGGAAGAAAAAAAGACCTGCCCACAAGAGCCTAAATCCTCAACCACAAACATGGTGGGTCAAAGATGACATGTTGTAAGCATCGGGATACTCTGAAGGCAACATTTCTGAAGGCAACATGTAGCTATGGCTCTCCCTAAGGTAGTTGAAGAGTCGAAGAGGAGAGGAGTATCACAGGTAAACTCCACACCAAAGAGACGGTGGGTCTCAAAAGCCATGCTTAGAGAGCCCAAGGGTATTTTGAGGCCACCTAAGTGGTTGCCCAAGGAAACTGCTATGAAACCTCAACACTTTCAACCTCAAGTAAGTAACAAGCTTTGGAGGACAAAAACCCCCAAAGATGCACATCAATGTAAGGAGAAGATTGAAGAGACACACTACTAAGGCTGCTACACAGTACCACTAAGGTGGATGATATACCTGTATAGAGCCAAAATACTAATCGAACCATATAGTAGCTGGTTCCCCTGATGTGATAGCTAGAGCTCGTTTATTGGGTAAAGTGAATGATTTCAAGCATTGGGGGTGAACACCCTTGACCTATTCAATTTGTATTACAACATATTGAAAACGTGAGTAGCTATGTGCCAAAAGGCAGGGGGAACAAACAAATTTGAGCAAGTGTTAGAGGGTGGAGTCTTGGTAATGCCTTACTGAGAGAAGGAAAAACAATTGATGGGGGGTAGTACAAAAAAGTGCACGTAGCCTTGAAAATTCAATCAATTAAAATCATGAATAAGCTAAATTATCCTTGTCATCATCCATTTATTTACCACCAACGATGATGTCCTTGTTTTAAAAATGATGCTAGATAAATGGGATAAACCCTCATGTAATGGTAATTGTCAATGTCAGTTGCATTTGATTAGCTTCCAAATCCCTTCAATTGTAAATGGGATAAACCCTCATTCCTTGGCAATTGTAAATGCCAGTTTTATATTTAATTAGCTCTAAAATCCCTTCAATTGTAGGATAAACTCTCATGTTGTGGTAACTTTAAATGCTAGGTTTGCATTTAATTAGCTCTAAAATCCCTTCAATTGCATGCCAGCATTTTGAAAGATTATTTTATGAATGAATGAAAGTTTGACTTTGCTTACATTATAAAAATCTACTTAAAAAGGTGTAAAAGTGGAGAGTATATACAAAGAGTCTTGTAGCATGGTTGCAACATAGCTAGGTCTTACTCCAAGGGAATTGACTTTTGATTATAAATGATGTCACAACTTATGTCCTTAAAATCTACAGATAATGATGAAATGAAATTACCATTATAGATTATGATATCAAATTGTGTTTGGATAAATTATATAACAACTTGCAAATGATATTGACAAAGTTCTAAAGACAATGATGATGGATAAAATTGTCAGCGAGGCAAAAGGCTCTTTGATCCCTTAGTTTCCAAGGTCTATTGTGGGCAAAATACCCTTTGATCCGGTAGTTTCCAAGCCTTTTTAGGTTGCATCTTCATCTTCATGCATCTTATCTGCAACCTCGATAAAAGGCCAAAGAAGTCTCATAAGGCTAAATTTCAGTTTTGTCTTCCATGTGTGAAAGTTTTCTCCAACAATGATAGGTGGAGCTTCTAGACATATCACCTCCACAAGGGATTTGATCACTAAGCTAGGGGCTACCCAAAGGGCAAGAAAGTCTCATTTGTAAATAATTTCTCTTACCCTATCAAGAGATCATGCTCACAACCACTAATGGTATAGATCTATGCTTGCCAAATGTACTTTATGTGCCAGGGATTATGAAGAATCAATTGTTAATTTCCCTTGATAAAAGAGGGTTTATTGTTTTGAGGATGATAGATTCACACAGTAAGGAACCATGACAAGGACTATGTGATAACCACTTCTAGGACACTATAGCATGGCCTCTATCATTTGGATAGATTTGAATAGAGAACACATGATGCATGTGTGATGCTTATGTTTTTACTACTCCTATTCTTACTACGCAAGAGGTAGAGTTACATCATGCCAAGTTTGGGCATGTAAATTATGGCAGTCTAATGCTACAAAGGTATAAAAATGATACAAGACATGCCACATATTGAGCTACCTCCCAGACATATGTGTGAAGGATGCATTCTAGAAAAAATACATCATAATACAACCAGAGGGGGTAGCACCAAAGCTCCTAAGGCCCAATGGAAGAAAAAAAACTCAAGCCAGGGGAGACAAGAAATGAGTCCTCGGGATCACAAAACATAAGTCATAAGAGCAGTGAAAATACACCCGCCCGAAGTGGAAATGCACCCGCCCAACGTGGTGCAACAGGCAACATTATGCAAAGATTGACGTACCAGAGTGCTCCCACGCATGGGGTTGTCATGGGCTACCACACCTCCAAGAGGGAACTCAATGCATTCACCTAAGGGAAGAGAAATAGAACACAACTGTCGTAGGGCACTTACCAATGCTTCAAACTTGAGTCCCTTGAGGCCTCCAAGCTCACTTGAGAAGCTCCAATCCTCCAAGCTCCACCTCCACGATGCCACCGTAGAGTCACTCGAACCATCACACAAGGCAATCACTCTCTCTCACTCTTCTATACAAGCATAGAAATTGCAGATGCTTAGCATCATACCCATCATATCGTCCCTTGGGTTGATCGATCAGGACCACGAGCAATTTTAAGAATCTAACACTAGCCACTATTGCTGGGTTTAGGATACGACGCCATGTCTGTATCCAATTTAGCATCTACTTTCTTTGTTCCCTTATGTCTGTAAATGTAGCTAGCATGAAGATTGGGAAGTTATAATAGAAATGTGAATCCCGTTGGCCTCTTGAAATTCTAGAGGTGTCCATCTCCTCTTTAGTGGCATGTACAAGGGATCAACTCGTTGAGTTGGTGGCACACACATATTTCATGGTGGCTGTATTCTGGAATTGTGAGGAATTCCTTTCTCCAGTCTAGCTGTATGCCGAAATCTTCCAGCTTGGGGTGTGCATCATTTGTGATAATTGTTGTATATCCCCATCTTGTGTGGACTGGGTGAGCCCCTGCAAAAGAAATAACTGATCATAAATGTTACCATTCTAATTTCCAACAGGTCAGCCAATTGTGGATTGGCTAACTTGGTGTGCCGTGCCATGTTAGACCACAAGGTGCCCTCTCCAACCAAAGGTAGCAGCTCTTCTAATTTCGAGCGAGGTGCTCGGAGAGGGTATGGTACATAATGTTGCTTTGTTGGTGTGACATCTGAGTAGGCCTCTGGTAGAATCCGCCTACTTGGTTCAAATGGTGTTATTTGCATTAACACCTTGAACATCAGTTTTGCCTTTAGTAGTGGATTGCCAGCTCTTATGAATCCTTCATACTTTGTACCAAACAAGGACTCTAGAATAGTATCATCAGTAAAAGCTTCAATGGTGTCTTGTGGGGAGAGTATGATGTACCTCCTGAGTTTGCCGTGGGGGAGATGGGTCAGGTGCCGGTACCTCCTTAGAGGCGAGAGTGTTAGTGGGAAATTCTAAAGGTTGAGAAGGGAGAGTAGAAAAAATGAAGTATGCTTGAGACTTATCAGCAGTAGGCAGAGCATTAGGATACTGATTAAGTAATTTACTAGCTACATTAGAATACATGGGGAAAGTAGGGTTAGATGATGAACTGGATGTCTCTTCCTAACCATGGCCTGAGCTTGGGGTTGGGTGTCTAGGTTTGTGGAGTTTCATAAAATCTTGGAGCTTTAGTGATATCCTTAGGACTTATGTTAGGATATTCAATATGTGTTTTATCAAAAATGTAGAGGACATTGGTTAACATGGATTCTAAATGTTTGTAGATATTATGATATAGTTTTAGAATACCAAAAGGGTGATATAAGGAAGATTCACATAATTTTAAGTGTTGGTGAGTATTGTATACTTCTAGCCACCCATGACATATAATCCATGATAACTCTGGGCTACCACCTCATAGTTGGCTAGTGTTTCGGGAATATCATTTGGAACAAACATGTTTATTTTTTCGACGTTGTTGTCCAGGATTTCAGAGTTCTAGAGCACCTGACACCAATGAAGGTTTAGCACAATTGGGTGCAAGGGATAAAAGTAAATATCCTGTGGATTAGTTAATACTACATCCCCTTGAAAAAATTCCATAATGATAGTGGGATCAGCATCATGTTTAGTATTTTGCTTAATGAGTGTTAGTTCTCCTAAGCTTAGGTCCTCAGACAGATTTATATCATATTAAAGGAATGAGAGGGTTAGTGTAGACAAAAAAGACTAAGTGTTTGAGGAGGGGCCTGAGGAGTTACTGGCAACTGACCTATCTCCGAGGCTCGCTCAAGGAGTAGGCACATTTCATATCTGTAGGTTCTTGCCTTTTACTTTGGTCTTATATGGCACGTTCCAATTCTTAGATACAGGAGTCCTTGGTGCTGAGGAGATCTAATATAGTTGTTTCTCTGACCATTCTTGCAGCATCCTCGAAGCTACCTTTTTTCGCTTCTTCTTGCACACATATGGTGGTAGCCTCCCTTCCCTGAGCCTATGTGATTCTTTGAAGTCTTTTAGCAGCCAATATTTGATTGTCTTATAGGCTGTTGGGTGACTTGCACCATTGCCTATGTGATTCTTTGAAGTCTTTTAGCAGCCAATATATTTGACTGTCTTATAGCTATTGGGTGACTTGCACCATTGCCTCTCTTGGTGTGCAATGATCATTCTCTGCATCTTAGCTTGATTGGTGCTGATGGTGTCATTAAGCGCTCTAACCTTCTTTGCATTTGCCTTGTTTTTCTATTCTCTTTCTTGTTGCAAGGGAGTCACTCTACTTTCTGCTTCCTTCAGACTTAAGGATAGCATTTGGATCTAGATTTGTAGCTCTTCTTCTTTGGCTAGGGAAGTGTGCTGGAGCTCCTGTACTTGATGGGCATGGATAGCTGCTAGCTCTTAAGGTTATGGGAGACTTTCTTCTGAAGTTGCTCTTTAGCCTGCTCCAGCTGCGCTTTCAGATCCGTATTCTCTTTAATTCTTTGCACAATAGTTTGGCTGAGAACCAAATTATTGTTTTCTAGCGCTTGGTACCTGGCCTCTTGCTCCTTGGTTGCCTTTAAACTCTTCATGATCACATCCCTATGTGTGGCCTCCATCGCTGTTAGGTGTTGTTGCAAGGTCTGTACTTGGTTGTTTGACTCTTGAACTTGCTTCTAGAGTGTGGCATTACTATCATGAAGTATATGTGTTGTGAGGAGATGGCATCGCCATACTCGTTGCTCCTGCTCCCACAGTGATGCACTTGTGGCTGCTGTCCCTTCCAGTCTTGCATGCAGTAGATTTAGTAGCTCATCCAGTCCTTCCTCCATAGTTTCCTGAAAGAAATTTTCATAGTCTAGATTATGTAGGAATGACGTCTCTGGTATCACCTCTTTGTCCTCCAGATGCCTCCTTTTGCTTGGACTGGGTGTATCTTTACCTCTTGGCCTTTTCCCTATATCCAATGGTGCTGCTGTGACTTAAACTGGGAGTGATGTTGCTTCTTCAAGTTCTTGGGTTTCTTCTGCTTGCATTGCTTTTTCTTCAGTCTTTGGCTGCCCCGCATGTGTGTGTCTAACATAGTAGAACTCTTTAGAGGGGACATGTTTTTGAAGATTAACTGAGCTGTGCTTTGAGGAGGAGTCCTTTGCTGTGCTTCTTCTTGTGTGGCCTCGCTACTGAGAGTGGCTGATAGTGTGCTTCTTGTTGCTCTAGTACTTCCTGGTACGACTTGATTTCTTGTGTGAGCTTAGCCTTAATTCTTTGTGTCTCGTGAGCCACATCTAGTATGACACCTCTCATCTTTCTTTTAGTCTTCTTTTTTCTTCCTCTCTTGATCTCCTTCATTATCGCCTTAGTTTCCATGAGGGCAGCTTGTCCCTCTTGCATTTCTACAGCAATCAGGGCTGGTTGCTCTCTGTGAGGAGTGCCAATTGCATTCGCTCTTCTAGTTTTGGTTCTGGAAGAGGCCTCTGAGCCACATGATTTAGTACCTGCATCATCAGGTGTACGTGTTGCATATTTTTTATTGATGGGACTTAAGGTAGTTTTCCATCTCGCTGTGGATGTAATATGCCCAGTCCTCCTTCTTTCCTTCATGTACCTTTGTGATTTGGTTCAGTAGCACCCTATTATACCTATCCACATTGGCTTCAGCTACATGATTAATGACATCGCCCTACATGCCTTTTCCATGAGTTCCTCCCTAATGTTCTCGTATTCAGCTCCACTAGAGTTGTAGGAGCTCTTCTTCGACACAGTATCTAGGGGCATCTTGTCAAAGGCGCGTGTATGTATCTTGATTGGTGGTGGGAGCCACAGGGCCTCACGTATTAATCAGTACTTGCTCTGTGGTACCATCTGCTTTTGTTACTATCCCCCTCTTGGTGGCTTTGTCCTACGCCTTTATATACTTTGCACAAAGTTCTGTGTCGATGTTTCAGGAGAGAACCAGTGCCATCCTGTCGAGGCCCACCTTCTCCAGCTTGTCTTTAACTTCTGCCTCTTCCAGAATTTGGAGGCACTCTGGGCTGTGATATTGCAAGGCCACCTTTCCATGTGCTATTTGGATCTCCTTCTTGATAATGGCACCATGGAAAGCCTGGGCACATGGACCTAGGTATTCATCTTTGGGTCTCGTGTTGGTCTTTTCTTTTGGCTTACCAAGGATCCCATAGCACTGGCCTGTGTTACCGCAGGGGTCTCTACGGCTTCTGGGTCTGAGGTCGACATCTGTACATGGAAAAAAGATCAGTCTATAGACTGGCGGGGCATGTGACACTCCTTGTTGTCTTCTTTTTTTTTTTGGGTAAGAAGGTTAATTGTGATGGGAAGGGTGTTAGTGTTGTGAGCAATAAATGAGGTATGTTAGCTGTGATATACCGTGAAAGTGCAAGTGTTAAAGTCGTGAAAGTGTAGGTCATGAGGGGTAATCCCGTGAACGGGAGTAAATCCGTGAGATGGAAATCCATGAGAGTTAGTTCCGTGAGATGGATTTCCATGAGATGGAAAACCATGAGATGGATTTCTGTGAGATGGATTTCCATGAGATGGAAATTCGTGAGATGGATTTCCGTGAGGTTTAGTTCCGTGAGACAGATTTATGTGAGCTTTAGTTTTGTGAGAGTTAGTTTCGTGAGATAGATTTTCGTGGGACAGATTTCTGTGAGATTTAGTTTCGTGAGAGTTAGTTTCGTAAGAAGGATTTTCGTGAGACTACAGGTTTTGGCTGTAGCCCGTGAGATTGCAGGTTTTGGCTGTAGCCGTGAAATTACAAGTTTTTGTCGTGAAGAATTTATGTTTTGTTTTTTGTAAATTAGATTAATGCATTATCGGATCGGACCGCATAGTGGAGTTTTGTGTAAAGATGATCACAAGGCAATTGATGATGATGACATTGATTGACAATCAAAGACCTTTGTTGAAATGTAGGAACTTTGTTTGACATGCGCAAAGACTTTGTTTATCCGAGGCATTTAATTGATTACGATCAATGTTTGAAAATACGAAAGAAAAAAAAACACAAAGAAGGGCCCAAGCTCCCACCTCAACACATAGGTGTCCCCATCGAACTCGAAGAAGTGAGGAGGGAGGCGATGCAAGAAAGGCGCGATTGAGTTTGTGCACATGATGACTAGTGATTGCAAAATGATAGAAAAAGGAAAGAATTTTGAATTTATGGCGCAACTGTCGGACTAGGCGGCTGCCTTAATGAAGAATGCCATGTGTCATCCTACAATTGGTTCAAAAAAATAACTGTTTTATAGCGTGAAACATTTTGGACCAGTTCACAATGTGAACCGTTTCATACCAGTTCAGCGTGAACCTTCTAAGATTAGTTCAGGGCGTGAACCTTTTTGTACCAGTTCACGGCGTAAAGCATTTTGAATCAGTTCACGGCATGAACCTTTTTGTACCAGTTCATGGCGTGAAGCATTTTGGATCAGTTCACGGCGTGAACCTTTTTGGATCATGTGTGTGTGCAAGATTGATACCCTATATTTCTCTTCATGCTTAGACATTCAAACATGTATTTAAAGGAGTGAATGATACCCAGTTTTACCTTGTATCCATTATGTGACTAATGGACACCTTCATCTTTTTATTGCCATGGAAACTAAGGTGGTACTTTGGCACCTTTGGGTAGGTGTTGTTGTTGTTTGTAGGCATTTTAACTCCGTGTGGGAGTGCTTGATTCTTCCCTCCACCCTACTAAACAGTGTTTCTACTAAGTCCTGTGGATTGGGGCTCTGTATAAGTGTCCGTTTGTTGAATCTTCTTTTTTCTCCTTTCAAGGTCCTTGTCTAGCTCCTTGATCGAGGTGGTTATAGGTATTGGTTTGGCTATATTTAACCCATCTTGTTGGGTTGGCTTCTTCCTCTCCACACCAATGTTTGTGCACTTTTAGCATTGGTTTTAGTTGGGAGTTGGTTCTGAATGCCTTTACTACCCTTTCCTTTGTAATTGGAGGTGTTTGCAAAAAGGTGGCCACTAGGTGGGGTTTGGGCACCCATACTGTCATATTGCCTTGTGCAATTCACCTCTGCATCATTCAATTGACGACTAGCGAAGTAGATTGGATAGTCCAATTTGAACTCACTAGGCTGTGCTAGTGCACATCCAATAACAAAGTTCGATGCATCAATATGCACATGAAGTATGAGGTCCCAATTGGGGGGTCTTAGAATTGGTGCCCTAGCCAATACCTGCTTCAATCGATCATATGCTTCCTGGCATTCCTCAGTCCATTCAAAGACAATGAGTAGCTTGTACAATGGCCTGGTAATTTCAGCATAGAAGATTATGAAGCGACGGTAATACCCAACATGGCCCATAAATCTTTGCACACCTTTGTAATTAGTGGGTGGTGGCAGTTCCAAGATCAACTTGACCTTACTATCATCCGTGGATATACCGTTCTTAGAGACACTGTGTCCCAATATCACACCGTGTTTGACCCAAAATTGGCACTTTAAAGGGTTTAGGGATATACGATATAATCGACATCGCTCAAACACCTTCCTTAAGTAAGCCAGATGGTTTGCCCATCGAGAGTGTGCACACAGATTATCAATACCTCCAACCACTTCTACAAGTAGTCTTTGAAGGCTGTGCATAATATCAATCACATTGGAATGTTGCTGGGGCATTGGTGAGACCGAAAGGCATGACTTTTTATGTAAAAGTCCCCCACATTGTATTGAAAGCTGTCTTATGCTCGTCTTCTGGTGCTATAGACACATGATTGTAGCCTGAAAATCCATCCAAGAAGCTATAAGCTTCTTCATCATCAGCCACTCTCTCCAAAACATGTTCCGTATAGGGCAATGGATAATGGTCTTACCTAGTAGTTGTATTGACCTTTTTTAAGATCAACACATATCCTAATTTTCCCATTCTTTTTTGGCACTATTATGATTGGTGACAACCAATCTCTGTGTTCTATCTCATAGATGAAATCGACAGCAATGAATTTATCGATTTCCTCCTTTACAATTGCCACATATTTAGGATTCATTTGGTATGGTTTCTACCAAGTTGGTCACGATCCTTCCATGATTGGGATTGTATGTTGCACCACCTTAGGTGGTACACCTCCTTGTAGTTCTAGGTGAAACAATCCTTAAACTCCTTAAGGATAGTAATGAGCTCATTTTCTTCAACCGAAGTCTTTTCTCTTCAACACAAGTCCTTAGCGATATAAATAGGTTTGTCCTCCTCTCCTGGTCCCGCAATATTCACTTCCTTGACTTCAGCTGGGCCATCGTATGATGTGGATAGCCCACCTTCCTTAACTCTTTTTGCTGTCAGTCGGACCACTTTCTGTTCGTCAACAATGTAGGTTTTGAAGTGGTCTAGTGCTAAAAGCAAGTCTGGTTTATCCATTCTCACTTTTTGCTTTAGCCACCATAACTTTCCTGGCCTCTCGCTCAGCTTATGCCAAAGCTTTGTTTCATTTTCGACGCTTAGCTTTTGTAAGCTTAGGCGTTTCTCATTCTTAAAGGATGACTTTCTCCTTATGTTTTCCTTCAAGTGATATCTTACTCAATTCCTCACCCCAATCCTTAAGAAAACTCATCGTGTACCTCAGTGGCTTCGAGGTATCTTAGACATTGGGCATCTGTAGGTTTTCTTCGTAGTAGGGCATTTCGTCAAGCAATATATCGTTCCTTCTTTCGCCATCTTCTAAGGTGTTGGGCGTTGGTGTACGACATTATGATCCAGCCCCTTCTATGCTAGAGACCTCCACTTCTGATTCCTCATCAATGGTAGTGGGAACAGTTCTAGATTGCCAATTGACCATACAGACAGAGGTAGTGGGAACAGTTCTAGATTCCACATATTAGGTTCCTCTTGGTTGCATTACATCTATGGTAGCTAGCACATGCATCCAATTTTCACTCAAATCCGAAGGTGAAAGTGATGCATACATTTCCATTTCCTCTTCCTCTTTGGAATTCTCCATCGTGGGCTGGCATATTTGTATAGATGTGGTATGCTCAGTTGTTGTGACCAAATCATTACCGAACAGTTTGTTAAATTTGCAACAATGTGATGAGCTATGGTGGATCAAATGCTAGAATCAATATCATTAGAAAAGAGATTAGATGATAATTAAGATGTGATTAGTGAGTAATTAACTAATAGCTTAATGTAGGCATGGGTAATAAAAAACTAGCAAATTCTCATTAGGCCAATGCCTCAATTTATAGAGTTTACATCCAAGCATCTAATCCCACTGATCTCTCCTTGATTCACTCCACCTCTTTTGCTTGATTCTCTCCACCTCTTCTCCAGAATATCTCCACACCTCCTAAATCTTCTCATGCTACCCTTTATTCTCTCCCAGTAGATACTTCTCACCATTTCACAGCTTCTCTCACATTTACAGATTCTCTTTTACATCCTCTTGCTAAGGGCTTGTTCCCGCACACACCCTATTCACTTGTATATTTCAACACCTCCCCTCAAGTGAATAATCCTAGCACACCTGGGCCCTATACCAAGTTTCCCTCTTACTTGATAGTCCCCGCACCAGTGCCTCAAGTCCCTAAACTCATAGTCCTTGACACTCTCTCTCTCTATGTGTCCAAGGCTACTACAAGTGCGTGTGACCTTGACTAAAGTGCTCACACATACATCTACCACATGGCCTACATCATCGGTAGCTCAGAGGTAGTTTTACTCTATTGGGGTAGGTTACATCATTGGGTTGTGGGGTTTCTCTCTCTCTCTCTCTCTCTCTCTCAGAAAAGATGATCTGACTCCACTTCCTTAGGAGCCTCCATGAAGTTTGTCGATGTCGTTCCTTCTCCACTGGGTTTGCTGTAGCAGTCTCTTGCCATGTGTCTTGGCTTTCCACAGTTGGGGCAAGTGAAGGCCCTTACTCCTACTCTGCCTCTTCCTCTTCCTCGTCCTCGTCCTCGAGAGAATCCTCCTCGGGTGAAGAATATTTTTTCTTCTCCAGTTGTTGAGTCCAGCCATTTCTTCTCTTTGACCTTGGTCTCTTGCTCTAGTAGAGCTCCTTCTATCTCGTGCAGCTTCAATTTAGGTACATTTTTTAATGTTGCTACAATGTTTTCATATTCACCTTTGTCCACACTCTTCAGAAGCACTGCTAGTGCCTCATCATCTTCTACCTTTTTGCCAATGGCTCCTAGTTGTTGCTTAATGCTTTTATATTTGTTCAAGTGTGTGATTAAAGGTTCACTTTCCTTCATATCCAGTTTGTAGAATTGCATTAACAAATTTATCTTTGAATTTTTTGCTTGAGTGTCAAATAATTTATTGAGTTCATCCCATGCATCTTTTACCCATTGTATCCCTATGATGTGATGAATGATTTCATCATTTAAATTGAGTGCGATAAGTCCTAATGCTTTCTCAATCCTGCTCTTCCACTCATTTTCTCCACTCACCTCTGGGCATTCATCTCTTCCCTCAAGTAGCCCCCACAAATTTTTCCTCACGAGCAGATACATGGTTTTTGTTTGCCATGTGTAAAACTGCTCCCCATTAAATTTGGCTATCTCTTGTGCCGTACTCGCCTCATCATCTTCTACCTTTTTGCCAATGGCTGCCAGTTGTTGCTTAATGCTTTTATATTTGTTCAAGTGTGTGATTAAAGGTTCACTTCCTTCATATCCAGTTTGTAGAATTGCATTAACAAATTTATCTTTGAATTTTTTTGCTTGAGTGCCAAATAATTTATTTTCATCCCATGCATCTTTTGCCCAATGTATCCCTGTGATGTGATGAATGATTTCATCATTCAAATTGAGCGCGATAAGTCCTAATGCTTTCTCATTCGTGCTCTTCCACTCATTTTCCCCACTCACCTCTGGGCATTCATCTCTTCCCTCAACTAGCCCCCACAGATTTTTCCTCATGAGCAGATACATGGTTTTTGTTTGCCATGTGTAAAATTGCTCCCCATTAAATTTGGCTATCTCTTGTGCCGTACTCATGATAATGTGAAGGGAGTCTTACCTCTTGATCCAATTTCAAGATTCAAGGACAGTGTCTACCCTTTTACAACTCAATCTGGTGTTTAGGTGATGATTACAATAGATTTATCAGCATAAATTCACTAGAAATTACATTAAACCAAGGGTAACAAATCTGTACTGAATGGTTGGAGTATCAAACCATCTCCGAATTGCAATATGAAGTTATAGGGATTTGTATAAGATACCCAATGGTGGTTAATTTGAATCTTAAATTGCACCAAATATAATGATTAGTGTTGACTAATCACTGATTACCAAAATAATCCTCTGTTTTGTGTGCAGAAAACAAAGTATGCGGGGAGTCCAGATCTGGGGCCTTAGAGTTCAAATGAGCTCAACCCCTTTCATCAAGGCCATCAATAGGCAGCTAGTCTAGTAGAGGATTAAGCCAAGAAACACAAGATTTGACCAAACATTGAATGCTTAATCTTTATTTTACCAAAGTCACATGTAGATTTAATGGAGAGCTTGGATCTCACTGTAGACTTGATGAAGTCAAAAACTGTCTTCATCACCAGCTTGTAGAGCACCCTTGAAAACCCCTGGGGCCAAGAGGAATTAGAGCCATTGTACCTCGTGTAGACAAGATCTCAAATCTCCTTCAGAAAAAAGGCACTGGCGAATTCACGAATTTTAGCAGTTGTAGAAGACGGTTTGGCGAATCGCTTTGATGGGCTGGAGCATGGGGCTTGTGGCTATGTGTGGCTAAAGGCTTGGAGACTATTGTTAAGCTTGGAGAGAGATCAAGCCTCTCCACTAGCTGGGGGTACATAAGCTCTTTGAAAAGAAGAGGTAAAACTTGATTATTTTCTAATCTTGATTAGCTAGGTGATTAGCAAGATAATGGGCTCATAAATTTGACGGATTCAAAGCTAGGCTCTGATACCATGTTAAATTTGCAGCAATGTGATGAGCTACGGTGGATCAAATGCTAGAATCAACATCATTAGAAAAGAGATTAGATGATAATTAAGATTGATTAGTGAGCAATTAACTGATAGCTTAATGTAGGCATGGATAATAAAAAACCAATAAATTCTCATTAGGCCAATGCCTCAATTTATAGAGTTTACATCCAAGCATCTAATCCCACTGATCTCTCCTTGATTCACTCCACCTCTTTTACTTGATTCTCTCCACCTCTTCCCAGAATATCTCCACACCTCCTAAATCTTCTCATGCTACCCTTTATTCTCTCCCAGTAGATACTTCTCATCTTTTCATAGCTTCTCTCACATTTACAGATTCTCTTTTATAGCCTCTTGCTAAAAGGGCTTGTTCCCACACACAGCCATGAAGAGAAAAGGTTTCATGTCGTCGAAAAGCAATTAGTTCACGTCGTGAATTGAAAATGGTTCACGTTGTGAAGGGTTCTAAAAGGTTCACGTCGTGAACTGAAAATGTTTCACGCCGTGAAGTGCTTTGAAATAGTTCATGTCGTGAAACGATTTTCTATACGTTCATGATTCTTAATTTTGTCAGAACCCCGTGGTGTCAGGATCAGGCTACCTATTTTTGGCAAGGTAATCCCGTGAATTGTAGCATTGATGTCAAGAGTGTTTCACAGCATGTTGCAGAAAAAACAGTGCTCATTGTGAATGATTTTCCTCCAGTTTCACGTGGGAACTTCTCACATGCATTGACTAAGGTGATTTTAGGTGCAAAATCCTTATCCAATTGTTTGCAAGATGATTGTGCCACACAAATAGTGCTGCACATGTATTTTACAGCAAAAGTAAATAGTGCAAGGCATAGTATTATGGTAGACAAGAGAGCCACACACAACTTCATGACACCTAAATGTGCTAAGATAAGAGGTTGGGTGGAGGTGTCTTTTGCCCAAGAGGCGTCGATACCAATGTACTAATGGCGTACTCCCTTGGCTTTATAAGCAAGTGGATATGGAAGGCCAAGTTGGACTTCATCGTGATCCCAATGGATGCCTTTGAGGTCATTGTAGGGCTGTCTTTGGTGGAAAAATATATGATGGCTTTGTTGGGTCAAGGATTCAATAATCGCCTTCTAGATATACAAGGGACCAAATTTTTGGTGCCATGTATGCTTAAGGACTACCCCCCCAGCACAACCAAGAAAACTCTTGATTGGTCAAGCAAGCTAACAAAGAAGACATCCAGAGATAAAGTGACTCCAAGGGTCAGCGAGATGACGATAAAGGGAAAAGGGCAATTCTAGATAACCTCAGGCCCAAAAATGAGGCAATATAGAGTCAGGATGTGCGCAAATAGAAGCCTAGAAATGGAGTAGTGTAGAGTCAAGATGTGCATAAGTAGAAGTTGACTTGGGACTATATGACATCGGATTGGTATTAGTATAGTGCTAAGTAGGAAGAATGGGACATTAGGCAAGGAGCACAAGCCCACCTATGCATCATGCGAGTGGACCTTAATGAGGGTAAAATTCAAGTGGTGAGATCAAGGACCCATAGATCAAAGAAGTCCTTAAAAATATGGCGACATGGCAACACATGACTATGCTGCATAAAAAAGAAGATTTATAGGATTTATTTCTTTAAAGACATCACTTCTAAACCTAAGCTAGATTATGCAAGATTATTTTGCCATAATTAATGAAAATTTATAATTTCAAGATTTATTTCTTTAAAGACATCAATTCTAAACCTAGGCTAGAGTATGCAAGATTCTTTTGCCATAATTAATGAAAATTTATAATTTCAAGAGCTAGGGACCCTACTAGCTCTACTTTTGAAGAGTAGTCATTCAACAAGTGTCTCCTCATTAATATATGTAAAGTTTGTATTTTTGAAGACACAATGTATGATCTATGAGGATTCTATGAGGATTGTATGTATGCGAATTTGTTGGTGTGCGACCAACAAATTCATACTTATTGTCCTTTAAAGTTTGTTGAGATCGTGGAATAAGCCTACTACAATGGGGTTGGAGGACATTTCACCCCACGGATACCACCGCGAATGCCCTACTAGGAGGCACCATTTGGTGATGTAGATGATTTTGTAAGAGGTTGTGTAACAAATGATGTCAACAATTTTCCATCATGCACGACCAAAATAGGATGCCTCTATATCCCAAAGTAGTTTTTGTGCAACCCTTCAAA
This sequence comes from Cibotium barometz, assembly GCF_041138505.1. NCBI lineage: Eukaryota > Viridiplantae > Streptophyta > Polypodiopsida > Cyatheales > Cibotiaceae > Cibotium > Cibotium barometz. Next base: position 10,660,299 of record NC_141085.1, read on the forward strand.
AAATGGGGCATCAATTCTGTTACACCTATTATTTTGGTGACATGCACACATGCTCACTACACATCATAGCAACCAGGCTTAGTGCACCAAATGGACTGAGGCACATGCGACCATGTGACCCATAAGGCAGATGCAAGCGCTATGCCATAGATTGCACGTAGCATGGCCTCCTATAACCTTTCAAGCTCAAAGAGATGGTTAGTGAGGACAATGTTATGCCACTCATTGTGTCCAACCTCTACAATATTGGTTCTTGTTAGTGCTCTCATTCTCACCATTTTCTTGGGGGTAATGTGGTGACTTGTAGTGCGCCACCATAAATTCCTTTGGCAGAAAACTCACCATGGTCCCTTATGGATTCCCAAGAGATTCATGGACCAAAAGTGATGGGTTCCCAAGAATGCACTCCAAAGCACAGGGGTATTATGAAGGCAATGGTAGCTTATGGACTCCCAACAGAGTCATGGAGGACCATTGCTCTTACTAAGAGGAAGAAGAAAAGACCCGCCCACAAGAGCCACTGGATTCCCAACAGATTCATGGAGGACCATTTCTCTTACTAAGAGGAAGAAAAAAAGACCTGCCCACAAGAGCCTAAATCCTCAACCACAAACATGGTGGGTCAAAGATGACATGTTGTAAGCATCGGGATACTCTGAAGGCAACATTTCTGAAGGCAACATGTAGCTATGGCTCTCCCTAAGGTAGTTGAAGAGTCGAAGAGGAGAGGAGTATCACAGGTAAACTCCACACCAAAGAGACGGTGGGTCTCAAAAGCCATGCTTAGAGAGCCCAAGGGTATTTTGAGGCCACCTAAGTGGTTGCCCAAGGAAACTGCTATGAAACCTCAACACTTTCAACCTCAAGTAAGTAACAAGCTTTGGAGGACAAAAACCCCCAAAGATGCACATCAATGTAAGGAGAAGATTGAAGAGACACACTACTAAGGCTGCTACACAGTACCACTAAGGTGGATGATATACCTGTATAGAGCCAAAATACTAATCGAACCATATAGTAGCTGGTTCCCCTGATGTGATAGCTAGAGCTCGTTTATTGGGTAAAGTGAATGATTTCAAGCATTGGGGGTGAACACCCTTGACCTATTCAATTTGTATTACAACATATTGAAAACGTGAGTAGCTATGTGCCAAAAGGCAGGGGGAACAAACAAATTTGAGCAAGTGTTAGAGGGTGGAGTCTTGGTAATGCCTTACTGAGAGAAGGAAAAACAATTGATGGGGGGTAGTACAAAAAAGTGCACGTAGCCTTGAAAATTCAATCAATTAAAATCATGAATAAGCTAAATTATCCTTGTCATCATCCATTTATTTACCACCAACGATGATGTCCTTGTTTTAAAAATGATGCTAGATAAATGGGATAAACCCTCATGTAATGGTAATTGTCAATGTCAGTTGCATTTGATTAGCTTCCAAATCCCTTCAATTGTAAATGGGATAAACCCTCATTCCTTGGCAATTGTAAATGCCAGTTTTATATTTAATTAGCTCTAAAATCCCTTCAATTGTAGGATAAACTCTCATGTTGTGGTAACTTTAAATGCTAGGTTTGCATTTAATTAGCTCTAAAATCCCTTCAATTGCATGCCAGCATTTTGAAAGATTATTTTATGAATGAATGAAAGTTTGACTTTGCTTACATTATAAAAATCTACTTAAAAAGGTGTAAAAGTGGAGAGTATATACAAAGAGTCTTGTAGCATGGTTGCAACATAGCTAGGTCTTACTCCAAGGGAATTGACTTTTGATTATAAATGATGTCACAACTTATGTCCTTAAAATCTACAGATAATGATGAAATGAAATTACCATTATAGATTATGATATCAAATTGTGTTTGGATAAATTATATAACAACTTGCAAATGATATTGACAAAGTTCTAAAGACAATGATGATGGATAAAATTGTCAGCGAGGCAAAAGGCTCTTTGATCCCTTAGTTTCCAAGGTCTATTGTGGGCAAAATACCCTTTGATCCGGTAGTTTCCAAGCCTTTTTAGGTTGCATCTTCATCTTCATGCATCTTATCTGCAACCTCGATAAAAGGCCAAAGAAGTCTCATAAGGCTAAATTTCAGTTTTGTCTTCCATGTGTGAAAGTTTTCTCCAACAATGATAGGTGGAGCTTCTAGACATATCACCTCCACAAGGGATTTGATCACTAAGCTAGGGGCTACCCAAAGGGCAAGAAAGTCTCATTTGTAAATAATTTCTCTTACCCTATCAAGAGATCATGCTCACAACCACTAATGGTATAGATCTATGCTTGCCAAATGTACTTTATGTGCCAGGGATTATGAAGAATCAATTGTTAATTTCCCTTGATAAAAGAGGGTTTATTGTTTTGAGGATGATAGATTCACACAGTAAGGAACCATGACAAGGACTATGTGATAACCACTTCTAGGACACTATAGCATGGCCTCTATCATTTGGATAGATTTGAATAGAGAACACATGATGCATGTGTGATGCTTATGTTTTTACTACTCCTATTCTTACTACGCAAGAGGTAGAGTTACATCATGCCAAGTTTGGGCATGTAAATTATGGCAGTCTAATGCTACAAAGGTATAAAAATGATACAAGACATGCCACATATTGAGCTACCTCCCAGACATATGTGTGAAGGATGCATTCTAGAAAAAATACATCATAATACAACCAGAGGGGGTAGCACCAAAGCTCCTAAGGCCCAATGGAAGAAAAAAAACTCAAGCCAGGGGAGACAAGAAATGAGTCCTCGGGATCACAAAACATAAGTCATAAGAGCAGTGAAAATACACCCGCCCGAAGTGGAAATGCACCCGCCCAACGTGGTGCAACAGGCAACATTATGCAAAGATTGACGTACCAGAGTGCTCCCACGCATGGGGTTGTCATGGGCTACCACACCTCCAAGAGGGAACTCAATGCATTCACCTAAGGGAAGAGAAATAGAACACAACTGTCGTAGGGCACTTACCAATGCTTCAAACTTGAGTCCCTTGAGGCCTCCAAGCTCACTTGAGAAGCTCCAATCCTCCAAGCTCCACCTCCACGATGCCACCGTAGAGTCACTCGAACCATCACACAAGGCAATCACTCTCTCTCACTCTTCTATACAAGCATAGAAATTGCAGATGCTTAGCATCATACCCATCATATCGTCCCTTGGGTTGATCGATCAGGACCACGAGCAATTTTAAGAATCTAACACTAGCCACTATTGCTGGGTTTAGGATACGACGCCATGTCTGTATCCAATTTAGCATCTACTTTCTTTGTTCCCTTATGTCTGTAAATGTAGCTAGCATGAAGATTGGGAAGTTATAATAGAAATGTGAATCCCGTTGGCCTCTTGAAATTCTAGAGGTGTCCATCTCCTCTTTAGTGGCATGTACAAGGGATCAACTCGTTGAGTTGGTGGCACACACATATTTCATGGTGGCTGTATTCTGGAATTGTGAGGAATTCCTTTCTCCAGTCTAGCTGTATGCCGAAATCTTCCAGCTTGGGGTGTGCATCATTTGTGATAATTGTTGTATATCCCCATCTTGTGTGGACTGGGTGAGCCCCTGCAAAAGAAATAACTGATCATAAATGTTACCATTCTAATTTCCAACAGGTCAGCCAATTGTGGATTGGCTAACTTGGTGTGCCGTGCCATGTTAGACCACAAGGTGCCCTCTCCAACCAAAGGTAGCAGCTCTTCTAATTTCGAGCGAGGTGCTCGGAGAGGGTATGGTACATAATGTTGCTTTGTTGGTGTGACATCTGAGTAGGCCTCTGGTAGAATCCGCCTACTTGGTTCAAATGGTGTTATTTGCATTAACACCTTGAACATCAGTTTTGCCTTTAGTAGTGGATTGCCAGCTCTTATGAATCCTTCATACTTTGTACCAAACAAGGACTCTAGAATAGTATCATCAGTAAAAGCTTCAATGGTGTCTTGTGGGGAGAGTATGATGTACCTCCTGAGTTTGCCGTGGGGGAGATGGGTCAGGTGCCGGTACCTCCTTAGAGGCGAGAGTGTTAGTGGGAAATTCTAAAGGTTGAGAAGGGAGAGTAGAAAAAATGAAGTATGCTTGAGACTTATCAGCAGTAGGCAGAGCATTAGGATACTGATTAAGTAATTTACTAGCTACATTAGAATACATGGGGAAAGTAGGGTTAGATGATGAACTGGATGTCTCTTCCTAACCATGGCCTGAGCTTGGGGTTGGGTGTCTAGGTTTGTGGAGTTTCATAAAATCTTGGAGCTTTAGTGATATCCTTAGGACTTATGTTAGGATATTCAATATGTGTTTTATCAAAAATGTAGAGGACATTGGTTAACATGGATTCTAAATGTTTGTAGATATTATGATATAGTTTTAGAATACCAAAAGGGTGATATAAGGAAGATTCACATAATTTTAAGTGTTGGTGAGTATTGTATACTTCTAGCCACCCATGACATATAATCCATGATAACTCTGGGCTACCACCTCATAGTTGGCTAGTGTTTCGGGAATATCATTTGGAACAAACATGTTTATTTTTTCGACGTTGTTGTCCAGGATTTCAGAGTTCTAGAGCACCTGACACCAATGAAGGTTTAGCACAATTGGGTGCAAGGGATAAAAGTAAATATCCTGTGGATTAGTTAATACTACATCCCCTTGAAAAAATTCCATAATGATAGTGGGATCAGCATCATGTTTAGTATTTTGCTTAATGAGTGTTAGTTCTCCTAAGCTTAGGTCCTCAGACAGATTTATATCATATTAAAGGAATGAGAGGGTTAGTGTAGACAAAAAAGACTAAGTGTTTGAGGAGGGGCCTGAGGAGTTACTGGCAACTGACCTATCTCCGAGGCTCGCTCAAGGAGTAGGCACATTTCATATCTGTAGGTTCTTGCCTTTTACTTTGGTCTTATATGGCACGTTCCAATTCTTAGATACAGGAGTCCTTGGTGCTGAGGAGATCTAATATAGTTGTTTCTCTGACCATTCTTGCAGCATCCTCGAAGCTACCTTTTTTCGCTTCTTCTTGCACACATATGGTGGTAGCCTCCCTTCCCTGAGCCTATGTGATTCTTTGAAGTCTTTTAGCAGCCAATATTTGATTGTCTTATAGGCTGTTGGGTGACTTGCACCATTGCCTATGTGATTCTTTGAAGTCTTTTAGCAGCCAATATATTTGACTGTCTTATAGCTATTGGGTGACTTGCACCATTGCCTCTCTTGGTGTGCAATGATCATTCTCTGCATCTTAGCTTGATTGGTGCTGATGGTGTCATTAAGCGCTCTAACCTTCTTTGCATTTGCCTTGTTTTTCTATTCTCTTTCTTGTTGCAAGGGAGTCACTCTACTTTCTGCTTCCTTCAGACTTAAGGATAGCATTTGGATCTAGATTTGTAGCTCTTCTTCTTTGGCTAGGGAAGTGTGCTGGAGCTCCTGTACTTGATGGGCATGGATAGCTGCTAGCTCTTAAGGTTATGGGAGACTTTCTTCTGAAGTTGCTCTTTAGCCTGCTCCAGCTGCGCTTTCAGATCCGTATTCTCTTTAATTCTTTGCACAATAGTTTGGCTGAGAACCAAATTATTGTTTTCTAGCACTTGGTACCTGGCCTCTTGCTCCTTGGTTGCCTTTAAACTCTTCATGATCACATCCCTATGTGTGGCCTCCATCGCTGTTAGGTGTTGTTGCAAGGTCTGTACTTGGTTGTTTGACTCTTGAACTTGCTTCTAGAGTGTGGCATTACTATCATGAAGTATATGTGTTGTGAGGAGATGGCATCGCCATACTCGTTGCTCCTGCTCCCACAGTGATGCACTTGTGGCTGCTGTCCCTTCCAGTCTTGCATGCAGTAGATTTAGTAGCTCATCCAGTCCTTCCTCCATAGTTTCCTGAAAGAAATTTTCATAGTCTAGATTATGTAGGAATGACGTCTCTGGTATCACCTCTTTGTCCTCCAGATGCCTCCTTTTGCTTGGACTGGGTGTATCTTTACCTCTTGGCCTTTTCCCTATATCCAATGGTGCTGCTGTGACTTAAACTGGGAGTGATGTTGCTTCTTCAAGTTCTTGGGTTTCTTCTGCTTGCATTGCTTTTTCTTCAGTCTTTGGCTGCCCCGCATGTGTGTGTCTAACATAGTAGAACTCTTTAGAGGGGACATGTTTTTGAAGATTAACTGAGCTGTGCTTTGAGGAGGAGTCCTTTGCTGTGCTTCTTCTTGTGTGGCCTCGCTACTGAGAGTGGCTGATAGTGTGCTTCTTGTTGCTCTAGTACTTCCTGGTACGACTTGATTTCTTGTGTGAGCTTAGCCTTAATTCTTTGTGTCTCGTGAGCCACATCTAGTATGACACCTCTCATCTTTCTTTTAGTCTTCTTTTTTCTTCCTCTCTTGATCTCCTTCATTATCGCCTTAGTTTCCATGAGGGCAGCTTGTCCCTCTTGCATTTCTACAGCAATCAGGGCTGGTTGCTCTCTGTGAGGAGTGCCAATTGCATTCGCTCTTCTAGTTTTGGTTCTGGAAGAGGCCTCTGAGCCACATGATTTAGTACCTGCATCATCAGGTGTACGTGTTGCATATTTTTTATTGATGGGACTTAAGGTAGTTTTCCATCTCGCTGTGGATGTAATATGCCCAGTCCTCCTTCTTTCCTTCATGTACCTTTGTGATTTGGTTCAGTAGCACCCTATTATACCTATCCACATTGGCTTCAGCTACATGATTAATGACATCGCCCTACATGCCTTTTCCATGAGTTCCTCCCTAATGTTCTCGTATTCAGCTCCACTAGAGTTGTAGGAGCTCTTCTTCGACACAGTATCTAGGGGCATCTTGTCAAAGGCGCGTGTATGTATCTTGATTGGTGGTGGGAGCCACAGGGCCTCACGTATTAATCAGTACTTGCTCTGTGGTACCATCTGCTTTTGTTACTATCCCCCTCTTGGTGGCTTTGTCCTACGCCTTTATATACTTTGCACAAAGTTCTGTGTCGATGTTTCAGGAGAGAACCAGTGCCATCCTGTCGAGGCCCACCTTCTCCAGCTTGTCTTTAACTTCTGCCTCTTCCAGAATTTGGAGGCACTCTGGGCTGTGATATTGCAAGGCCACCTTTCCATGTGCTATTTGGATCTCCTTCTTGATAATGGCACCATGGAAAGCCTGGGCACATGGACCTAGGTATTCATCTTTGGGTCTCGTGTTGGTCTTTTCTTTTGGCTTACCAAGGATCCCATAGCACTGGCCTGTGTTACCGCAGGGGTCTCTACGGCTTCTGGGTCTGAGGTCGACATCTGTACATGGAAAAAAGATCAGTCTATAGACTGGCGGGGCATGTGACACTCCTTGTTGTCTTCTTTTTTTTTTGGGTAAGAAGGTTAATTGTGATGGGAAGGGTGTTAGTGTTGTGAGCAATAAATGAGGTATGTTAGCTGTGATATACCGTGAAAGTGCAAGTGTTAAAGTCGTGAAAGTGTAGGTCATGAGGGGTAATCCCGTGAACGGGAGTAAATCCGTGAGATGGAAATCCATGAGAGTTAGTTCCGTGAGATGGATTTCCATGAGATGGAAAACCATGAGATGGATTTCTGTGAGATGGATTTCCATGAGATGGAAATTCGTGAGATGGATTTCCGTGAGGTTTAGTTCCGTGAGACAGATTTATGTGAGCTTTAGTTTTGTGAGAGTTAGTTTCGTGAGATAGATTTTCGTGGGACAGATTTCTGTGAGATTTAGTTTCGTGAGAGTTAGTTTCGTAAGAAGGATTTTCGTGAGACTACAGGTTTTGGCTGTAGCCCGTGAGATTGCAGGTTTTGGCTGTAGCCGTGAAATTACAAGTTTTTGTCGTGAAGAATTTATGTTTTGTTTTTTGTAAATTAGATTAATGCATTATCGGATCGGACCGCATAGTGGAGTTTTGTGTAAAGATGATCACAAGGCAATTGATGATGATGACATTGATTGACAATCAAAGACCTTTGTTGAAATGTAGGAACTTTGTTTGACATGCGCAAAGACTTTGTTTATCCGAGGCATTTAATTGATTACGATCAATGTTTGAAAATACGAAAGAAAAAAAAACACAAAGAAGGGCCCAAGCTCCCACCTCAACACATAGGTGTCCCCATCGAACTCGAAGAAGTGAGGAGGGAGGCGATGCAAGAAAGGCGCGATTGAGTTTGTGCACATGATGACTAGTGATTGCAAAATGATAGAAAAAGGAAAGAATTTTGAATTTATGGCGCAACTGTCGGACTAGGCGGCTGCCTTAATGAAGAATGCCATGTGTCATCCTACAATTGGTTCAAAAAAATAACTGTTTTATAGCGTGAAACATTTTGGACCAGTTCACAATGTGAACCGTTTCATACCAGTTCAGCGTGAACCTTCTAAGATTAGTTCAGGGCGTGAACCTTTTTGTACCAGTTCACGGCGTAAAGCATTTTGAATCAGTTCACGGCATGAACCTTTTTGTACCAGTTCATGGCGTGAAGCATTTTGGATCAGTTCACGGCGTGAACCTTTTTGGATCATGTGTGTGTGCAAGATTGATACCCTATATTTCTCTTCATGCTTAGACATTCAAACATGTATTTAAAGGAGTGAATGATACCCAGTTTTACCTTGTATCCATTATGTGACTAATGGACACCTTCATCTTTTTATTGCCATGGAAACTAAGGTGGTACTTTGGCACCTTTGGGTAGGTGTTGTTGTTGTTTGTAGGCATTTTAACTCCGTGTGGGAGTGCTTGATTCTTCCCTCCACCCTACTAAACAGTGTTTCTACTAAGTCCTGTGGATTGGGGCTCTGTATAAGTGTCCGTTTGTTGAATCTTCTTTTTTCTCCTTTCAAGGTCCTTGTCTAGCTCCTTGATCGAGGTGGTTATAGGTATTGGTTTGGCTATATTTAACCCATCTTGTTGGGTTGGCTTCTTCCTCTCCACACCAATGTTTGTGCACTTTTAGCATTGGTTTTAGTTGGGAGTTGGTTCTGAATGCCTTTACTACCCTTTCCTTTGTAATTGGAGGTGTTTGCAAAAAGGTGGCCACTAGGTGGGGTTTGGGCACCCATACTGTCATATTGCCTTGTGCAATTCACCTCTGCATCATTCAATTGACGACTAGCGAAGTAGATTGGATAGTCCAATTTGAACTCACTAGGCTGTGCTAGTGCACATCCAATAACAAAGTTCGATGCATCAATATGCACATGAAGTATGAGGTCCCAATTGGGGGGTCTTAGAATTGGTGCCCTAGCCAATACCTGCTTCAATCGATCATATGCTTCCTGGCATTCCTCAGTCCATTCAAAGACAATGAGTAGCTTGTACAATGGCCTGGTAATTTCAGCATAGAAGATTATGAAGCGACGGTAATACCCAACATGGCCCATAAATCTTTGCACACCTTTGTAATTAGTGGGTGGTGGCAGTTCCAAGATCAACTTGACCTTACTATCATCCGTGGATATACCGTTCTTAGAGACACTGTGTCCCAATATCACACCGTGTTTGACCCAAAATTGGCACTTTAAAGGGTTTAGGGATATACGATATAATCGACATCGCTCAAACACCTTCCTTAAGTAAGCCAGATGGTTTGCCCATCGAGAGTGTGCACACAGATTATCAATACCTCCAACCACTTCTACAAGTAGTCTTTGAAGGCTGTGCATAATATCAATCACATTGGAATGTTGCTGGGGCATTGGTGAGACCGAAAGGCATGACTTTTTATGTAAAAGTCCCCCACATTGTATTGAAAGCTGTCTTATGCTCGTCTTCTGGTGCTATAGACACATGATTGTAGCCTGAAAATCCATCCAAGAAGCTATAAGCTTCTTCATCATCAGCCACTCTCTCCAAAACATGTTCCGTATAGGGCAATGGATAATGGTCTTACCTAGTAGTTGTATTGACCTTTTTTAAGATCAACACATATCCTAATTTTCCCATTCTTTTTTGGCACTATTATGATTGGTGACAACCAATCTCTGTGTTCTATCTCATAGATGAAATCGACAGCAATGAATTTATCGATTTCCTCCTTTACAATTGCCACATATTTAGGATTCATCTGGTATGGTTTCTACCAAGTTGGTCACGATCCTTCCATGATTGGGATTGTATGTTGCACCACCTTAGGTGGTACACCTCCTTGTAGTTCTAGGTGAAACAATCCTTAAACTCCTTAAGGATAGTAATGAGCTCATTTTCTTCAACCGAAGTCTTTTCTCTTCAACACAAGTCCTTAGCGATATAAATAGGTTTGTCCTCCTCTCCTGGTCCCGCAATATTCACTTCCTTGACTTCAGCTGGGCCATCGTATGATGTGGATAGCCCACCTTCCTTAACTCTTTTTGCTGTCAGTCGGACCACTTTCTGTTCGTCAACAATGTAGGTTTTGAAGTGGTCTAGTGCTAAAAGCAAGTCTGGTTTATCCATTCTCACTTTTTGCTTTAGCCACCATAACTTTCCTGGCCTCTCGCTCAGCTTATGCCAAAGCTTTGTTTCATTTTCGACGCTTAGCTTTTGTAAGCTTAGGCGTTTCTCATTCTTAAAGGATGACTTTCTCCTTATGTTTTCCTTCAAGTGATATCTTACTCAATTCCTCACCCCAATCCTTAAGAAAACTCATCGTGTACCTCAGTGGCTTCGAGGTATCTTAGACATTGGGCATCTGTAGGTTTTCTTCGTAGTAGGGCATTTCGTCAAGCAATATATCGTTCCTTCTTTCGCCATCTTCTAAGGTGTTGGGCGTTGGTGTACGACATTATGATCCAGCCCCTTCTATGCTAGAGACCTCCACTTCTGATTCCTCATCAATGGTAGTGGGAACAGTTCTAGATTGCCAATTGACCATACAGACAGAGGTAGTGGGAACAGTTCTAGATTCCACATATTAGGTTCCTCTTGGTTGCATTACATCTATGGTAGCTAGCACATGCATCCAATTTTCACTCAAATCCGAAGGTGAAAGTGATGCATACATTTCCATTTCCTCTTCCTCTTTGGAATTCTCCATCGTGGGCTGGCATATTTGTATAGATGTGGTATGCTCAGTTGTTGTGACCAAATCATTACCGAACAGTTTGTTAAATTTGCAACAATGTGATGAGCTATGGTGGATCAAATGCTAGAATCAATATCATTAGAAAAGAGATTAGATGATAATTAAGATGTGATTAGTGAGTAATTAACTAATAGCTTAATGTAGGCATGGGTAATAAAAAACTAGCAAATTCTCATTAGGCCAATGCCTCAATTTATAGAGTTTACATCCAAGCATCTAATCCCACTGATCTCTCCTTGATTCACTCCACCTCTTTTGCTTGATTCTCTCCACCTCTTCTCCAGAATATCTCCACACCTCCTAAATCTTCTCATGCTACCCTTTATTCTCTCCCAGTAGATACTTCTCACCATTTCACAGCTTCTCTCACATTTACAGATTCTCTTTTACATCCTCTTGCTAAGGGCTTGTTCCCGCACACACCCTATTCACTTGTATATTTCAACACCTCCCCTCAAGTGAATAATCCTAGCACACCTGGGCCCTATACCAAGTTTCCCTCTTACTTGATAGTCCCCGCACCAGTGCCTCAAGTCCCTAAACTCATAGTCCTTGACACTCTCTCTCTCTATGTGTCCAAGGCTACTACAAGTGCGTGTGACCTTGACTAAAGTGCTCACACATACATCTACCACATGGCCTACATCATCGGTAGCTCAGAGGTAGTTTTACTCTATTGGGGTAGGTTACATCATTGGGTTGTGGGGTTTCTCTCTCTCTCTCTCTCTCTCTCTCTCAGAAAAGATGATCTGACTCCACTTCCTTAGGAGCCTCCATGAAGTTTGTCGATGTCGTTCCTTCTCCACTGGGTTTGCTGTAGCAGTCTCTTGCCATGTGTCTTGGCTTTCCACAGTTGGGGCAAGTGAAGGCCCTTACTCCTACTCTGCCTCTTCCTCTTCCTCGTCCTCGTCCTCGAGAGAATCCTCCTCGGGTGAAGAATATTTTTTCTTCTCCAGTTGTTGAGTCCAGCCATTTCTTCTCTTTGACCTTGGTCTCTTGCTCTAGTAGAGCTCCTTCTATCTCGTGCAGCTTCAATTTAGGTACATTTTTTAATGTTGCTACAATGTTTTCATATTCACCTTTGTCCACACTCTTCAGAAGCACTGCTAGTGCCTCATCATCTTCTACCTTTTTGCCAATGGCTCCTAGTTGTTGCTTAATGCTTTTATATTTGTTCAAGTGTGTGATTAAAGGTTCACTTTCCTTCATATCCAGTTTGTAGAATTGCATTAACAAATTTATCTTTGAATTTTTTGCTTGAGTGTCAAATAATTTATTGAGTTCATCCCATGCATCTTTTACCCATTGTATCCCTATGATGTGATGAATGATTTCATCATTTAAATTGAGTGCGATAAGTCCTAATGCTTTCTCAATCCTGCTCTTCCACTCATTTTCTCCACTCACCTCTGGGCATTCATCTCTTCCCTCAAGTAGCCCCCACAAATTTTTCCTCACAAGCAGATACATGGTTTTTGTTTGCCATGTGTAAAACTGCTCCCCATTAAATTTGGCTATCTCTTGTGCCGTACTCGCCTCATCATCTTCTACCTTTTTGCCAATGGCTGCCAGTTGTTGCTTAATGCTTTTATATTTGTTCAAGTGTGTGATTAAAGGTTCACTTCCTTCATATCCAGTTTGTAGAATTGCATTAACAAATTTATCTTTGAATTTTTTTGCTTGAGTGCCAAATAATTTATTTTCATCCCATGCATCTTTTGCCCAATGTATCCCTGTGATGTGATGAATGATTTCATCATTCAAATTGAGCGCGATAAGTCCTAATGCTTTCTCATTCGTGCTCTTCCACTCATTTTCCCCACTCACCTCTGGGCATTCATCTCTTCCCTCAACTAGCCCCCACAGATTTTTCCTCATGAGTAGATACATGGTTTTTGTTTGCCATGTGTAAAATTGCTCCCCATTAAATTTGGCTATCTCTTGTGCCGTACTCATGATAATGTGAAGGGAGTCTTACCTCTTGATCCAATTTCAAGATTCAAGGACAGTGTCTACCCTTTTACAACTCAATCTGGTGTTTAGGTGATGATTACAATAGATTTATCAGCATAAATTCACTAGAAATTACATTAAACCAAGGGTAACAAATCTGTACTGAATGGTTGGAGTATCAAACCATCTCCGAATTGCAATATGAAGTTATAGGGATTTGTATAAGATACCCAATGGTGGTTAATTTGAATCTTAAATTGCACCAAATATAATGATTAGTATTGACTAATCACTGATTACCAAAATAATCCTCTGTTTTGTGTGCAGAAAACAAAGTATGCGGGGAGTCCAGATCTGGGGCCTTAGAGTTCAAATGAGCTCAACCCCTTTCATCAAGGCCATCAATAGGCAGCTAGTCTAGTAGAGGATTAAGCCAAGAAACACAAGATTTGACCAAACATTGAATGCTTAATCTTTATTTTACCAAAGTCACATGTAGATTTAATGGAGAGCTTGGATCTCACTGTAGACTTGATGAAGTCAAAAACTGTCTTCATCACCAGCTTGTAGAGCACCCTTGAAAACCCCTGGGGCCAAGAGGAATTAGAGCCATTGTACCTCGTGTAGACAAGATCTCAAATCTCCTTCAGAAAAAAGGCACTGGCGAATTCACGAATTTTAGCAGTTGTAGAAGACGGTTTGGCGAATCGCTTTGATGGGCTGGAGCATGGGGCTTGTGGCTATGTGTGGCTAAAGGCTTGGAGACTATTGTTAAGCTTGGAGAGAGATCAAGCCTCTCCACTAGCTGGGGGTACATAAGCTCTTTGAAAAGAAGAGGTAAAACTTGATTATTTTCTAATCTTGATTAGCTAGGTGATTAGCAAGATAATGGGCTCATAAATTTGACGGATTCAAAGCTAGGCTCTGATACCATGTTAAATTTGCAGCAATGTGATGAGCTACGGTGGATCAAATGCTAGAATCAACATCATTAGAAAAGAGATTAGATGATAATTAAGATTGATTAGTGAGCAATTAACTGATAGCTTAATGTAGGCATGGATAATAAAAAACCAATAAATTCTCATTAGGCCAATGCCTCAATTTATAGAGTTTACATCCAAGCATCTAATCCCACTGATCTCTCCTTGATTCACTCCACCTCTTTTACTTGATTCTCTCCACCTCTTCCCAGAATATCTCCACACCTCCTAAATCTTCTCATGCTACCCTTTATTCTCTCCCAGTAGATACTTCTCATCTTTTCATAGCTTCTCTCACATTTACAGATTCTCTTTTATAGCCTCTTGCTAAAAGGGCTTGTTCCCACACACAGCCATGAAGAGAAAAGGTTTCATGTCGTCGAAAAGCAATTAGTTCACGTCGTGAATTGAAAATGGTTCACGTTGTGAAGGGTTCTAAAAGGTTCACGTCGTGAACTGAAAATGTTTCACGCCGTGAAGTGCTTTGAAATAGTTCATGTCGTGAAACGATTTTCTATACGTTCATGATTCTTAATTTTGTCAGAACCCCGTGGTGTCAGGATCAGGCTACCTATTTTTGGCAAGGTAATCCCGTGAATTGTAGCATTGATGTCAAGAGTGTTTCACAGCATGTTGCAGAAAAAACAGTGCTCATTGTGAATGATTTTCCTCCAGTTTCACGTGGGAACTTCTCACATGCATTGACTAAGGTGATTTTAGGTGCAAAATCCTTATCCAATTGTTTGCAAGATGATTGTGCCACACAAATAGTGCTGCACATGTATTTTACAGCAAAAGTAAATAGTGCAAGGCATAGTATTATGGTAGACAAGAGAGCCACACACAACTTCATGACACCTAAATGTGCTAAGATAAGAGGTTGGGTGGAGGTGTCTTTTGCCCAAGAGGCGTCGATACCAATGTACTAATGGCGTACTCCCTTGGCTTTATAAGCAAGTGGATATGGAAGGCCAAGTTGGACTTCATCGTGATCCCAATGGATGCCTTTGAGGTCATTGTAGGGCTGTCTTTGGTGGAAAAATATATGATGGCTTTGTTGGGTCAAGGATTCAATAATCGCCTTCTAGATATACAAGGGACCAAATTTTTGGTGCCATGTATGCTTAAGGACTACCCCCCCAGCACAACCAAGAAAACTCTTGATTGGTCAAGCAAGCTAACAAAGAAGACATCCAGAGATAAAGTGACTCCAAGGGTCAGCGAGATGACGATAAAGGGAAAAGGGCAATTCTAGATAACCTCAGGCCCAAAAATGAGGCAATATAGAGTCAGGATGTGCGCAAATAGAAGCCTAGAAATGGAGTAGTGTAGAGTCAAGATGTGCATAAGTAGAAGTTGACTTGGGACTATATGACATCGGATTGGTATTAGTATAGTGCTAAGTAGGAAGAATGGGACATTAGGCAAGGAGCACAAGCCCACCTATGCATCATGCGAGTGGACCTTAATGAGGGTAAAATTCAAGTGGTGAGATCAAGGACCCATAGATCAAAGAAGTCCTTAAAAATATGGCGACATGGCAACACATGACTATGCTGCATAAAAAAGAAGATTTATAGGATTTATTTCTTTAAAGACATCACTTCTAAACCTAAGCTAGATTATGCAAGATTATTTTGCCATAATTAATGAAAATTTATAATTTCAAGATTTATTTCTTTAAAGACATCAATTCTAAACCTAGGCTAGAGTATGCAAGATTCTTTTGCCATAATTAATGAAAATTTATAATTTCAAGAGCTAGGGACCCTACTAGCTCTACTTTTGAAGAGTAGTCATTCAACAAGTGTCTCCTCATTAATATATGTAAAGTTTGTATTTTTGAAGACACAATGTATGATCTATGAGGATTCTATGAGGATTGTATGTATGCGAATTTGTTGGTGTGCGACCAACAAATTCATACTTATTGTCCTTTAAAGGACAATATGTATCATTTATGAGGACTGTATGCTCGATAATTTTTTGGTGTGCGACCACCAATGGTTTCATACTTATTATTGTATGAGAGTAGAGGCCATTAAGCTGAAGGTAATTATGTTGAAATATTAAGCTCAACTAGTGCTATGGACATTGTGACCTACCAGGGGTGATAGCTTCTGCACTTCTATATCATAGGCATGGTTGGTAAAATTTTGGTTCATACAACATCAGTGTGGGACGACATGCTATGTGACATCCATATTTGGATTACTAGAGTATGGCATAGTTATAGTGTAAGCTCATATAGTCGGGTTCACTGACCATTGTATGTTATAGTAGGAGAGTACTTTCACTTATACTCTTATCTCTTTAGTTTATGGTTATAGAGAAGATAAGAAGATAGAAAAAAATTCAGCCATCCATCTCTCTCTTGTGTCTTCCTTTCTTTCTTATATATGTGTGTTTTCTTACAAGGAACTCAAGCTCCCCCTCTCCCCTCTCCCTTGTATTCTCTTTATGGTATCAGAACTCCTGTTCATGTGAGAGCTAAAGGAGGAAAGCAAGAAGCAAGAACAAGGCAATCAAGGAAGTGATATATGGGTAAGGGTATTTCCATCTCTTTATCTCTTTGATTTTGGAGCAACACCTTTGGTAGCTGTGAGAGCTATAGGTAGACAGGGAAGTTACTATCTCAGATTGATGCATCCTATTGGGTGAAGGAAAAAGACCATATTGTGTGCACTTAACTTTTTGCATTGTAAGATTCCTCTCTCCAGATTTTGATGATGTAAAGGTGTAAATAACTTCCCTTCAGTCTCTTGTAATCATCCCCCCCCTCAGAATGGAAAAAGATCTTGTTTTCCCTTGTTTTTGGTCTAGAGAGAGATAATACAATTTTGAGATATTTTTGGATACAAAGTTATCCCTTTTATTTAAGATGAATTCCCCTGAAGCAGAAGTTTAAAAAGAGTTTTCCAATATGCATTAGAAATTAATTGAAAATATGCAGCATTGGATACCTTAGCCTAAGGGTACCCATTTTCAAAAAATTATGGATTAAGGTCCAAAGAGTGTTCTAAAGGGCCTATAGGATTAATCCAAGTGTTTGAATAAGAAAAATGCAAGAATAAAAAAAATCCCCCAAAAATGAGTAAATTCTCACATAAGATGAAGAGTTGACTAGTACTGGCACACTTAATAGGAAAAAAATGGAAAATTTGACACCTCAGGAGGGTGAGTGGAGCTCATGAAGGAGGCGCCTAGAATCACCATCATTACCCTAATTTTTTAAATAGAAAAAATGAGATATTTTATCTCTCCTCTCACCTCTTCAAACTAGATCAGAAAAGTGGGCCTAACTGGTCCAAAACTTGTCAAAACTGGATCAAACTGAAGCTGGAAGCCTCTAGATTCTAGTTGGACTTGGTTGGTGGTCTCCCTCACCTATAAAAATACCTCTATTTCTTTGTATTTTCATCTTAGAGTAATTCTATGCTAGTGTAATTTTTAATTTAGTGTATTTTCCTCTTCCCTCTTCATTGGCCCTCCATTGTGAAGCTTTGGTGCTTCACTAAACCTCTTCTTCTCTTGAAGATTACCCTTTTCCCTTGGTGGTCAAGCCTCTTCCTTGAGGGCTACACAACTTTTGCAAGATAAAGAATCAAGCAAACCAAGAGTAAGCTTAAACAATGAAGTTTATGCTCTCTTTTTGATGTTAATCTTCTTCCTAACCTCCCTCATGCTTAGGAAGCTTTTTATTTTATGGGTTTCCTCTTAAAACCATGATTTTCTTGATTTATGATGAATTAATGTTTATGTTTAAGCTTAGGTTTATGCATAAACTAATTTTTATGTTAAAAGTGTAATTTTTAACATTCTCAATTCATAGAAAATGTGGGAAAGTTATGACAAAATTTTATCATCAGAAAATAAAGGTTTATAAATTAAATTTTATGCTAAAAGAGGAACTTTGAGTACTATCATTTCATAGAAAATGTGGGAAAACTATGGTAGAGTTTTTATCATTAGAAAATGAATTTTATGCATAATTAATTCTTATGCTAAAAGTGGAATTTTAAGCATTCTCATTTCATAGAAAATATAGGAAAGTTATGGTAAAATCTTTATCATTAGAAAATAAAATTTATGCATAAATAATTTTTATATTAAAAGTAAAATTTTGAGTATTATCATTTCATAGAAAATGTGGGTAAGCTATGTAAAAATTTATATCATTAGAGAATGAATTTATGCATAATAAATTTTATGCTAAAAGTGGAGTTTTGAGCATTATTCATTTACTAGAAAAATAAAGAAGGCGATGCACAAATTTTATAGATTCATTCAATTTATGAGAATTATGAAAATGATTATGAATAAAATTCATTTAGATAAAAATGAATTAGTAGGTGTGCATACATATTTTATGCTAAAAGAGGGATTTCATGATATTTTATTTTGAGAAAACTGAGAAGAGAATGTGAAAATATTCATAGGAATGCCTCGAGAAAACATGGATAAATTTTAATCAGAGAGAGTAATCATGAACATATTTAACCTTTTGAATTATGTATACAAAAAATGGAATCTTAAGTATATTCTGAACGAAAAAATGATTTCCCAGAAAAAGACCAAAAACACGCTTAGTTGTTGGATGAATGTAAATACTTGTGTGACTGACTTATTCCTAGGTTCCCTGGGAAAGGAATCTAGAATTCTTGAAAGGACCAAGGGTCCAAAAGAGAACGAAATTTAAACTTTGAATTCAGTCGAGAAAAAAGTTACCTTTGACTAAGCCAAGTAATGGCTGAGAGTTAGAAGTTCTGTCAGTGTGAAAAGTAAAGTAACTATACTCTTAACCTGGTTGATTGTGGAATAAAAATTTTGATAACTAGATCAAGAAAAGTTAATAATCAAACCTGATTTACTCAAAGCGAAAAGAGACCATCTGGTTTATGGGAATTGGATTGAGGTGTATAAATGATGTGGACTTATGTGTAGTGATGTGTGGAATGATGTGGGTGATGTGTGGAAGGCTGTGGAATGTGTGGATTGATGTGGTTGATGTGGATTGATATGGTTGATGTGTGGAATGATGTGGAGTGATGTGGAATACTCATGCGTGCGTCGAGGAAAAAAAATGATTTGGAGTTATTTTCTGAACACAGGCATGGATCTGGTTGATTGGCCTTGCTGGTCTTGAACGGATGAGTTCATGGCTCTTTTTGATAAATGAATCTTGTTGGTTGATCTAGCTAATCTTCAATGGAGAGTCCATATGGATTTTATGGAAAAATCTTGATTATACTCCTGGGTACTATGAGCTAGGGACTATTGAAAAGACCCCTGACCAGGTGGTGAGCGTTCTGGTTATCGGATGATGCCATAGGTACCGAGGGAGGAATGACTAGAATATGGATTTTATGATTGGAAAGTGGAAAAGTTAGAATTTGTATCCTGGAACTGGAATACTGAGTATTATGATGGAAATACTATGGTTTTATTGCAATGCTATTTTCAGAATAGTTAGATCTTAAAAAAAGTAATTTCATATAGGGTACGTAAGTGGCGTGCCTATTTAAATTTTGCATGAGTGCTGGCTAGGGGACCTGGGAACTCTTTTCCTTGGTACCTGGGACAAAACATAACCAAATTTTTATAATGGATCCTATCAATACAAGGGTTGGGCAGTTGGCTAACCCATGGGATTGGATGGGGTTAGGCTGGATCGATGGATTCCTATAATAAAATTCAATTCTATGCAAGTTACGATAGTTGAAGTAAGTCACATGATAATCCTTGTTCTATGGAAAAGAATCAACGGCTATGCCTCTTTCGATAGGAAAAAAGCGTTTGTCTCTCTATGAACCAAGTGTAAGTTCCTCCTTTGATCTAGCCATGTGACCCGCGGGTTCGGTCGAAATATAAAGGATAGTTAAGGCTCTTGACTACGCTAGAAGATTTTCCTAGAGGAATCGCCTATGCTTTCTAGACGAGGGAAGTTTTTTCCGGGTTCAATTTTGGAAGAACCGAGGGATTAGTCTCTTGTTCTGGACATTCGTTGGGTGAGGCCCCGAGTGGAAAGCTCTGCCCTGGGTGTGATGTTACTACTTCCGCTACTAGCTCTCTAGAGCTCGATGCGCAGAGAGGGTAGGGATCCCACAGCTGGGTGTCAGAGTAATTTGGTTGAAGTTGATAAACCAAGAAGCAAGAAATGTAAAAAATTTATGAATTACCAGTGAAAGATTGTAATTGTGTGTTGAAATTCATACGAATTGATATTTAGAATGGAAATTCATAAATTGGAAATTGGGTTTTTAGATGGAAGTACCGCATTTGTGTAGAATCCTCGACTTGCTTGAGGCCTAGATATAATGGCATTTGCCTTATAACACCAAGGGCCGTGAATACCTGTATATACCGTGTGTATAACTGCAGCTCTATATACTGATAATATATACGAGTGAATCTAAGACCTTGAAGCTATGAGCAAAAATGCTATCTTAGATGATGATTTCGAATGCAGTTGATATGATTTTAGAACTCTAGTTGAAAATTGATGAGAATTGAATTGGATTCTGATTGAAGGATGATGACTTTTTGAATTTTGGTTGAAAGTAGATAAGTTGAATAAGTCATGATAATGATGAATGGAGAGAATTCCAGTGATGATGTTAGCAGCTTGGTAGACGATCAAGACTTTCGCAGATCACTATAAGATTAGTGGATCGTACTGAGGACAGATTGTTCGTAGCTTGTCGTTGCAGCTTGACCTTTGGCCCAGTGGACCCAATTATGGAATGACAAATCAAGAACCTGTATAACTGAAATTCCGATCGGGGAATGTTCAAATGTTAATTGGAAATTACTCGTCTGATAGACCATTATTGTGTTAAGGATATGAATGAACTATTTTTTGATAATGAGTTCTGTATGTTTCTTCTTATAGAAGGGATCTTTATCCCATGATTCTGAGAGGGTTGACCAAACTTTAAGGAACCCCAAAATCAATTGGATCTAAAGTTTAACTCCTTTTGGATTTGAATTATAAATAAAGTGGTCTTTTCATACGAGTGTCTTAGTTAAGTTGGAAAAAGGGACTTGACAAAGAATTTCTGTATAGATAGGATCATGGATTGAGGTCGTCATGGTAGAAATGTTAATCCCCGACTTGATGAGGAAGAGCTCGACCCATATGTTCACAAAGCTCTTCATAGATCTCAGCCTAGACCTTTCAAAGGTGATGGGGAGCACTTGGGAGAAATAGTAGAGAAGTGGATCGAAGCTATGGAGGAGTACTTCGATGTCACAGGGTACAACGAAAAGAGTAAGGTGGCTCTTACCAGGCTGAAGATCGTAGAGACAGCCAGAGTAGCATGGAGGAACTACTGCGAGACAAACTGCTTGGATCGAAACACCCAGACGTGGGATGATCTCAAAGCATACCTTAGAAAAAGATTTTGTCTTCCAAGCTTCTTAGAGACAAAGATGAACGAGTTCCTGGAGCTAACCCAAGGAAGCCGAACTATGGAGGAATATCTATTGTGGGCTACCACACCTCCAAGAGTGAACTCTACACACATTCACCTATTGGACAAGCAGTAGAACACAATCATCGTGGGGTACTTACCAATGCTTCGAGCTCGTGTCTCTTGAAGCCTCCAAGCTCGCTTGTATGCTCCAAACTCCAAGCTCCACCTCCACACTATCACCGTGGAGTCGCTCACACCATCGCATAGGCCAATCACACTCTCTCTCACTCTCTCATACAAGCATAAACACACAAGCATGAAAGAGGCACAATGCTAGAATGCTCTCACTCCTCACTCTTTCACAAAGTACAAGGGAAGAGCTCTCAATAGCACAAAGGGGATTGTGTCCTTTTCATTATGAGAAAATACCTTATATACAATTGGCCCTTATTCACACTTGGGCGTCCAAAATTTACTAACTCATAATGAACAACCTTTATAGTGCCTTTCTATGACACTTATTAATGTCCTCACTTGAGGATCATGGTGTTAATCCAAATGGAATTAACATTCCTCCCTTCCTGATTTAGGTTCTGTCCTTAGAACCTGTTATACCGAGGTCGAAAGTCCTGGTGTCGATAGAAATTGTGACAGGACCGAAGTTTTCGGAGTGTGCAGCGGAATGCCGAATGGGACTTCTAGAATCGTGTGCGTCCCATTCGGTGGAATGCCGAATGGGACTTTCAGAAGTCGATCATATCTTCAAATGTTAGGTGCATATATGCTGGAAGACATCTTAGACGGTGGTAATACAGCATGATACCCGTGTCTGATGGCCCGTGGTTCATGTCGAACTGTAGGTGCTAAGTCTCAAATCCATCATAAGGTTCTTTAGGCTGGTCGATGGAGAACCACCAATAATTTCATGAACCTTACACTAGCTACGATTATAGGATCTGGGATTTTTCGCCAAGTCCTGATCCAATTTAGCAGTTGTTGTCTTTGTGCTTGAATACTGACAAATGCTGCTGGATGGAATATAGGAAAGTTGTAGCATATATGAGAATCCCTATCTTTGGCATCTTTAAACTCTAGCGGTTTCCATCTCCGCTTGATAGGCATGTAGAGTGGATCCACTTGTAGTGTTGGCGGTGCACTCATGTAAATGTTGTTGTATTCAGGCAGCACTGTTAAGAATTCCTTTCTCCATACAGGTTACACTCCAAAATCTGACAGCCGTGGTGCTTCTTCATTTGTTTGGATGGTGGTGTATCCTCCTCTACTGTGCACCAGATGTCATCTCCTCCATCTTCTGTAACTATAACTGATCATGAAAGTGACCAGGCAAATTTCCAACAAGTCTAAGAGATGGGGGTTCACAAGCCTTGTGTGTTTGGCGACATTTGCCCACAATGTTCTCTCTCCTGCTAATGGAAGTAATTCTTCTAATTTTGGATGGGTGGCACAGAGAGGGTACGGTACATAATGTTGATGTGTGGGTGTGACTGCAGAATATGCCTCTAGAAGAATCTTGCTAGCAGGGTCGAACAGAGTAATCGCATTAGTACCTTGAACATACGCTTTGGCTTTAACAGTGGATTGCCTTGTTGTATAAACTCTTCATATTCTGTAGAGCTGTCAATCCAAAACATTATTGTCAATGTAAGGCGCAACATTACTGGCGGTAGATTACGTACCTCTTGAGGTTGCCGTATTGGAGTTGGGATAGGTGCCAATATCTCCTCGAGGGCGAGAGTGTTAGTGGAAAAATCTAATTCTGGTGAAGAGAAGGAAGAGTATATACATTCAGCTTGGGAAGAGGTAGTAGGTGGCGCGTTAGAATAAGGGTTAAGAAGCCTACTTGCAATATTAGAACTTACAGGGTAGTAGGTGGAACGTTAGGATACATTCAGCTTAGGACGAGGTAGTAGTAGGTGGTACGTTAGAATAAGGGTTAAGAAGCCTACTTGCGATATTAGAACTTACAGGGTAAGTGTTTTTGAAAAAGGAAGATGGACCGTCATCGTCGCCTCCTTGACCAGAACTAGGGGGTGGGTGTCTAGGTTTATGCGCTTTGAAAAAGTTTTGAATTTCAGGGATTTCTTCGTTATCAATATATGGGTAATTTATGTGAGTGGCATCAAAATTATAGCTGACGTTGGTGAGCATAGCCTCTAAATGCTTGTGTATATTAGTATACAGCTTGAGTATGCCCACCGAGTGATATAAGGTAGACTCACAAAGATTTAAATACTGGTGAGTATTATATACTTCTAGCCACCCGTGACTAATTACCCATTGATACGTGTTAGCCACAACCTCTTAGTTGGCTGGTGTCGCTGGTATGCCATCTGGAACAAACAGATCGAGTTTGTTGACACTGTTGTCCAGGATGTCTGAATTTTGTAATACATGACACCAACTATGTAGGTTGAGAACTATAGGATGCAAGGGGTAAAAGAAGATATCTTGTGGGTTAGTTAATAAAATCCCCCCTTAAAATGCCCATAATGACTGTTGGGTTAGCATCTCATTCAGTATTTTGTTTAATAAGGGTCAATTCTCCTAATCTAATATCTTCAACTAAGTTGATGTCATATTAAAGTAATGAGAGTGTTAGTGTAGATAAAAACAAGGTAAGAGTTTGAGAAGGGGCCCAAGGAGTTACTGGCAACTGTCCCAATTCTGAGGCGTGCTCAAGGAGGGTACACAAATCATCGGGGTGGGCTTCGCCCTTTGACTCCTTTCTTGTAACAAGGTAAGAGTTTGAGAAGGGGCCCAAGGAGTTACTGGCAACTGTCCCAATTCTGAGGCGTGCTCAAGGAGGGTACACAAATCATCGGTGGGCTCCGCCCTTTGACTCCTTTCTTGTGTGGTCAGTTTGCGGGCCAATTCTTGCATGCGGATATCATCGTTTGCTGAGCTAGTTGGAAATGGCTGTCTCTTAGATCATCCACTCAACATCCAATTCTTCGAATCTTCTTGTTGCCACTTCCTATGCTCTTCTGGCGTAGTAGCTTCTCTTTGATGGGCCTCAGTAATTTGAGTTACTTGTTGTGCTGCCAGTCTTTATGTATCTTATAATTGTGTTTGTAGTTGTGATATTGTTTCTTGGCTTCTTTGCGCCTCTGTTTGGTTGGTGATGATGATTATCTCATTAAGAGCCTTGATTTTCTTCGCATGCGCTTTGTTAGCCTACTCTCATTCCTATTGTTGCAGTCCTTGTACTCTTTCTTGTTCTGCTTTGAGGTTGGCTGTGAGGAGCTCTATTTGTTGTCGAAGCATATCCTCATTACGCTTTACACCCTCCTAGTACTCTTGCATTTCCTTGGCATTCCCAGTTGCTAGGTTCTGTGTGTGAGTTATCTCCTTTTGTAGTTGTTCCTTTGCTTGCTCCAGCCTTGGATTCAAGTCAGCATTCTCATTGATTTTTTGTACAATGGTTTGACTCAAAACTAAGTTATTGCTCTCTAATACGCTGTATATTATGTCCTATTCTTCTGCAGCACAGCCGCTAAATTATCTTTTACACTTTGTACTTGCGCATTAGCTTTTTTCAACTGCTTCCATAGGCTAGCCTTCCGGTCGTGCAGCATGTGTGTTGTCAATAAATGGCAATGCCATATCTTCTGTTCATGTTCCCAATTGGTATTAGTGGCAGCACCTATTTCTATGAGGGGATCATGGAGTAGTGTGTCAAGGCCTTCCAATGTATCCTGGAGGAACTATTGAGAATCTGCATCTTTGACAGAGCCAAGATGCGGCAGTGGCACATCGTCATATCCAACCTGCTTCGTTTGCTTGGACTGGATGTATCTGGTGAATGCGACCTCTTACTAGATTCTGCTAGCTTCTCCAATTCTAGTGGTGCCACTGATGCTTCCTCGTGTTCTGGTCCTTCCAAGGTATGGCCCTTTTGTAGTTGTTCTTCACCTCCTTCTGTTGGTACACCCTCGAGTTGTGAATCCTTGAGCGGGGAGGAGAGGTCTTTGAAGATTAGTTGTGCAGGGCTCGTTTGGAGGGGAGAGTTGTTGGCGTTGTTCCTACATAGTAGGGCTTTGTAGTTTTTCTTAGAGAGCCTCTTGGTATGTCTTGATCTCGACGCCACAGCTGCTTCCAATTGCAAAGACTCTGTGGGTGACATCCACTAGTAGCCCTCACATCCTTTTGTCATTCTTCTTTTTTTGATCCTTCTTGATTGACTTCATGAGCTGTTGTGTCTCCATTAACACTGCTTGTCCTTCTTCCACCCTTCTAGTAGATTCTCTAGGTTGACTGGGGATTAGGGCTAGTGACAGGCTTTTCTTTGGTTCATCTTTTACTGGCCTTTGTGCCACATGGCTAAGTATTTGTGTTAACATGTATGGATTGCTGACCTTGGACTGATGTGCCTTGAGGTAATTTTCCATTTCTTTATGCATGAAGAAGGCCCAATCATCCTCCTTCTCTTCCATGAGCTTTTGCTATCCTGTTAAGGCTGACCATGTTATACCTGTTAAGGCTGACCATGTTATACCTGTTAAGGCTGACCGTGTTATACCTATCAAACTAGTTTGATCTGCATTGTATCTATTGTGTGTCTGTATAGAGCTTCTCTGATGAGGTCTTTTGTAATTAGCAGTTCTTCCGTGGTGCCATCTGCCTTTGTAATTTTGCCTCTTTTTGTCTGCTTGTCATAAGTGCGGAGACACTCTGCACAGAGATCGGTGTCGATCCCTCTGGGTATTTCTACAGCCATTCTGGTGAGGCCCACTTTTTCTAGCTTTTCTTTTACTTTCACATCTTCCAATAGATGGAGGCACTCCTTACTGTGGCACTACAGAGTGATTTTCCCATGTGGTGTAGCGACCTGTTTTCTGATGAGAGTACCCTGGAAGGACTGGGCGTAAGGGCCCAAGAAGTTGGTCCTCAGCTTGCTGGCACTTTGGGACCCTATGGCACTACTAGCTTGTGTTGGAGATGATTGCTCCCGGGACTCAGATTCTGAAATAGACATCTGTGTAACTAGACATGGCAGTCGAATGACTAGTGGATGCTATATTTTTTCTTTTTTTTTTCTTTTTTCTTTAATATTAATTAGTGGTAGTATGTGAAGACTTCACGTGAAGTTTAGGGCAGTGAAAGTGTGGCCCGTGAAACAGTAGACGTGAATGTCCCACGTGAAGTTTGGGGGTGTGAAAGTCTCTTGTGAAATTTGGGGACATGATAGTCTCACGTGAAGTTGCAGACGTGAATGGCCCACGTGAAGTTTGAGGACGTGAAAGTCTCTTGTGAAATTTGGGGATGTGAAAGTCTCACGTGAAGTTGCAGACGTGAATGTCCCACGTGAAGTTTAGGGACGTGAAAGTCTCACGTGAAGTTGCAGACGTGAATGTCCCACGTAAGTTTGGGGACATGAAAGTCTCTTGTGAAATTACAGACGTGACAAACTTTCTATGAAAATACAGGCTTGTCTTTTTCGTTTTCTACAACTATGTGTGGATGTAGATTTACTTAGAAAGATGAAAATGCATGTCAATCTTTGATAAATCCATGAACGTGATAATGCATATGTCAATCTTTGATCAATCCATGAACATGCATTATAAGGCAAAAGATTTATTCTCAATACACATCCTTTTCGGATCACAAAATATATACATACAAAAGAAAGAAAAAAGAAAGAAGAAAAACAAAAGAAAAAACTCCCACCCTGATAAGTCGGGTAGGCGATGTCGGGAGCAAGAAGATGAATGTGCGCAAGCAATTGAAGAAGGAAAACACAAAATCACCGAGTGTAAATTGATGAAATAAAGGAAAATTTTGATTTTATAGCATAGCCATCGGACAAGGCGACTATGTTAAATGAACAATCCACGTGTCGTTTTGTCACTTGGTGCCGCAGTTCATACTGTTTCACGGTGTGAACTTCTTTGCAATCTTTCACAGCGTGAAACACTAAAAATAGCTGATGTCGTGAAATAGTTTGAGGCACTTCACGGCATGAAACACTAAAAAATGGTTCACCATTGTGAAACAGTTTGAAGTACTTCATGGCGTGAAACATTTTTTTGTAGTTTCACGTAAAGTTTATAAAATCAAAATTTAAACTTTTGTGCTCAAACACTCCCACATGCACATGATGATGCATATTGCTTTTCTTTTTTTCTTTTAATTTTACCATGGAAACCAAAGGTTTTTCCTTAGCAATTTTAGGCATTTTTTGATGAAATCTTTTTAATTCTAATTGGGAGGTTTTTAGTGAGGTGTTCTTGGAAGAGCATCTCCTGGGTTAATGGTCCAAAGTATTTTTTAGTTTACTCCCATTGACATAGCCCTCCATTTGAATGCCATCAATTGTCTCTATTTAGACACCCTTGAGGTGTGATTTCTGATACGTGGAATGGCCCCAGACCTCAGTATTTCAGTTTCTTTTTTCTGGCGCTTCCCACACCATACATGACGACAAGGTCCCCCATTTTTAACTCTTTTTGCTTGAGGTTTCTATGTTTTCTGCACAACTTTTCAACCATGAAGGAAGTCTCTAGATTTTAGTTGGACTTGGTTGGTGGCCTCCCTCACCTATAAATAGACCCCTATTCCTTTTTATTTTCATCTTAGAGTAATTCTATGCTAGTGTAATTTTTAATTTAGTGTATTTTCCTCTATCCTCTTCATTGGCTCTCCATTGTGAAGCTTTGGTGCTTCACTAAACCTCTTCTTCTCTTAAAGATTACCCTTTTCCCTTGGTGGGGCCAAGCCTCTTCCTTGAGAGCAACACAACTCTTGCAAGGTAAAGACTCAAGCAAACTAAGAGTAAGCCTAAACAATGAAGTTTATGCTCTCTTTTTTATGTTAATCTTCTTCCTAACCTTCCTCATGCTCAGGAAGCTTTTTATTTTATGGGTTTCCTCTTAAACCCATACTTTTCTTGATTTATGATGAATTAATGTTTATGTTTAAGCTTAGGTTTATGCATAAACTAATTTTTATGTTAAAAGTGTAATTTTGAACTTTCTCAATTCATAGAAAATGTGGGAAAGTTATGACAAAAGTTTATCATTAAAAAATAAAGATTTATTGATAAATTAAATTTTATGCTAAAAGAGGAACTTTGAGTATTATCATTTCATTGAAAAATGCGAGGAAACTATGGCAGAATTTTTATCATTAAGAAAATGAATATTATGCATGATTAATTTTTATGCTAAAAGTGGAATTTTAAGCATTCTCATTTCATAGAAAATATAGGAAAGTTATGGTAAAATCTTTATCATTAGAAAATAAAATTTATGCATAAATAATTTTTATATTAAAAGTAGAATTTCGAGTATTATCATTTCATAAAAAATGCGGGAAAGCTATGGAAAAATTTATATCATTAGAGAATGAATTTATGCATAATAAATTTTATGCTAAAAGTGAAGTTTTGAGCATTATTCATTTATGAGAAAAATAAAGAAGGTTATGCACAAATTTTTTAGATTCATTTAATTTATGAGAATTACGAAAATGATTATGAATAAAATTCATTTAGATAAAAATGAATTAGTAGGTGTGCATAAGTATTTTATGCTAAAAGAGGGATTTCATGATATTTTATTTTGAGAAAACTGAGAAGAGAATGTGAAAATATTCATAAGAATGCATCGAGAAAACATGGATAAATTTTAATAAGAGAAAGAGGAATCATGAACATATTTAACTTTTGGAATTATAAAGTATACGAGAAATGAAATCTTAAGTACATTCTGAACAAAAAAAGGATTTCCCAGAAAAAGACCAGAAACACACTTAGTTGGATGAATGTAAATACTTGTGTGACTGACTTATCCCTAGATTTCTTGGGAAAGGAATCTGGAATTTTTGAAAGGACTGAGGGTCCAAAAGAGAAAAAAATTTAAACTTAATTGAGTCGAGAAAAAAGTTAAACTTAATTGAATTGAGTCGAGAAAAAAGTTACCTTTGACTAAGCTAAGTAATGGCCGAGACTTAGAAGTTCTGTCAGTGTGAAAAGTAGAGTAAATGTACTCTTAACCTGGTTGATTGTGGAACAAAAATTTTGATAAATAGATCAAGGAAAGTTGATAATCAAACTTGATTCGCTCAAAGCAAAAAAGAGACCATCTTGTTTTTGGGAATTGGATTGAGGTGTATAAATGATGTGTAGTGATGTGTGGAATGATGTGGGTGATGTGTGGGATGATGTGGAGTGATGTGTGGAAGGATGTGGAATGTGTGGATTGATATGGATTAATGTGGTTGATGTGGATTGATGTGTGGATTGATGTATGGATTAATGTGGTTGATGTGGATTGATGTGTGGAATGATGTGGATTGATGAGAGGATTGATGTGAATGAATGTGGAAATGACGTGGGATGATGTGAATGAATGTGGAATGATGTGGGATAATGTGAATGAATGTGGAACGATGTGGGATGATGTGAATTGATGTGGAATGATGTGATGTGAATTGATGTGATAAAATGTGGAATAATGAGAAATGATGTGGAGTGATATGGATTGATGTGAGGAATGATGTGAAATGATGAGGAATGATGTGGAAAGATGGGAACTTTGCTTGGAAACTGTATTTATATGTGAAACATGTTTTTTAAAGATTGTTCAAGAATGCTGGGGGAAGCATTTTGACTATCTTATGGAATGAGGTCGTGGAGACCTAAGTGGAAAATGCTATAAAATAGTTGACCGAGAGTCAAAGAAGGACGTCTCGCGTGTGGCAAGGTCGACCGAGGTCTTGGACCAGCCTCGGTTCGGTTAAAATGGTAAGCTTTCGGTAATGGTGGATGAGGGGCCAAGGAAGTGGCCTATGAGTGAAGCGCTAGGTCACCTGCGAAGGAGCCTAGAGGGTGCTAACCATACGGTGAGGATACCCATGCGTGCGTCGAGAAAGAAAAATGAGTT
The DNA here is from genome assembly GCF_041138505.1 of Cibotium barometz. Lineage (NCBI taxonomy): Eukaryota > Viridiplantae > Streptophyta > Polypodiopsida > Cyatheales > Cibotiaceae > Cibotium > Cibotium barometz. The sequence continues at coordinate 10,690,627 of NC_141085.1, forward strand.
GGAGTTGTTTTTTGAACATGGACATGGATCTGGTTGATTGGCCTTGCTGGTCAATGGATGAGTTTATGGTTGTTTTATATAAATGGATCTTGTTGGCTGATCTAGCTAATCTTCACAACGGAGAGTCCATATGGATTTTATGTAAAAATCTTGATTATACTCTTGGGTACTATGAGCTAAGGACTATTGATAAAAAGGCTCTTGAGTGAAGTACTGGGTGAGCCTAGAGGGACTGACCAGGTGTTGAGCGTTCTGGTTGCTGAATGATGCCATAGGTACATCGAGGAAGAAATGACTGGAATATGGATTTTATGAATGGAAAGTGGAAAAGTTAGAATTTGGATTACTGAGGATTATGATGGAAACACTGTGGTTTTATTGCAATGCTGTATTGGGAATAGTTGAATCTAAGAAAAGGAAATTTCATATCGGGTGCGTAAGTGGTGTGTCTATTTAAATTTTGCATAAGTGCTAGCTAGGGGGCCTGGGAACTCTTTTCCCTGGTACCCGGGACAAAACATAACGTAATTTTTATAATGGATCCTATCAATACAGTGGTTATGCACTTTGGGTAACCCATGGGATTGGATGGGGTTAGGTTGGATCGATGGATTCCCTATAATAAAATTCAATTCTGTTCAAGTTACGATAGTTGAAGTAAGTCATAAGATAATCCTTGTTCTATGGAAAAGAATCAACGGCGGCTGTGCCTTTTTTGATGGGGAAAAAAGCGTTGGTCTCTATGAACCAAGTGGAAGTTCCTCCTTTGATCCGGTCATGTGACCCACAGGCTCGGTTGGAATACAAAAGATAGTTAAGGCTCTTGACTACATTAGAAGATTTTCCTGGAGGAATTGCCTATGCTTTCTGGGGGAGGGAAGTTTTTTCCGGGTTTTGGAAGAACCGAGGGATTAGTCTCTTGTCCAAACATTCATGGGCGAGGCCCCGAGTGGGAAGCTCTGCCCTACGCGGCGTGAGGTTGCTTCTTCTATGGCTAGCTCTCCAGAGTTCGATGCGTAGAGAGGGCAGGGATCGCACATGCTTGTTTCAATGTGATTCGAGAGTAGTTCGGGCCCCCGTTTTTTTAACTTTGCAAGTTTATCACAGGCACTCTGCAAAGTGTCGATTTTGACTGTAAAAACCTAATTTCCAGTTTGGTGTAAAGTTGATAGTGTGTGTGTGCAGAGATTCTAATGTTTGGAGGTGTTGGCAAATGTATGTGTACATGACTAGTTCATATACAGTGGCATTTTAATAGGTTTACAATACCATTGTTGAAGATTGTGGATTTGTTGCAAAGTGCAAAAGGTTTTTTCAAGCATTGTTTGGTAAGTTACTACAAGTAAAGATGTTTGATATCTTGTCACCACATTGTAAGTAAGAAGAAGGATGAGAATAATTTCCTAGCACGGAAATTAAAGATGAAAATTTCCTTCTTATGGGAAAAGAATGTGGGAGTTTATCACAAGTGATGAAAAGGAGCCATAGATTATTGAAAAGAATGTGGGAGTTTATCACAGGTGATGAAAAAGAATGTGGGAGTTTATCACAGGTGATGAAAAGGAGCCATAGATTATTGAAGAAAATCCCACCCCATAGTAGGTGCATACATATAAAGCATGCCATGAAAGAACTAGAAAGGTGCTTTATTGGTTGTCTATCAATGTGATAGATTCTATAATTGTACATATATAGGATGCAGAAATGCCTAAGGAGGTTGGGACACGTTGGTGAAGATGTACAACACAAACACCCAAGCTTGAAATATGCAACTAAAGTAGGAGCTATATAATGTGACTAGAGGGAAGCTAAGTATAAATGATTACTTAGTGAAGGTTAAGGGCTTAAAAATGTCCTTGCTTCTATTGGATCACCTTGATGATGATGACGATGATATGGTTTTGGTGACCTTGAAAAGGAATACAACAAGTTTCAGACCTCCATTATAGAGTTGGAGAGAACTTTCTTGATTTCAAGGGTTGATTTCTCTCCTCATTTATAAGGAGATAAATATTGTGGCACTAGGGCATAAGGCAAACTAGGGACATGGCAAGGAGTACTATAAAAAGTAGAGTGATATCAAAAGTGGAAAGTTGTAAAGCAAGGTAACTATGCATCATCAAGTAAATAGAATGATGACAGAAGTGAGAAGCTATTTGTGATGTAGCATATGCTTAGTTCCATGACATGAGATATGTCAGGCTCTGCAGATGTTTGGTATGTGGATTCTGATGCCTCTAACCACATGACCAGTCATAGTGAGTGGTTTTGAGATATGTTAAAAAAAACCCAAGTCATGTAAAAACAAATGATGATACCGTGCATCCCATTGCGCATGTTGATAAAATGCCATTATGTATACAAGAAAACAAAATGAAGTACTTGGTAGATGTACTTCATGTTCCAAAGATTATGAAGAACTTGACAAATGACTAAGCAGGGTCTTTAAGTGAGGTTCAATCCTTAACGGTGTTTTATGGAAGAGTTTAAAAATTAGTGCTACTTGGTTGTAAAGGGTAACATAAATGGTAGGATGTTTACTTTGGATGTTAGAATGTGTGAGGTGAAGGTAGCCATTTTTGCGTATGGGACAAGTGTCATTAGATATTGGCATATGGCACAAGTGCATTGGTCATGTGAATATACAATGGAAATCTATGCAAGCCCAAAATATTGTTTGCAGGTTTGCCAAATTTATGGTATGCATAAAGTATGTGGATGTTATACATTCAGATGTATGGGTTGTCTTTAATGAGATGAGTAGCTGGTATGCACCAGTGAGAAGGTAATAGTAGAAGATATAAATGTAAGAAGTAATGATGTTGTTCCACATGTAGAGTAGCAAAATCACAAGACTTGGAGAGTCCTCTAGCAGTGGATCTAATATTAGTCCATGGTCAAGTAGGATGATAATGGATGTTGGTACACATGTATCATGCAAAAGGAAGGAAAAGATAGATCAACCTTTTGGGCCTGGTCTGCCAGTAGGTCATTTATATGTGGATGGTGACTCTAGTGGCTCCAAGGTGAGCCTTGATGAGGAGCTTGGCATTCCATCAGTTATTACTCTTGGTGCAAGGAGAACCGAGGCTATTTTGAGGATATTTCATAGTAGTCTAGGTGTATGCAGGTCTATGAGGGTTAGATATCATGTTTTGACAAGTTAAGATAAGATGAATATACAGTCCATCATTATGCTTGCATGGTTAAAGCAATACAAGAGTTGGAGCCCTTTTATTTTGAGAATATACTTGGAAATAAAAAATGAAAAGATGCCATGGATGAGGAGATGGCAGCATTGTTGCAAATGCAACATGGGAGTTAGTACCTTTGCCTAAGGAAAAGAAGGCAATTAGATGGAAGTGGGTGTATAAAGTCAAGCATAACTTGGATGGATCAGTGATAGGTATAAGGCAAAATTGGTTGCCAAGGGTTATGCATACACCTATGGTGTTGACTATGAGGAGACATTCAACCTAGTTAGGAGAATAATGATTATGAGAGCTGTCATTGCTATGGTTGCAGCAAAGGGTTGGTCTCTACATTAGATGAATGTATACTTTCTTTCATGGTGATTTGCAAGAAGAAGTATACATGATATAGGCGTCGGTTTATGAGAGTGATGTACACTCCAGATTTTGTGTGCAAGTTATGTAATCAAATATCTAACCCAATATACCATGCTAGGACAAAACACATTAAGATGCATTATCACTTTGAAGGGAGAAAATTCTAACAGGTCATATAGATCTGGTATATGTCAGCACAAAGGATGAGGTGGATGACTTCTTCACAAAGGCTTTGGATACAGAGAAGTTTCACAGGTTTAGGAGACTAATTGGTGTACAATGTGTGGAGTTGAGCTTGAGGGAAAGTGTTAAGATATCAAGCTCAACTAGTCATGTAGATATTGATGACCCATCGGGGTGATAGCTTTCACATCTATGCCACTAGCACGGTTGGTGAGATTATGGATGGTATACCACCCCAGTGTGATGGGCAGGCTATGTGATAATCATGTTTGGATTACTAGAGTATGACATAGTTATAATGCCACCTCATATAGCCCAGTTCACACTATGGACCAAACATTGTATATTATAGTAGGACAATACTTTTCCTTGTAATATGTACTCTTATCTCTTTAGTTTATGGTTGTAGAGAAGAGAAGAAGATAAAAGAAAATTTAGCCATCCATCTCTCTCTTGTGTCTTGCTCTCTCTCTCTCTCTCTCTCTCTCTCTCTCTCTCTCATGTGTGTGTGTTTGCTTACAAGGAACTCAAGCTCTCCCTCTCCCCTGCATTCTCTTTAAATTATATTTGCTCCCATTAAATAAAACCTCTTGCTTTGGATGGGTCCCTTGTGTTCTTAATATTCTAGGTATGACACAGAAGTCCAATATATTGTAACCAAAGAATGGTATTATAGTATTGTTATGGCATATAAAAGGTAAACCATTCTTGAAGGCTTGCAAAGCCTTGATTCCTAGTAGTGATTCAGGGATCAAAGGAGGTATTTGGTTTGTGCAATATTAAAATATAATAGTATAGTAGCACTTATACTATTGTCACTAACGTGTGTCAAGGTATCCCACAAAATCATTGGATGAAATTGAAATTGAAAATAATCAAATTCTTAAAAATTGCAAGAGCAATAAGAAGTGCTTGTATTGAGTGTTACTTTCCAATTAATAGCCTGCATGGGGAAGCTTCAATAAGAAGCCTTAAGATATTGGTATAACTCTCAAGGTAGGTTCTTTGATTATTATAATCATTAGATGAGATTGGTATGAAAAATAATCAAAATTTTAAAAATTCTAATAGCAAAGGGAGTGTTCGTAGAGTGAGCATTATTTTCTAATTGATAGCTTGCATGGGAAAGCTTCAATAACAAGCATTAAAATCTTGGTGCAAGTCTTAACGTAGGTTCTTTGATTATTTTAATTATGCCTTCATTATTGATGTTGAAGTAATAAGGCTACATATTAATGGGTAAAGCACCATAATCTAGAATTAGTCTAAAATTAGAAGAGACATGTCCCATACTAAGCTTATCTTTTAATGGATTATGCTTTTACTTTCATGCAAGAACATGTTATTTAATAATTAACAGTATCAAGAAGGCACATGTCCAGTATGTTTAAGAAACATTTGTTTAATACTTCAACAAAGGATATGAAGGAAGCAAATGCTTTCTAAATGAGAAATTATTATTTATTACAAAGCCATTTTTTATATAGCATACAAGAGGGAATTTATTGCTCTTTTGTATGGAAGTGAAGGTATGGACTAATGGCATATGGGGTTAGGCCCATTTTTCCTTAATTTGTATAGTACCAAAAATTCATCCAAAAGTCTTAGAGTCCCTTAATCATAGTTCCAACATTCAAGTCAACAATAGTTATACTTTTCAAAGAGTGGAACTTTAATTTTATTCAACAAGTATGTTATTAATATGAGTTTGTCTTTAGAGGACACTATGTGTGATGTATGAGGATTATATATGCACGAGATTTGTTAGTGTGCAACCACCAACAGTTTCATACTTTTTGTATGAGAGTGGACTCCATTAAGCTTGAGGTTTACTCCCATTGAAGAAAAAACTTATGGCAAAATATAAATCTATCCTAGAACTTGTATGTGCAAACATGCGCATGCACGCACGCGCATGTGTGTGTCTTTATGTAGAGAGAGAGAGAGAGAGAGAGAGAGAGAGAGAGAGAGAGAGAGAGAGAGAGAGAGAGAGAGAGAGAGAGAGAGAGAGAGTTCAAAAAAAGTTCTTATTAGTAAATGAATTTTGTCATCTATAAGATATCTATATATTATGCCATTTTCAAGACATCTATATTCACGTGTAAAAATAGGTTGTAAAGTGGAGGGTGCCTTAGGGATTTTCTTATGGATTTGTGAAAACAAAAAATGGAGTGGTGTTTGCCATGTGCATTACAAGAGCTAATTTGACCTAGGATGTTGGTTGTCACACCAAAACAAGTCATGTGCATTACAAGAGCTAATATTTGGCCTAGGATGGTGGTTGTCACATCAAAATAAGTCAAGCAATGCTTTATACTTGTCTTGTTTCCATCTCGGAAGGTTGTAAAAAGTGTCTTTGTCCATGTGAAATGTGTCTTGGAATTCTTCATTTGAAAGATAGCTCTGCATTCACAAAAGAACCACCACAATAATATTTAGAACATTATTCAAGTATTTAGAAAGTACTTCCCATATTCAAGTATTTAGAAAGTACTTCCCATATTGAAATCTTACTTTTTTAATGTAACCTCCATAAGTTAGACAAATGGGTTTGGTAATGAGTTGTTTTGCCATCATCCCAAGGGGATGGCCCTTTACGACAAATAGCAACTAAGTATAAGGCCAATTACACACGTCTCCGAAATCGTGCTAGGTGTGGTTCTACTATTGGCGGGAGGCTAGGATGGGTATTTAATCACAAGTACTTGCCCATTGAATATACTACATGTATGTAACAAGGCACATGGTACGATATTCATAGTTATATATTCAGATGTGGGAGTCAAGGTTAAAGGAAGAGGGGGTTATCATAAAGATTGAAAACTTGTACAAGCTTGCTAGCTCACCATCCCTTGCAAGCATTAATTAGTCAAAGCTCAAATGAGGCCCTTGTGAGGGGCCTTTTATAAAATGCGTAAACAACAGAGTGAATTTATGATTTGAGCTAGGGTATATTATCTGATGGTGGTTAGAATATTTTCAAAAATTTAAAGATGATGAGGTAGAAGAATTGATACTTATTACACCAAAATACATCAACGTTTACATTTTGAAAGAGACTTCAGGAACAATACACAACATACCTATAAAGTTTTTATTTTGAATTATGAAAATTCATACTTGCGATTTCTAAATAGAATAATATTTGCAAGTACTTTATTAGCATTTTAGTAGTGCTAATTTTATTAGATTAAAATTCACGAGTTTAAAAAGTCACTAATAAAAATGTTTTTTGAGAATACTATTCTACTTCTTTTTAAAATCCCAAAAATGAATGGCTAAATAATTGGAGGCTTATGCAATTTTAGGGAACATATGCAAAGTTTTTTGGGGAGAAACATACACACACCACATTGTTTGAATAAGCTTGATCATTTTAATGGGAAATCGGGATAACTTGTTGGGCAAGAGATCCCAAAGACAACATTGGGATAACCTTTTGGGCAAGAGATCCCACCGGAGACATCATAAATTGGGATAACATGTTGGTGGTGGGCAAGATCAATTATTTGCCAAATGTCAAATGTTGCAAGTTTTTGTGAGTGAGCTTGTCCCTTTGCTTTGTATATAAGGGGTTAAACTCACATTTCAACACGAGTTGCTAGCTTTCAAGCATACGCAAATGGGCCCAAAGTGGTGCATAAGCATCCTTAAACATTATAAGTTCTTATACACTATTTTTCATATGCTTCAAAAATTAAAATTTGTTATGTGTAGAGAATTCAAATCATCTATTCAAAAAACAATATTGAAACTTAGTTGTGAAGGGGTAATTAATAAAGCAAGTCAAGAATAAATTTGTATTAGCTAGTACACCATTATGAGTTCTTATACACTATTTTTTATATGCTTCAAAAATCAAAATCTGTTATGTGTAGTAAGAGAATTCAAATCATCTATTCAAAAAACAATATTGAAACTTAGTTGTGAAGGGTAATTAATAAAGCAAGTCAAGAATAAATTTGCATTAGTTAGTACACCAAAGTTGTGTAGATTAATGGTAAAGTGTTAACATCTCAACACATGGAAGTGGTGATGCTCGGTGCCACCACTTTTGTCAGGGGGGAAGGACAACCCATACACTACACCACTTTTGTAAGGAGGGAGGAGGGCACTTACACTACCCATTAAGTGTTAAATACACAATAACTTGGTCTACACGATTGATAAATAACTTTGTTGGTTTTCATGTCCTAAATAGTCCATTAGTATGTAACCTTGGAATTCGAAGTTCAACAAAAGTCATCATGAGTGGGTAGCAAGCATAGTGGGCTTAGTTAGCATCCTTGGCTTCTATTAATACTTAGGCAAGTCTTGGTAAATTTAACATGCAACCAAGCATGGGAAGACAATCTACCATATTTGACACAATATCTAGGTGGGGGCCCAAGGGCTCCCTTCTAGCCTTATGCACGTGCCTTAGAGCGGAGCGCCACCTTGTTGCTTACAAGGCTTACAAAGAAAGGATGAGGTCATTAAACACTGGTTTCTCATTAGCTAGGCTATACAAGACTTACCAAGTCATGGAAGGATTAATGACCAAAAGAAGACTTTGGTAGACATTTTAAATGCAGATGTAAGAGTTCTTTGACGCCTCTCTTTTTCTTTTCGAAATCCTCTTAGTCAAGTATGTCGAGCATGAGAAACCACTCTTATGCACAAAATCATGCCTAGCACATTGACACAAGGTTTTAGGGTCGGCCAATGGTTGGCTTGTGGGCTATGGCCCAATGGTAGTGTCCATGTCTCCAAAGTGGAGGTACTGGGTTAGAATCTAACCTAGTGGCATGTAATTTCTCAATACTTTTACAAACTACTAATGTAAACTCTTAGCAATAATTATTTGTGTATGTCCCATTATTTAATACCCAATACTTTTAGGATATAAAAATGTAAATCTAACCTACATATATATGTAAATGTATAAACATATATACACGTGTGTGTATGTAAATGTACAAATATACATGCATTAATGGTGCATATGCCCTATCAACTACCTTTTGTTGTAATAATTCTTTCTATTTGTTATGTTCCTTAGTGCTAGGCTTCATTATGGCTGAGTTTGCTTTGTATCTCCAGAGCTATGACAGAAACTCAGTACATAGACCTTTGTATAAATGTATGCTCTTATGTGTGTGTGCATGTGTGCGCGTGGAGTGTGTGTGTGTGGAAGCATATATTAATACCAAGTTCTACATCCACTATTGGGCACTGATTACGTTAGTGGGGATGTTGTAATTTCTAGTCTATACTCTGCACGATGGAGTTGATGGTTTATTTTCTTATGGATGACTACTATGAAGTTATAAATTGCAATTTCTTAAAAGGTGAATTTGGGCATTTTCTTGGATCCATTTACGTGTGTGTGTGTATATATATATATATATATATGTGTATATATATATATATATGTGTATATATATATATATATATATATATATATATAAATGCACAAATATACATACATGTATACATGTGTATTTGTGCATATACATATACATATATCTACATGTGTGTGCATGTATATGTATATGTATATGCACATATTACACACACACACACACACACACACACACACACACACACGATATGATGTCACAACGAACGGGCAAATTCGACGTAGTATTATTTTTACCTCTCTCTTGCTGCTGTCGATTTCCAGCACGGGATTAGCAGAGGACAACTTCAAGCGCTCGTATGGGTAAGTCTGATCTACTTCTCCATTCTCCATATCCACCAGAGCTTGAGCAGTGCTTGTAGGCGTCTCTTGCTGGTCTTCAATGGTCCTGTTTACTGTGTCATTGCTACACGGTTCAAACTCCCTGCTTGCTTTCTCTTCATGCCTAGATTTCATCCCTGTAACAGCACAGTTTTGAAATCATGTACTGCATGGAGTCTTGAAAGACTAGAGTTTCAAAATTGCCTTGCTTTGTTATGTTAACTTGAAAGATTAGGGCCAATATGATGTCAATCTTTACTGTACTTTCCATTAAAGCTTGAATATCACGAGAGCTTAAAGGATTAGGTTATAAAAGATGTCAATGTCAAGTGAAGTTTTCATGGGAGCTTCAAGGATCAGGCTTGACAACTGCCAGTATTTCATGAAGTCATTACGAGAGATTAGGGTAAATGTAGTTCTACAACATGCACCCCCCAACCAACAACGCCCACCACCCACACCACACCACACCACACCCCGCGCCCCCCCATCCTGCCCCTCCTCCTTCGCCCCAGCCCTCCCCACCAGCAGCAGGGAGCCCATCATTGTTGTCTATAAAGGATGGTTTGGCAATCTCTCCTTGCCCGTCTCACTCTGTATGCCATGAGAGCTTGGAGGCTTTGAGTTAAAATCATAAGCTCTCTATGAGGGTGTGAGAAATCGGCAACCTTGCATGAACTTATTGAAGGATAGGGGGTTAAAACAATGCCAATCCTTAGTAAACTTTCATGGAAGCTCAAAGAGTTAAGAGTGAAAAACGTGTTAATCTTGTTAATTAGTGACTCTGTAGTCTAAAAGCTATTCAAATCTCAGTACTTACAATGAGGGAAGCTCAAAGAATAAGAGTAAAAACACATTAATCTTCATAATTCAAGCCTCTCAATGTCAAAAGCCATGCTAATCTTTGTGTACTAATCACAAGAGCTTAACCAGGGTTAGAAAATGCTAACATTTATGCCTGAACTCCTTACCTGGCCATGCAAAGGCGAACCTATCATGGTAGGATTCATAAACAGATGTCAATGTGGCTATGGCAGGTGATAAAGATGATCTCGGCGTCCTTGAAGACGAGGGAGTGACAGGAGGTGAGTCTTTTAGTGGCTCTTTTGTCTTCAAAGAGAGTGTGGACAGCTTCACAATGGGAGTATTCGGGGGTGCCTCTCTACCGCTTTGAAACTCAAACATGGTAGACAATGCTGACACAGCTGCCGATTTGCCAGGTGAGCGGCCGTATCCTGTTTTGTTTTTTGGTTGGCGGATTCTGTCCATGGAGTGCTCGGTTTTGAATATTGAATTTCGCCCGAGTTTTGCCTTGTCTGCTGCCAGCTGAAAGTTTTTTCCATCTGGTATAGGTGAACGCTTTTTGGACCTGGTTACCTGCTAGCGTAACACATGGGAAGAATCAAGCCTTGAAGTCTCAAAAAACGCTAAAATTATCCAACCACCACAAATTATTTTTGGCTCACTTCTGTTACTTTCATTGATTCTCCTTTCAGTGCTAGAACCTTCCTTTCAAAAAGATTGAGACGATGCTGCAAAAGTAAAACATGTTGATTAGAAAGACCTATTTCGCATGTTTAGCTCAGTTCAAGTGCCAAAAACTTGCTTGCAAAAGCATTCAAGTCATGCTGCAACAGTAAAATGGTTGATCAGAAAGATCTAATTCACATGTTTAGCTTAATGTTACCCTGGTTAGAAGTGCCTGTTGGGTTAGCATGCACAACAAGTCAATGATCTATCAAAATGTTAATCAAAGCATGTGTTGGCAAAGTATTCTTCTCCACCTAGCCGTGGGCCCAAGATCCTCCCGTAGTTATCATTTTTCACCATCCATAGGCACCCACCCGTAGGCACTTTTTATCTGCTCGTAGGCGATGTTGCCGAGGAAGAACCTTGTGGGTTTTTAAACCTAGGACCTCCCGGTCCTAAACAAACTCCTTTGCCACTTGAGCTATCACTTCATTGTCTTGGCAAAGTATTATTGGTGACATGATAACAAAGAAATGTTGGATATCAATACTCCACCCTCATTTTGTAATAATTGGGCACTGGCTAGGCAGCCCGTATGTGCCTGGACATCAAGTGCATGCAAGACGCAGCAATACAGGCAGTAACATGGAAGGTGCAGGTGCCACGTGGCAGGTAATGACATGGCATGCTGATGTGGCAGGTCATGAACAGGCCGACCAGCACCTATGGTGCATACATGTATGTGCTTGGGCAAATCGTCACAATCATGTGCATTTCTCAGTGTTGGGCTTCACATAGCATTTTCTTGTAGGCGAAGTGTTAGCCAAAAGTATTCAGCAGGTTGTAGGGCTGCAGTTGACGTTTTCACTGAACCATATCTCTTGTATTTGCAGGAATTCAGTTGTAAACGATTTCTTGTACATAATACCATACAATAGTTTTAGGACTCTTGTGTGTGCTGTGTAAACTGTGTGTTGATTCTGGTGCACTTTACTCTCAAACCGTAGCACATAGGCGCAAGTGTTCTACAATTGGTATTAGAGCCTAGTGAACCTACAAATTTTTTATTTTCTGGCACCCGTGTGCATTGATTACTTGGATAGGGTAGAGCTCATAGATTCGAGGAGTGCACAAGGTCGGGTTTGGGAAAAGTCACTGTTTGGGTTCTTTCTAGTATTTATGACATAGGGCCTCATCGCCGCCCCTCTATCCCACCCACCCTTCCTCAGTGCAAAGGGTTGCAACCCTTGCCATCTCTTTGTTCAAATGGATACAAAAAGTCGACACCAAAGTTGCCATGACATGTGGCATGAGGAACGTTCACAAGATCGCCATGCCCATCATCACGAGGATTCTTCTCGATACTGTTATGCAAGCAAACATCTCAGAGAGGCGTACAAGCATCGCCATGATTCTAGTCAAGAGGCATCATTGCCATGACTATAGTAGGGAAAAGCGTAACGAGAGCAAGCATCAAAGCTCTCGGGATAATCGTCATCAGTAGTACAAAGGTATGGATGGCCACACGAGAAACGGTTGACCACTACAGGTAAGGACCCTTCTGGTGAGAGAGTGACGTTGACCTTGTTAGAGTGGGCAGCCGAAGCCCAAAAGCACAAGCAAGAGTATTAGGATTGGTCCAAGGAGTTGAAGGCTATATTGCAAGATTTCTATCATGCAATGAAGGCTAAGAAGAAGGCTCTCCAACAGGATTCTTCACAGCCATCAGAAGACTTAACCGCAGCAACAGAAGTTCTAGGAAGTTGTGGGTTTCCTTTTGAGTCATTCCTTGGCAGGCATATGTGGAGCTTTTGGATGCCAAGGATGGTGGTCCGTATTTGGAGTTTCATATTTGGCTTGAGTTTAGATTAGGAGAGTTCTCTATAAGAGGTAGTTTTGCTAGATCTTGGACACGAGGATTTTCTCCAATTGGAGGAGTAATCCGAGAAGGAGGCTACTTTAGAACCAAAGAATGAGCGTGAAAGAGATGCATGTGTGTGTGTCTTAACTTTTATCATTTCTCGGGTTGAGCACACACCTATGGTGCTTCATTACATCATGCCACATGTTCGAGCAGAGGAAGTTTCTAGCCAGATCTACGAGGGAAGTCTTCACAGTTACCTTTTGCACTAGGTGGAAAATCTTTGGCTTCAGTGGCGGTTGCTTCAATTTGGGGGTTAATAACTAGAGGACTCTTCTAACGTGCCGTTTGCATTGGGTGGATTATCTTCAGTGTCTGGTGTCATGGAGGCACCATAGGAGGACAAGTCACAAGATTTGTCTTCACCTTGGGAGGATATGTTAGTGGGTGTCTTCACGGTGCACATATTTCTTGGAAAGTGACTGACAACAGCTAGAGTTTTTGCTTCGGTGTATCAGCGGATGTATTACTTGGAGTATGTTCCACAAAGAGATTGTGGCCTAGACATACCTGTGCCGAGCAGTAGTGATGGATACAAATTTGGTGCCACTCTTCGGAGGAATTTTCTTCCTTCAAGGGTGCGTTAGAGTTGGTGCAAGAAGGTATTGAAATCCATCAGAGTCAATGCATTAGTGTTGGAGTGTGGATAGCGAAGTTTTGCCAGGCCATTCTTTGGAGTGTTCTTTCCAGAGGATACTTAGTGGCTTGCAGTGTTCATAAACTGTTGGACAAAGAGAGAGTGTTGGATCAAGCATAAGTTGATCATCTGTAGGTTTCTTTGCAGGTCTTTGTGCTGACACAATGAGGAAGGAATTTGAGCCTTTGCACTGGATGCAATATGGGCTTGCCATGTTCGCGAATCTTGGGTACAGCTGAGGACACCTGTAATGTTAGTGAGGGAGAATGTGGTACACTCATACATGTTGAGTGCTTGCAAAACACAGCTGTACAGTACAAGTAACAACATGGGCAAGTGCATGTGCCATGTGGCAGGTCATGGGCAGGCCGACAGTCTTTAGCAGGCCAACCAGCACCTAGGGTGCATATATATACATGCTTGGGCAAATCATCATAATTATTCAGCAGGTCACATGGCTGCAGTTGACGTTTTCATTCAGCCATATCTCTTGTACTTGCAGGAATTCAGCTGTTAACTATTTCTTGTACATAATATAGAAAAACAGTTTTATGACTCGTGTGTGTGATGTGTGTGTTGATTCTGCTGCACTTTACTCTCAAACCCTGGCACATAGGCACAAGTGTTCTACACAAGAACATTTGTTGCCATGCGTGGTTGAGCAAACATGGCTTCAAATGCTGACAAGATAATGGCTGTATGGCTAGAGGGCACATCATTGCTTGTGTCTTACAAGTTACTGGTACTATCGTTTCTTATTTTTTTTCTACTAGATAATGAGTAAATAAATGAAGTTATGAGGGGAGTAGTAAATTTTAGACGGCTTACCTTGACCTTCGTAGAATCCCAACAGAATAGTGATGTAAAAAGCAAAGGTTCACCTCCTTCATTTATCTTATAAATAGGAGTCTCCAAAGAAATGCCCTCATATTTAGCCACGTGTTCTAGATATTTCTGTTCAAGATAGACAATACCTCTAGTATAAATAAAAAAATAACTGTGATCCAAGTTATATGTCATCTTAAGAGAATCCAAAGGTCCAAGGGGCACAGATTAACCTGTCCAAACTCGAATGCCTTAAGTTTGTGTTGAAAACTGGTAGCTTGACCAACCCAAACAAAGATGCTGGTATAGCAGTCGAGTATTATGACCTCATCACTTAGCAAATCTTCTTGTGTGAAATTGAACACCTCTGTAACCTGCAAAAGAGCTAGATTTTGTAAAGCCAGTTTCTTCAATTGCATAAATACTTCTGCCACAACTATGTCACATGACATGCCTCGAACACTCTTGAATTACCTTCACTTGGTCTGTGGTTCATGCATCAAGGATCCCCCCATGAAGGTCACATGCACAAGACGAAAGATTAAAAATTAAGTAGCACACTCCACGATAGCAATCAAACCGTTAAAAAATGGGTTTAAAAGCTAGCCAAACATGAAAGTAAGGCTAGTTACAGAACAGTCCCTTCCTGCGAGATAGGGTGGAAGTTGGATTGCCTGTCCATCCTTGACGAATGGCCATGATAGACCGTGCTGATATAAGTAATGAATTGAGAGTATAGATGTAGCAGCATGCTTTGAAAACTTGAAGGATTCTTACCTTTCACCATAGTGCAGGAGAACAAACGAGGATCTTTAGCACTGTCTTTGGGTTCATGATGACTGGGATAAATCTGTCTACCTCCTAATGTATCCCAGAAGAATCGCGTCTCAGATCCTTCTTTCAAGGTGGTCAGTGTTGCATCAGGCTGATAAAGGGAACCAATTTGTTTTAAATCTCATGATAAAGGCTTTTTCATGCAAGCTGTTATTATATAAGAAAGAACATGGACTTCAGTAGAGCACCTGTATGCTTCTCTAAAGGGAGCTTCAATGGCTAGACTAGAATTGCTGAGATGGAGGCTATGTGCACATTGCAGAGTCTAGAGAGGATACAGTGGTGCAAATATAGCGAAGGTAGATAACTGAATGATCAAGGGCAGTTGCCAAGGGTCTATATATAGCCTGCTTGGGTGTGGTAGGTCTGGGTTAGCCATGTCGGCCACCTATGTTGGGTCGGGGTTTTCATTATATCAGGAAGCCTTTATGATACTACTATTTTTGTAGTCCATTTTTTGTAAAGAAGGTGCATCTTGAAATGTTATTCCTACCTTTAGATGAGACACCATGTTTTTGGTTGCTTCTTGCTCCTCCAGTTTGCTAAATTTTCCATACCATGTGAAAAAGCTGTCTCCTGCTTGTAAGAAGAAGCAACTCGATGAGTTTAATGAAGTTGCAACCTGCAGATGATAGTGGCCATTAGTTACATGCATGGAAAATTCAAAAGAGTAGCTACCTTGCCACCTTTTATACATCAAATACCACAGCAAACATGCTATACAATTTTGTCAAACCCTCATCAAAAACATGGAAGTAATACATCTATATTGTTGATGATCTCTTGTTAGTCATGTAATAGCATTTAGACTGGTGAATACAGTAATGGCACGAATTGATGCCAATACTTTGCATTTGCAGGACAGGGAGTGGGTTTGATTGGGACCTAGTAAAAGTAACCCTTCTCTCCCTTGCATATGCTGCTACTACCATGTGTAGCAGTTAGGATTTTCACATTGCGTACGCATTTTACATATCTTGATTTGTAAGCCCAGAAAGTTACTGTTTTTTTACACTGGAGTGGACTGGTCATTTCTTTTTGTGTAAATTGTTCTTCAGGTTTTCTGGAGTCCACCTTCTACAGCAGATCTTTTTTATATGAGCAGCTGATATCATGACGCTTAAGAGTGCTTGTAGTTCTAACAGCGGCACCCATATTTGAACAGTTTGAGCTGGCGATGTGCTCTCTATGGGTACCCATGCATCAATATGAAATGTCGCAAAGACAACTCCTATATACCCTTCATTCCTAAAGTCCCTTCTTTGCTCTTGTGAGGTGTATGCAATACATGATGCATCGATGGCCATGATGCAACAGAAGGAGCTGCTTTGTAAAGAGGTTGATGTTTGATCAACAAAAGGGGAGAGCTGTTATTGGCAAGAAGATGAAGAAGCTTGGGGAGGCAAAGCACATGCTCACCAACCCGTCTATGACTTTGTCCACTGAAGAGGTGTAGTGAAAGTTGCTGCTTCTTACACTGCTGCAGAGATTCTCGCTCACCCCCATGCATCTCAACCAAAAGAGCCAGGCCCCCTGTTGCCTTGTATGTGGTCAAGTGCTGATTTCAATGAGTCTCGGGATTGTAGCATTCAGAAAGTTCTCATGTGTTTTTACCCTATTGGAATATTTCCATAGTGAGCCATGATTAGAGAGGCAAATTAGGAGTTTGCATGCCTTTTATCTAGTCTTCTCTAGAGAGGCTCGTAGTTAGTGGTAACAGTTGGAGGAGATGCATGCCAATGGTTTTACTGACGTGTTATGCACTTGTGTCAAAGGCTCAATCATGTCGACATACCTTTCTTGAGAAACAAAGATTTGCCCAACGTTTACCTGACAGTCCCTTCCGAATGCCAATGCAGTAGTAGTGCATGGGCTTGAGATCCTTTATCTCGAGCATGCCTACATAAGTGCGAAAGACTCCTTCTGCTTGCTCCCAGGATACAATGAGGTTATCCACTGAAAAGGATGATAATCAAGCCTTACTGAGAATTCGATGGATTAGGCTCTATGAAAAAATGATCCGTTAGTATCCTTGGGGTTGCTTGTTTTGACATGTTGAGTGCATGGATTAGGCTCTATGAAAGAATGATCTGTTAGTATCATGCTTGGGGTTGCTTGTTTCTACATGTTGAGTGCCTTATTCAACTCGAATACTCTTGTTTTTTAACCTAATGTGAAACATAGGGGCTGCTCCATATACGCCACCTTGGGGTCCCTGTTCTTTGATGTCGTAGCTCCCAAAAACTTGACTCTGCTTTACCAACCCTCTATGATGACCTTATACCTCATCAGTCCTAGAGTTCCAAATGCTTTTCTCCTTCATGGAGTCACACTCCTAAGACTTTGTTTGAGTGTTCAGATCTCTGAGCTTAAGGCAGATTAAATGGTGACATTGATTCGACCAAGGAATACATCTTGTGAAGGTTTCAAGCTGTTGATGAATTCATTGGAGAACAACTTTCTATCACTTCATAACATTAGGCCAGGGCCTAAAACTGGTCAGTGGCTTAAGTGCAGTTTCCAGTCCACATTGAGAGGCCCTCAAGAACACTCATTGGAGGGAAATCTATCAATGCCTTTCAGATGATGGCAACTGTAGTTCTAGTCGGAGTGACACCTGATATTGCTGTGGGGCTTGAAGAAAAAGGGCTAGGCCTTGAATGTTGTCTACATTACTGCTGCTGGGCTTAACTTCCTGCTGCCCCTCAAGTTATAGTTGTCAGAAAGCAACCGTCTGGTGTGATTGATTGGCTTTACAACAGGTTGTGCCTGGTAGGGAATAAACCTACCACTAACTAGTTCACGCTACTGTGGTCAGATCAAAGAAACTATTGATGGGAATGTGGGTGTAGATTTGCAGTGAGCTGGGGGCAAGATACTCTTTGTTTCTCTGTGTTATAGCTCCCTTATCTTTTAGCCATTTTGAGTAGTCCATGTACTCTTGTTGCTTCATTTATTTTGATTGGTAAATGCAATGATTGCTTTACCCCAGTCTGGCTGTTGAATCAAGGATGTGGCTAGTGGAGTTGGAGTGCTTGCAGGGCAATGCGATTGAAACAAAAATGGTTGATAGGAAGGTCTTACAGTTTGGGTGGAGGATGTTGAGGCATTGACAACATAGAAGAAGATGGTGATTGTGGAGAATTCCAGGATTAGTGACTTATCTCTTACTTACTCATTGTTAACTAGAAAAATTCGGTCCATCTTTTTCATGTAATGTAGTAGATGAGATTACCAAAATATATTCCATGCTCACCTTTATGATTTGCAGAATTCTTTGCTGGAATTATACAGTAGACGAGCACTAATCTAACTATGGACCTAAAAGAAGTAAAGGTTTGTGTTTACCACAACCACTTGAACGGCATGCCATCTTAGAGGACCAGAGTGATGTACTTGAAACAAGCTCACTCCATCTTTCTTTTCATTATCCTGCAAAATTCATCCAACTTCTATCAATTGCTTCCGCCCCCCCCCCCCCCCCCCCCCCCCCCCCCCCCCCCAGTAATGCATGCACTATTGATGAATTTCTGAAAGATAATCAGTTAACCTTCATCAGGAAAAGCTTGTCAAAAAGTGAAAGAAACTGAGTTGGCTCCTTGCCTTCAAAGATCCGAACCTATCACCCCATTGGCAAGACGGGTGTTATGAGCGTCTCTATGTTGTATGCTGATTCTTACTTTACTTTATTCCATGTCTTCATTACATCGATGAGCTGCCCTCAACAATCCTCATCACCTTTCTTTACTTTCTTTGCAATTACGTAACCCATCAGATGGGTGGGGGTTTGTACAGGGAGATCCTTTGTCCATAGCTATGGACACAGGAGATCCCTGTCCATGAGTGATGGCCTGGGTGATTGTCCCTTTTTCTCAGGCATCTGTAAGTGTGTAAAGCCCCTATGCCAAGCCATAAAGAAATAAGGCCTTACCTCTACTGCATTATCTTGCAGTGAGCTAGCAAGGTCCTTAGCGTGGTATGCAGCTGTTGTTCTAGTTTCCTGAAAAAAATGATATGGAAAGTATATTCAACAAACTTCTAATGAGGAAGTGCATCCATAGACATGGGGTGAACATGAAGAGGTTATGCAAAAACTGGAACCATGTGAAACATGCAATCAAGGAAACAATTGCTTTAGCAGACATATATATACCATGGTACTTTGGTGCCCCAACCAAGAGAAGACGAAGTGCTCCTCGTTTTGGTCTGCACACGTGTGAAGCACTACATAGCAACTGCTGTTGTAAAACTTTCCATATTCACTTGATGGTAGACACTCTTTGGAGCTGCCATTGATACACCAGACCTGCAATAATTTATTTTTAAGAGGTGGGATTATGTCCTAGATAATGTCCCTAGCATTTTGCTTGTGAGGACATGGATAAGGCTCCACCTAGACAAAGACAAAACCTGGAGTTTTCCAACGCTGCTAAATAGCTGCGTCTTTTCCTTTGCTGGGGCTGCCTTTAGCAACCCTTTGACATTGAAACCTTTCTGCTTCAATAGAACTGCAAGAAGTTTCGAAGCATGGGTGATTGTATGTTCACTTTAGGATTTACCTGAGAAAGCACGGCTGTGTAGAAGAGAGTGCCACCAACCTGCAACCTTTCCCCTTCCACCTTCAGAGATTGGCAACGTGGTGCTGATTGGCCAGGAAGCAAATTTTGATCGGAATTCTACTGGTTCGAAACCCTCCATGGCACATACAAGCTTGATTGCATGAGGATTTTTGTATTTTGCACTGAACTCCTGCCCAATTACAAGAGCATTTTCTGAGAAGCTTTTGAGAGAACAGAGCTTAGGATGTGGGATATCTCGTTGAGTTCCTTACCTCTGCTACCAAGATGGTAGCTTTTCTATCTTCAAGTGACGTATCATGACCCAGCCATGTGAACAATTCTTTACCGCAATCTAGTATGTAAGACTTGTTTGCATGCAGCATTTCTCTTTTTAGAGGTGAGGCTTGGCGTTTATCTGTGTGACCTTCAAGGATGCTTCAGAAATTGCACCCCAAGAACAAAGTTGTCCATCTTAGTAAGTCGCAAAACCATGAATCTTACATTTATCAAAGATCAAGCATCAACATTTGGAGGTGTCAAAAGTATATTTTGCACAAGAACTGAAAGATCAGCAATATAGTGAAGTCTTTTTAGGAACAATCTAGAGTTAGGTTTTGGCTCTAGTGAACTAAAGATGTAAAACAAGTAAGGCCAATCCACTGGGGCTCGTTGTAGGATTATCACAGAAAGACAACTTACGTAAAAAGGGTGCCTGCAGTTGCTTTGACTTCATAATCTTCATCCTCTATCTTTCTCATGAGAGGAGCAAATCCTCCAAAAAGGCCCCAGAATTCTCCACTATCAACATCAGCTACAAATTTGCCGTCCTCTGAACCAAATGCACAATGAAAGCATGGTATGAAAAGCAAGATCGTTATGAAATACCTACAAACTTGGTGCTGCCTGCATGTGTTATACCGATTATTGCAATGTGACACTTCTCTTTATGGAAATTCTCCTTCAAATACTGAACAACATCCAATGCTTTTGCTCGTTGATAGATATCCGTGTTGGTGCCATTAAATTGGAAGATCTTAGACTCAGTGTCGAGTACAAACACATCGTCGTGGCTCAGTGAAGACCTGGTAAACGGTACCTGTGTGCAACTCTATTGTCAGTTCATTAACTCATACCCTAGGGAAGCAATGTATTTGGTGAAGAAAGGAAGACCTGCCCATACCTCTTTCACATGGACAACGTGCCTCCCTTTACATATGAACATTCGCTGACGCACGCCTTCAACGGCAGCATTTAAGGTGACACCTTGTACAATTGGAATGAAGCAAGGCTTGAAGTAAGAGAGGAACTTATCTGATTCATAGCCTTCTACCTCTCTAGTTTGTACTGCACGCCCACCTAGAGATGCATTCAGCTCTACAGCCTTGATGGCTGCAGCTGCCGCATCATTCTGGAAAATGTGAATGATACAGCAGTGCAAAAATCCAATTAAAATGTTGAACCAATAGGCATAGGCTGCTAGACAAAAACCTCTCTACATGAATGCACTTGAAAGAAAAAAAATTGACTGACACTTACTTGGCTTGTGCAGCCCCCAAGCCAATAGTGAATATCATGGTGGAAGACCCCATTTTTGAGTGCACATGTCTGCAGAAATACTCTTGTCAATAGGTGATATCTAGATGCAAAGGTAATCATTGCAAATTAATTGCCATCCTTTTATTTAGCAAGGACAATGCAACCTACCAACACAAATCTTTAGTGATACAAAACATGACAAAATTGTTGGTAAATTGTGAAATGGGAGTGGCAGTCACCTGTAAGATAATGTAAGATTGTCCAGTACAAAATCTGCCATGTTCTGTTCTCGGTAAAGCCGAGGGACGAGAGTTCTCTATTTGCCATATCTCTAGTCCACTAGGAAATGTCAATCAAAACCATCTCCATATCTTTTTCCAAATGCAGCTCTTTAAATCCTAGTCATACTCACTGTAATCTCAACTATATCAGTAGCCTAGCTGAAAACAAAGAGTAACCAGTGTAGCCCAATTGGTTAGGCTCTAGACAGGTGCCCAGGTTTTGAGACCTAGTAGTCCAGTCGGTGAGGGTCTAGGCAAGAGGCTGAGTTCAAACCCCGCTGATTGCAGCAGACGTGCGTGCGCCATGTCGCCTCACGAAGGGGGTTTACACACTTGCTGGACATCTGCCCTGTCAGCTGACACCCCGAAAAAAGAAAAAGATCTTGCCCTTCCACTCCTCATGGATGTGGGACGTACATCCTCTACATCCTCGTTTTCAGCTGACACCGCAAAAGAAAGGGAGCAAGTGTGTAAACCCCCTGAATCAATACATTACAGGGTAATTAGAAGTGCTTGATTGAAAAGCCACTCACATGTGAAATATGTAAAATTTATATAATAAGTAGCTTAGGCTGCTTAGCTAAAATATGGTAATTAGGAGTGTGTTCTTTAGTGAAATGCCATTAAAAAGGGATACGCTTTGTGCCCAACCCCTTGTTGAAATGCTGGATCCACAGCTTTCATAGAGACAGCCATTCCTGAGATTTGTTCAAGCTGCATTTTTTGTTCAAAAAGATTAATAAAACAGCTGCAATTTCTTCTTTTTCTGTTTTTAACCCTGAGGAAAGCAAACAATGAGGAGCAGCATTAATGCGTAGGGGTGGTGCTTACCTTGGAGAGAGTCTAAAGCCAGGCGATCCGTGGTAGAGGAGGGCGGATTGGGCTTAAGCTAGAGTTTACGTTGATAAGCTGCAAGAAGCCAGATTGGTAGCTCTACACGACGGTGGGGCTGCTGCTTGGTCATATATATAAGGATAGGATGCTGCATTGTAATATAAGGATAGTGTGGGTGTGGGTGTGGGTGTGGGTGAGAGAGAGAGAGAGAGAAGCAAAGGTTGGTTTTGTAAGGAGAGAAAGAAGCTCTTTGTTGTGTGTGTGTGTGTGTGTGTGTGTGTGAGAGAGAGAGAGAGAGAGAGAGAGAGAGAACCAAAAGGTGGTGCAAGGGGAGAGAGGCTTTGTGAGAGAGAGAGTGTGTGAGAGAGAGAGAACCAAAAGGTGGTGCAAGGGGAGAGAGGCTTTGTGAGAGAGAGTGTGTGTGTGTGTGAGAGAGAGAGAGAGAGAGAGGGGGAAGCAAAAGCTGGTATTGCAAGGAGCAAATGTTGTGGGTGTGGATGTGGGTGAGAGAGAGAGAGAGAGAGAGACTGAGAGAGAGAAGCAAAGGTTGGTTTTGTAAGGAGAGAGAAGCTCTTTGTTGTGTGTGTGTGTGTGTGTGAGAGAGAGAGAGAGAGAGAGAGAGAGAGAGAAGGTGGTGCAAGGAGAGAGAGCGCTTTGAGTGTGTGTGTGTGTGTGAGAGAGAGAGCGCTTTGTGAGTGTGTGTGTGTGTGTGAGAGAGAGAGAGAGAGAAGCAAAAGCTGGTATTTCAAGGAGAGAGAGAAGCTCTTTGTTGTGTTGTGTTGTGTATGTGTGTGTGTGTGTGTGTGTGTTTTTCCTTTTGTTTGGTTGCTTTTTGTTGGATCGTGAGCTGTTGTTGATGCTACTGTAAAGAGCACATGCAGATGGAGAGAGCACGACGAGAAAGATGAACTGCCTCTCCATGTCCGCAAAATCTCAGTGAAAGAATTCCGAGAGACGTTGGAACCAAAATTCTCTGTCATCATCGCATGCACGATTCGACGCCCGTGAATTCCCCCCCTCCTTTCGCAGCTTTTGCTTTACAAATATTTAAACCATCTGAAAAGCGAGACGTGTTTTAGCCCAACTCTTTTTGCCATTTGAGCTCCACTGTCCACCATCACCCACGTCTCAAAAAGAAGAAATTGCCACTTCTCAAAAAAGAAGAAATTGACACACACTCCACACACGTGTGTTGGGGCCTCTTTGTACTTGATTGTCATGTCTTGCCGTTCATCACCCCCCCCCTCCCCACACACACACGAGGCCCCCCTCCCCCTTCGTTTTTTCCACTTTTATCATTAACTACACATTGCTATAAAATAAAAAAAAAGTTTCCACCCAATCAAAATTAATACAATTCTCCAAAGTGATCAGACTTAGCACCATATATTGAAGCAACATAAGGATTACAACTAAAGTATATTGATTTTTTTCCTCTTGAACATCAAGACATTAACATACTTTCACTGGGATTCCATATGGAAAAAGTACACTACAAATTGTGTTTTACAAGCACGGCTTCTACCAATTGCACCAAGGGGCATTCACTTTGTGGGTTATAGGATGTCGGTACATGCGAAAGTTTTTTAACCAAAGAGGTAGTGTAAAATCATATGTGACATAAATAAATAATTATACCATTTGTAGTATGTTTAAAGGGGTTGAGGATGCATATGCATGTGCATTATCATACAAAGGTGAGGTTTTCTTTATGTACAAGAGAACCCCTTGGGGCCTATAATCTCTTGGAGTTTATGAAGCCATGCATCATATGAAGAATCCTATCTCCAATCACCTCTCTATATCCATCAAATAATACTCTCCAACAACCTCTCTATATCCATCAAATAATACTCTCCAACAACCTCTTGATGATGTTTGCTACTGCCTTATCATTCTCTAGATTCTACATAACATGGCGCCACTCTTTTCTCTTTTCTCACCTTGTCCAGAATGAAACTATGTGATTTTTAGCATAATATGGTCATCATGGATATGTAGAACATGCAAGCTAACGCCATTCTTATATTGTAACATGCATTACATGTCTTTAACACAAGTCAACCATGGGTGAATAAAAAATGTCCTTCGCACAACAATCCATATAGCCAAGCCTTAGCAAATCAACCTATATAAAAACATCCTTGGCAAAACAATCATATAGCCAAGCCTTAGCAAATCAAAAGCCTCCTTTAGTACATCCATCCAACCTATACAACAGCCTCTTTACTACATTGACCCAACTAGGAAATGGATGTATGTTTGTAAAGGCCTAAGTAAGATTCTCTTTGTCGCTATTATTTAAGCCTTTCATAGAAATACCTTACAATCACATTGTTTATATACCAAACTTATAAGTGAAAGAGTTCCTTTTGCAACTTTGCAAAAAAATGGATGACTATATGCACATTGCATACCACCCCTTTTTGTGAAACCCCACAGTGGTGGCAGGTACTCTTTATTTCCTTTTTAAAAGTCCATTAGAATCACATGCAAGTCACTTTCTTTTTCACCTCAATGCTTCTTGCGATGGCAGTCCTTTCTATATAGTGTACATGATGCTAGAATGAAAAAATTCATGTTTTCTTTTCATGTAAGCATCTTGCTTGATTTTGAATTTGATTGTCATGAGGTTGACTTTTGGTAAAGATTTACTTTTTGTCTTCTTGGCAGATAATTTTTTAAATAATCCTTTTATCAAGAGAGAGTATGATGAAGTAACCTAAACACAAACAATACACTCATTTCAAAATCCATTCCCCACATATTTGTTATTCCAAGTATTCGCCAAGTGATATAGAACAATTGTGACATGTCAAACTCATGATTTAATAGTTTGGCACTCATTTAAAATTCAAAAAACCTAAACATGCATGGGAAAAACAAGCATTTATTCACATGCTAATCATCTTGAACCCATGCACAATGAATTTTTTAGTGCCCATACACAAAAAAAATTTCCTCTCAAATATAGCCCTTTAGAAATTGCATTTTTTAGCCTCACATAGCTTCAACATTTGATGCCATTATATACTTTTATACAATTATTAATTTTAAAAGCAAATGTTAAAGGCTTCACTAGAATAATGTAAGATAATATATCCATTTGCAAATTTCTCAATGCTTACTTTAGATAGAACTCTCTTAATCTAAGTGGGGGCGGGTGTACGTAACATCATGCAAGATAAAACACAAGTGCATAATGGGGGGGGCGGGTGTACGTAACATCATGCAAGATAAAACACAAGTGCATAATGGGGTTTTATTACATCCAAATTATAGAAGGAGTGTATTTAGAATGTCAAAATCCACAAATAAAGGTTTTGAAAAATACACCTTGAACACAATCAATCTATAGGTCTTCATGCAATGAATTCCTTGAATAGTGTAGACACATGCTATGATATTTAACCTTTGACGACTATCAAACTTTCTATCTCTACCCAATGCTATATCTAGGGCAAGCCATATAGTTTGTAGAGATGTTTGATAAAGAGCCTTTCAATATAGTTTGTAGAGATGTTTGATAAAGAGCCTTTCAAACTCACATGTTTTCACATCTTATTAGTTGGTCAAATATTGACCTTTTTACTTTTCCCTTCAAGAAGAGTTTTCGTCCGCGAGAAAATGATTAGAAAGTTGTAAACAAGTGTCTGTGTGTAGACCATATGGTCATCTACATCTGTAACTTCCCTAAGTACTATGACAAGGAAAGTAAGATACACAACACATTATTTTCCTTAAGTACTATGACCAAGGAAACATGCAAATCTCGTGTTTCATGTGGAACACCAAACCATAGTTGCCACTTGCAACTATGAAAGATGTCAATAAAACACTTTACTATACGTCAGAAGTTCTCAAATCCTTAAGAACGTCATAATGAATGTGCTCCGACATTCAAGGAATTACTTTGCATGTTCTACGACATCAAAGATGTTTTCCTCTTGTGGTTAGAATCCACATGGACTTTAATTCAACAAATTTGTGCAAGTATTATAAGTTTTTAGCAAATTCTTCTATAATGCGGTAAAGATTTCAATTGACCTTACACATAGTTTAAGGAAAGTTACACTTTCCTCTCTCTAAAAGTTATGCAAGTATTACACGTTTTTAGCAAATTCTTCCATAATGCGGTAAAGATTTCAATTAACCTTACACATAGTTTAAGGAAAGTTACACTTTCCTCTCTCTAAAAGTTATTACGTTCTTCCAAGAACAGTTTACACACCTTGCAACGAAGATGATTTCCACATAGACAGCGTCTATGTGATGTATAGTGTCTACACACTACTAGAAAATCAAGAGTAACGTGAACCACTCCCAGCCCATGAGTAGATATATGCCTATCCACATGTCTACTCGTGCAACCACTTTGGTTGCTTGGTAATACATATCTATGTCTCTACGGTTAACCATTTCTCTATAGACATGTTTATGGGCTATCTATGGTCACATCCAAAAGCTAATAGCACCATCCAGACACACCTCTACAAGGGTGGTCTCACTAGACACCTCTACTAGGTGAAACAATATGGTCAACCATTTCAA
The DNA here is from genome assembly GCF_041138505.1 of Cibotium barometz. Classification (NCBI taxonomy): domain Eukaryota; kingdom Viridiplantae; phylum Streptophyta; class Polypodiopsida; order Cyatheales; family Cibotiaceae; genus Cibotium; species Cibotium barometz. The sequence continues at coordinate 10,717,549 of NC_141085.1, forward strand.
TTATGGGAAATGATTTACTATAAAGCAATAAATGAGAAATTATTTATCGCTTACCCAGTTTGTATATACATATGCTATGATATGTGGATTAGATATGCCTCCAACACACACCTTACACTGATAGACAAACAAAATCAATCTCTCGACTTTGAGATCGCTTTGACATGAATAACACAATATCCATATTGTGTTCAATACCAATATGAAGTTTGGCGTATAACAAATCTTTGTTGTCTCCCCATGATAGTGGCAATACACTACCCTACCCATATAGGTGAAAATATACTACCCACCTGCAACCAATGATAATAAAAATTAACGGGTCCTTGTACGCATTTCATAAACATATTACCAAACACAAATCTATATGATTATTCTTTTTCCTAGCGAAGTAAAGAGGAACAACATCCACTTTATCCTATCTATCAAAACACCAAATCTTTCCCTCGGTTTGGTTGAGTAACTCCGTACTCCTCTAACAACAACTCTGTACCCATGAATATATCCTTCTCAAGTTGGGATATTTACAGAGTCGTCTTTAAAAAGACGCTTGAGCCACTTACTACTGCAAAGTGCTCATCTAGATTGACTCAAAAACTTTGGCACTACAGCACAAAGTATGGGACATTCCAGCACCAAATTATTGTTGATTCAAAGACACTCAATAACTATTTCAATCTCTAAACTCTACGATTCATTATCTAACTATGAGTCCCACTAGGCAATGATAGAGGCCTTAGACTCAGCTTCAGTGTGAATACAAATAGCAAAGTTATTTAAGAACTTGCCCCAAATATTTTATGGATCCACCTCATGGCCAACTGCCATACCTGAGCATAGCATGAAAACACTTCCACGCCTACCCAATACACACTCAACACTCTTACCAATTTAGTTTAGCACCAAATTGACAAGGTTAGGGCTTTATCTAGAATAACAAGCAGCTAAGGTTTGTGGCTTTCCATAAAAGAGCTCGTTGGAAGTAAACACCTATATCGGTTAAATGAATCTGTCACTTTGTTTTGATAAATTTATCAACACAAGGCTAAACGGGCATGAAGGGTCCACCCATGAGTGCTCCGTCTCAGTACATAACCCAAGAGATTCGTATGATTGCTCCGGATCAGTGCTCACTCTTCTTCTCATAGAAACCTCGACTAATCACTCTGGATTAAACACAACTTTCTAACGAGGAAGGCGATGATTATTTTTTGAAGGTGTGTGCGCATACAACAATACCATGCCAAAGTATAAAAACGATCAAGATAACTACTAGGCCTTCCGTACTAGCATCAAGATCAAGGTTTGTGTAATAACTCTGGATTAACGTTAAATCTAGTGTGGTTTGCCTCTAATCTCTCCGGATTAGCTTCAAACCTTGAGTTTACTTCTGAACCACCATGTTAAGTCCTAAACTTGCCAGACATGTTAGAATACTCCACTAAGCTCTCCGGCTTAGAATTCTTTCTTAAAAACACAGTCATGGTTTATAAAACTATGTTGGATCCAATCACAATAAATAACCATGCTCGTCCGGAGTGAAGTACTTGTCACTTTAACTAGGTAGTAACCCCATTGCATACTGGTAAATAATCCACTCATTTTCCAGTGCCTTGCAATTGGTAAGTTCTACAAGGACATAAAATTTGCAACACTAAATAGCCCAAGTAAACCAAGAATTTGCTTTTTTAATTTATGATGAAAGTCATTCCATAATTTGTATGGTAGCCAACAAACACGTTCAAAATCTTTAGCCATTAATCGTAAAAAGGAAAGCTGAAATTTCAACCTTTTTTTCAATCGTGGGGCAGCTTCAAACAAGCATTGCAACTTCTCTGCCGCCATGGAAAATACAAAAAAGGACAATTTGTTTTCTATTAGTGGACCCCCTTGTCAAAAATCAACTTGCTTTTAGTATATTATAATGTATGAGAGGAGATTCTTGAAAATGGATTTGGAGAAATGTGGACTCAATTTTGGGCCTTTTAGTTCTAGAGAGAGAGTGGCGCTCAAGCAATGAGGAGGAGGCTTCCATAAACGGAGAAATTTGGCATTTTAAAGCAAGAACTCAAGTAAATAGAGTAAAATTATGCTCGAAATGCATCTTAAAATACCATTTACTCAACTTAAAATAATAATAAAATAATACTACCAAATCTTTGCACGTATGCTAAAAGCTAGTGGTAGTTAATAATAGAGAATGGTAGTTAATGATAGAGAATCTCTAAGTTTTCCCCCAAAACTAGCTCTGATCTTCTTTGTCTCCAACATAGTCATTCTTTCTTTTTCTAAGTCTTCTCCAAATTAAGCTCTCATCTTCTTCTTCCGTGTGTCTTTTGCTACACAAAATGGCAACCTGTAGAAAGGCTCGTACTAGCATTTCAACTATTACTGTATTTAATAGTCATAATACGGATGATGGGACATGGATACCATCTACAATTACAATCAGAAGCTGGGTACTTTTACAGAGAAGGAAGAGGAAGAGGAGAAATGCTAATGAATTTGTGGAGCCATTCAAGGGACAAGTTAAAGAGTTCAAGGTATGTGAATCAAGAAAGCGTGTGACAGAGGTACTAATACAACATGTTTTCCAGCATGTAGAATTGAGGGTGAAAAAATTTCGTCCTGGTCTTACACGATATCGTCCCAACTGTGAGTAGTATCTTAGTCAAAGCTTATTTTGTTTTAAAAGTGTTTAATTGTTGTTATTATGCAGTTTTTTATCCATTCAATCATGTCTCCTTATTGTTTTAAAAGTGTCTAATTGTTGTTTTAAAAATGTCTAATCATTTGGTTTTATGCAGATATTTATCCATCCAATAGGATAGACTGGCAAGTGGAGAGTATCAGTGGGATTTTTTATGCTTTCCATGCATATGTAGGAGAACAAATTAACAAAGGAAGAACTCATAGAGATCTTGCAGACCACGACATATTTTTCTATGATATGTAGTACTTAGAACCAAACACGTCTTTTGGATGGGGTCGTTTGACTCCATTACCCCTCCCATTATTTGGAAGCAAAGATTGGCCATTGCCAACTTCACAAACTAGTGAAAGTCATAGGATGAGGTTGTATCACGACATACAAAAGTCTCTTAAGGCATCTGGCAAACAAGCTTACTATTTTTATGCCTATCGAAGTGTTTGTTGACTTCTTCTTTGATGAAGAAATAAGAAATACTTCAACAATGTTTATTTGCAAGTCAAGTAAGGCACTGGACGTTTTGGACAATGGTTGGGACAGGAGAAAGACAGAAGGCATTATTTCTATTTTGGAGAAGAAGTCAATATATTGCAAGTACATTATTGGCTCTCAAAACTTCATTGCAACTTTTCACTACACCAGATATCATTATGTTAATGGCAACCTTGTTCCATTAGATCAAGATTTGGAGTCAGATCTCGAGAATATGCCTCTAGTAAATGGAGATATATTTGGAAGGACAATTGCTTACAATGCTGAACACACTATCTAAAACATCTCTTTCTCAAATTAGAGAATACCTTACATACGAGGAGATTGAACAATTGCCAAAAGATTATACATTTATAATGGATACTAAAAAGGTAAACCATTTATATTTACATTCACCATTTAGTATGTTGCGCATAACATTATGTAATATAGCACTAACAAAACCCCTTTTTTACAGGTGCCAAGGCGAAAAGAGAAAATGACTTTTTGCAAAGAATCTGTCTCTCATACTATTCACTTGATTAATCGTTGAATGATGACAGTATTGAGACATTGTAACTCCAAAAGTAATTGTATATATGAAAGATTTTTTTTCTTACAAAACAATGTCAGGTCTCTTACAAAATTAATGTTAATGATGGAATTAGAAGGGCCATTAAGCTGTTTATGGTTTATTAGAAACATCCTTTGGCTGTGAATGGTGGCATAAGCTGGATGAGCTTTCACCAATTGGGCAGTGTCACGTTTGGGTCCTCTGTACATGATGGGACCAAGATTCCCACATGCTACTATCAAATCAATGTGCAATGTGTGCATACTTGTTTGTGTGATCAATGTCTAACATCAAGCTTTCTATATAGATGCCTTCAGATGTAGCAGTTGTTCACAGAAAATATGGGTTGGCTTGAAAACAGTTGGACTCAAAAGGGTATCAGTCAATATTGGCACATTATCACATCATTACAATGGATGCCATAATAGCTGGAAACTGTCTGCATTAGGGGGAGTGGATAAGGGTATAGGAGTATGTAACCAAGGAGTAGAACCACCCATCGAAGTGACCCCCATAGGTGTAGGGTTAACTCTAGAAGGAATCGAGGGTGGAGAAAAATGTTCCACACGTTCTCTCTACCATACCAATCTGACAAACTTGCGACCAACTATGAGAGTCGCTCCATATCTGGATCATCAATGATGGACACCGGACGACGGGTCGCTGGGCTTCTTCAGTCTAGATCCTCCCCCCACATGTCTACATTATAAAAATAACACTATCATGTGTATAGAACAAGGAGGACTTAAAAAACATATCTATTATGTGTATATCTTATGCATGTATAGAGATTTATGCATAAGCTTATGCATTGAGCTTTAATGCATAAGGTCTATGCTTTATGTATATGCTCTATGCATGAAGCTTTATGCATAAGCTTAGGCATGGTTTATTCATGCATATGCTTAAAGCTTAGGCATGCATAAAGCTTTAGGCATTAGCTCTATGCATGCATATGCTTAAAGCTTAGGCATGCATTAGCTCTATGCATATGCTTAAAGCTTTATGCATGCTTTTACATGAAGCTTAGGTATAAGCTTCATGCACTAAGCTTAGGCATAAGTTTAATGCATATAAAAATTAAAATCCCGGCACCCAAGGGTGCAATCCAAATAAATGAAAAGAATAAGAGCATTGGAGTTTACCTCAAGAGATGGAAGACTTTTTCCACCTAAATAACACAAGAATGCTTAAAGCTTAAATAACATAAATCTTTGATAATATATAGCTCTATGTTTTATGCATGCATTAAGCTCTATACATAAAGCATGCATAAGTTGTACCGACACCCAAGGGCGCAATGAACATGAGCTTGCATTAACAATTACATGAATAAGAGAGCTTACCTCAACAATGTCAAACCGAAGGAGGGGACAACAATGCAAGACCTACAAAACATAACACGAAAAAAAGTGATTAGTAACACATTTATGAGAAGAAAAGAGCATACCTCTTCTATGCTTAAAGCTTTATACATACTTTAAGCTCTATACATAAGGGTTAATGCATAATCTTTAAGTATGCATCTCTAGAGATTTATGCATAAGGCTTTATCCACATGCTTAAGCTTAATGCATTAAGCATGCATTAAGCTCTATGTATAGATCTCTATGCATAAGACTATATGCACAAGCTTTATGCATAAGCTTAAAGCATGCATAAGCTTTAACCTTTATGCATGCATTAAGCTTTGTGCATAAAGCTTAATGCACTAAGCTAAACTTAAACTCAGTACCCAAGGGTGCAATAAACACAAAGCTTGTTGTAACCTGCCCATCTTCAATAATAATATATATCCATTCAATATATGAAATTATGGTCCTTTTTATAGTGTAAAAATCATCATTTTAATAATTGAGCTATTTTTACTTGGAATCTTAAAATTTTGAGTCCAAATTAAAAATCTACGCAGGATTGTTGGATTTTATAACACTCAAAAACAGACACCGGAATAAGCATCTACCTAAAATTTTAGTTAAATTATGGTAAACTTCCAACCTTAATAAATGCATGTTCGGGTGTCCGATTGACAAACGGACTGTACGCCTATGACTAGGAAAACACCTCGGACAATTTCATCGAAAAACTTTCGCAGTCGAACGCACCGGCACATATATCGAGGCTGAAGTCCCAAAAAGGGGTCCTTTCCCAAAAGATGCTTCCTTGGAAAGCGCGCATCAAAGGACCTTACCCTAGACCATACACATATAAGGGCATCCACACATGGACCAAAACCCAGCCGCTCTAGTGTACGATCACCCCTGGCCGCCACGTGGACATCCATGCGACCACTGCCTTGGAAGGCCCATGTGTACCCCACCTTTAGCCCGCGTTTAGGAACCACCCTTTCTACAGGCTCATGCAACCATAGACCGGTGTACTTTCACATACACTATCCTTTCCATGTCTCTTTGCTCTCTCCTTATTCATACCCTTACCATAACCTATATAGACCCCCCACAGTCCCAGCACCCTCCTCTATGCCTAGCAGACAACTCATGGAGACTCTCCCCAACAACCCTCTCAACCTCCCAACAAGCCCTTTTTCAGCTCCCAGCAGCCTCCCACCCTTGTGTTTATGGAGGGGGTGTCTTCCACCTCTCTTCTGCCCTCCCTCTCCCCATGTGAATAGACTTAAGGGGAGAACCCTTCTCCTCCCCCCCAACCCTTTGGTTCTATTTCTTGCAAGCTGTTGCGTGACGAGTGAAGATCAATGCAAGGATGCAACAAAAAAGACACTTAGGGCTCTTGTAAAGAGTTCCAAGTTGTAGATGAATGTGGGAGTGGGCTTGACAATAATCCCACATGGGAACTTTTGAGAGTTTTAGAGTTTTTGTATAAAAAGTGGCTCATTTGAGAGCTAAGGACTCTTTGGTCATTTGGTTGAGAGACTCATAGAGAGAGCTTGCCCCATAGCTCCTTCTCATGTGCTCTCCCAAGGCTCTCCATCCCCATTCTTGCTTCAATCTTGTACTCTCTATTCTCTACGTATTCAATGATTTGAGGATTGCGGTCTACACACTTGCTAATCTAGATTTCGTAATGATGTTTTGATGCTAAAATCTGATTTGTGAATTGTAGAGTGCATGTGATGAAGCTTGTGCATGAAATGATGTGTAGTTGAGGCTTGTGTGATAGCTCTTTGCATGTTAGATTCTTTGCATAAGTTGCATTTTTGTGCTTAAGTGTAGCCTAATCTTGATGCGATGATTATGTTAGATTGAGAAGGAATCAACGATTGATTGCTTGATTGTTGAAGAAGGATTGAGTAGGATTAGAAGTCATTAGTGTGTGGTTAACTAATCTTCTCCCATTCGGGATAGCCTCTATGCGCTAACCGGGTTGCATTCACGGATTGACAAAGTGTGTGGGTTGGAGTGTAGCCTCCGCTATGCTATGATGTCCCAAACAATGGCGCCGCTGCCGGGGACGCACACCTAAGTTAGTGAAGGGTGTTAACCATTACTTCTTACTAAGTGCTCCATTGATTGCAAAATCGTGGATTAGGGTAGATTAGAGTAGAGTTTGCAAGGGCATTGAGTGTGTGATCTCAAAGGCGCCTTGTGTGTTTTCTGTTTTTGATTAGAAGAAAAAAAAAATTAAAACCCCATTGCGGTAGAGTAATCCCGCCATTAATTAGGTTCAAGTGGTTTCTGTTTTTGTATTTTTTGTCGTGAGTGGCGTGTGGTGGCGTCGGGCAAGTCGAAGCGGCTGTAGCTAGGCGGCGAAGCACTGTGGGAGGTAAGCAGCTGGCCGCAGCAAAGAATATATATATATATATATATATATATATATATATATATATATATATATATATATATATATATATATATACGTTGAAGTGTGGCAGCAGCTCGAAGTGGCTGTGGGGGGGGGCGTCTTCATCGGGCGCAACAGCGAAGGAGCTGAAGGGGCCGAAGGAGACGCTGCATCCGTTGAAGGCAAGTGGTTGACAGTGGAGAAGAGTGGCTGTCGGCTGCTGGTAGCGAAGGAGTTGGCCGAGTGAAAAAAAACAGAGCAAGGCGAAGTGGCTGTGGGGGGGCGTCTTCATCAGGCACAGCATAACTGTGTAAGGCAACTGGGTGACGTAGAGGTGGAGTCGACGTGGAGGCTGCGTGAAGAAGGCCAACAAGCTGCAGCCAGTAGAAGGTGCAAGCAGGCGACGGTCGGCAGCAAGCTGTGGAGGCGCCTGGCCGCTGAAGAGAAAGCGAAAGAGAGAAGGCTATGTGGAGGAGGGGCGGCGAGGAGAGAAGGCCAAGCTGGAACCGTGTGGTGAGGAAGGCCGAAGCCGGCAGAGCAAGCTGAGGAGGCGTTGAAGGTGAGGCAGTCGTGGAGGCATTGAAGTTGACCCACGTGGATGCAGCACGAAATCTGGAACGGCGCACAGAGATTCGAGCTGATAAGGTTGGTTCATTTTTATTTTTTTTATTTTTTTTGGTTCCATTAATTTTTCATGTTTTTGTATTTTTTAAATAAAAAATAATAATAAAAAAACAACAAAATCATAAAAAATATATATATAATTTTTTTTAAAAAAGAAGGAAAAAAAGAGAAAAAAAAATCAAAAAAAATATATTTAAAAAAAACAAGAAAACAATTATAGTGTTTGTATTTTGAGTCCATTTTTCATTTTTTAAATTTCTGTAAAATTTTGCATAATTAGAGTAATTTGCTTTGTTTTAAATTTCTATAATTTGGTGCATAAGTAGTTCATATTTTTGTGTAATTAGTACGAAATTTATTAGTTTTAAAAAAAATAAAAAAAAGAAAGAAAACAAAAGAAAACAAAAGAAAAGAAATAGAAATTAAAGAAAATTCTATAAATTATGTGTTTTTTTTAGGAATCCATATTCTTTGCATATTTTGTAATTTTTATTTTTTTTAATTTTTTGCATAATTAGGGTAACTTGCATTGTTTTAAATTTTTTGTAATTTTGTGCATAATTAGTATTTTTAGCGTGATTCATATTTTTTGTAATTAGGAAAAAAAAGTAAAAAAATAAAATCGTTCATTAAAAAAATCAAAAAATAAAAAAAAAAAGAGGTTAGATAGTTACACACATACTCATTTTAGTTGCATTTAGTGGTTAGGTAGGGTAAAATATATATATATATATATATATATATATATATATATATATATATATATATATATATATATATTAAAAAAACATAAAAAACCAAAAAAATTTGACCTTATGCACTTGCGGTCGGGACGTCTTATAGATTCTGCCATAGGGTCTAGGGCACCTTCTAGAGTACCTACGCAGGAAAGTGGGACCCAATCGGTAGGAAATTTGGCAGATATTGCTGAAACCCTTTCCGAATCCCAATCCGACACCCTTTCCTCCAGAACAACTAGTTCATTATCCATGGACAATCTAGGGCCGTCAAATAGTCATCCCTTAGCCCCAAATAGGACACCCACAAGATCTTTTAATCCATTTGAAGCCGACACCATGGGGTTAACACTCAATGTGAGACTCCAATATGTCTACACGAATGCTCAAGGAGCTGAGATCTTTAGGGATCCACAACAACGGTATCTTGTTAAGATCACAGACATTTTCTCAGAACTTGATAGAGCACCTCTAGTCAATGACCAGGGTAACATGTACATGGGTGGAGATGGTGTTCGCTACGAAGTCACCTACCATCCAGAAAATGTAGACAAATTAGGGGAGCTCTATAAAACCGAGTTCTTAGACTTATCAAAGCTTTCCAAAGCAAGGGAGTCTAGAGATGACTGGCTCATTGAGCCGGACATGCCTGGACCCTCCAATGCCCAGTCCTCAAAGCCATCCATAGATGATTTACTTCTTGTAGATCTAAATTTGGAAAGGGATAGGAAAGGCAAGAGCAAAATGGATCAGGGGGCTGAGAACCAATGGGAGTTTGTACGACAAATTCCAGTGACAAAGGTCTTACAGGATGACCCACTTCAAGAGGTCTATAAGGACTCGTTAGAGGGATATTATGCCACAACTAGATTGCCACAGCTCGATCTTCCTCTAGCACTTGTGGTGGTAGTTGAGAAGCTTGCAGGACACATGAACCGAATAATTGATAAATGGGCCAATGAATACCGAACCTTAGATTGGAAGGAGATTCGGGAGCTCACGTGGAAAGAACAACCATTATTCATGGAAGTGTTCTCAACAAATACAGCCAAACCAGGAGAGACAGCCTTTCTTGGAGAAACTGTTGCTCCTCCCCTACGAGAGTTCACTAGAGAGGGACCCTCAACATCAAAGTGGACCACTGCTAGTAGCCCAACTCTAGCACCAAGACATTATCCGACACCAAAAGTGCGACCACAGATCGCACCACAACAACATTTTTCTCACTATAACAATCGGAGGGTAGGGAAGCCAACTAGGCCTCCCATAAATGCACCTCCTGAAATGCGGGTGACAAGATCTTTGGAGGGGTTTGGTGAGGCTGGTAATAGGGGACCCACACCAATTTTGGATGCATGTGGACCATCATACCAAAGAGAGGAACAATTCCCACTGAGAGTGAGAGGCCGTAGGCCCTATGATGAGTATTCAAGACAAGTAAGGCCATCAACTCTTCAGAAACTGGTAAAGAAGTACGAAGGGTCAGGAGATCCATACGACCATGTAGCAGCATTTAGGCAAGCAGTTCGAGCTGAGCAAGTGGCTGACAAGCATACTCAAATTGAAGGATTTGGACTCACTCTTGAGGGAAAGGCCCTTGCGTGGTTTCAGGCATTAGAGGCTTCAGACAAATCTTCTTTACGAGTTCTGGAAGAGAGATTCATTGCTGCTTTTTCCTTGATGGGAATTTAACATGACACGATAGCACACATCTACTCTTTCAAGCAAGGTGAGAATGAGAGTGTTAGAGACTGTGTAAATAGAATGAAGCAGTACATTAATCGTTGCCCAGAAGATGAGAAGCCCGCCCAAAGTCGATTAATTTCTCTCTTCTTAAAAGGACTCAAAAATTCAACATTGCATACACATCTCTATGCAAAGAAGCATACAAATTTCAATGAGTGTTGCCATGATGCTATGGATTTCACAAATAACTTCAAATTCCAAGATGGTACTGGCCCTGAGATGAAACCTAGAGATCAATGGGGTGATGACTAAAGTTCAGGGTCTAGCGCGCTAGTAAATCCAGACCAGATAGCTAACCTAGTACTAAGGAGATTGGGACAGACCTATCATCCACCCATGCAGCCACAACAACAGCAGCAAAACGAATGAGGAGTGTACTACCTACAGGTCCTCATCTTTGTGGAGCATGTGGCGGTAACCATAAAACAGAGGAATGTAATACCTTTTCTCCTCTAGTCACAAACCAACCCACAAAGAAGTGGTGCCAAGCCTGTGCTTGGAACTTTACTCACACCACACAGGAATGTACTCGCATTGCAAGAATGAGACAGGAACGTGAGCAGCCAAGGGGTGGAGTGGCTCCACAAATGTATCAACAGTATACTAATTTTGAACGTAAGCCACCGATGGCACAAGAGCAAGCACGACCTGTTCTTGGTGCTCAACCTCCTGCTCTTGGGACTGCTCCTGTAAGGGTTGTGGACTACGACAATTCAAATATGTGTAGAGAATTGGTAAACCCAGGCTATGTGGAGGAGGAATATGCATCATATTCATCCAAAAAAAATCTCTTTGAAAGTCCCGCATACCCAAGCTAAGCACTAGAGGCTCAACCAGGGGAACAAAACTCTGATGTTGCTAGGCGGCTACCAACCTAGGACTCCAGGCCCCTCAGGTCAATGGCAGCAAAGGAAAGTAGAAGCCAAACTAATGGGCCCCTGTTATGAGTGCGGAGAACCCCATTGGACTCGTGATTGTCCACATCGCTCAAGGCAAGCATCTCGATCCAATACAACAGTACAATAATTTCCACCAATTGAAAGATATTGTCTAGGGTGTTGTGTAGAACACTTCCCAAAGGATTGTTTGTTGAAACCACATGAGGAAGGCACCTCTCAACCAAAGGTCTCACTCAACCTTGTAGGGGCAGTTCCATCACCACCTTCATCTGAGAATGAGGATGTCATGCCACTTAGAGTCATGACTAGATCACAGACACGAAATGCCGAAATACAGACTGATGAGACACCTCGAACTAGGGATGCAAAGACAAATCTAGTGGACAAGACCCTACAGTCCAATAGAAAAAAGACCACTAGGAGGAAAAAGAACCGCAACAAGCAAACTAAAAGTGCATCCACTAGTTCTCAAGAAGCCTCTAAATAAAACAAGAGGGATAAAACTTTTACATCCCAAGAAGTGCACGAGGAGCATCAACCTCAACCTGGGCCTAGTGCTAAACAAGATGAGGCTAGTACGACTGAGGATAGTTCTGGGGGTTCTGTTTTTGTGGATAAAGTGAATGAGACTCTAGATGCCATCATTGATGCTCATAGAAGTCGCATTGCAGCTTTATCTGAGCTACCCAAGAAGCTTCAAGAATACCCGAACCCTCGTGAGGAGAAGATCAATCTAGCTGTACATCAGCAACTCATTAGGGAAGCTCAGTCAATACTTGAGGGACCACCACCACCTATTCCTTGGGGCCCAACCTCTCTTAAGCCAACATTAGAAACCATACCAGAAGTGTCATCAAGTCGGGAAATGAAAAGTGAGCTCATTTCACAAGCTCATAGCGAAAGGTCTGCACCAATTGACACCCAATTGAAAGGAGGTATTCTGCCACCACCTAGCCTTGTCTTCCCATGCAATGATGAAGTTATTGATACTAATGAGGACATGGAAAATGAGATGTGGGTCGCAGTTCATGAGAAAGTTAATGAGAACATGTCTTCTATTAGTTCGCCTCCATTCTCTGAGGTGGATTTTACCAGGGGCACGGAAAACAACTTTAGACGCCCAAGCATCCAGGAGGAAGTTCAAACAATTGTTTCTCCTAGAAGTAAGCATACAATGAAAACCTTACCATCATATCTGGGAGAATATGAGAACTGTTCTTAAACCTTGAGGATACCCTCCATGCATAAAAGGTTGACAAAGGAGAAGGATATGAGTATCGTGCAAGCTATTTTGTCAGCACCAGTGGCTTGTACCTTACCTTTGCTTGATTTGATAAAAATTCGACCTGAGTTGTGGAATGATATTGCCACATGTTTGTCAGAGCAGGTATTGCTACAAAAGGGTCACCATGAGTGTACTATACACCCCGAGACAAAGCATGTTATGCCAGTTCCTATCAACAAAGTAGGAAAATTTTGTGAGGACAATCAGGGAAATGCTACCCTCCCATTAGAAGTGCGAAAAGTAGCTTCAACTGCAATACTTGATAGTGGTGCAGGAGTGGGCATTGTGACAAGGTCCATTTGGGAAAAGTGCGGCAAACCAGCTATTAGGAGTACCAGGATGTGCTTGCAGCTAGTAGATGGAAGCTTAGAACATCCCCTTGGGCTGCTTGAGAACATATTGGTCACCACATGTGGGATTGAATATGAGCACACCTTTGCAGTAGTGGATTTTGGAAAACATCCAAACTATGAAGTGATATTGGGTAGACCATTCATGCGACAATTTCAAATGATTCAAGATTGGGGATACAATTATTTGTACCTCCGACATGATTCTGTCATCACAAGAGTCAACCTAAGGAATCACTCATATCGTGATGTAACAAGGTCTCCAATAGATGAGTTTGATTCTGCTTCAACTGAGGGTTCAAGGGTTACATTGTCAGATGGGCGAGAAGATCTGTGGATGTGTAGGGCCTCATGTAGGGATTTCAACACTGAGAAACTTAAGGGTAATCGAAGTGTATCAGATGAGGCGTACATTCCACAACCCTTCCCTGAGCACTTAATTGATCCACTAGAATGGAGTCATGTCCTTGCAACATTATCGACCTGTGCTTTACCTAAGCCAATTCAATTCTGTGACTCAGATGGATATGACATTATACCTATACGAATGGTACAACCACGTGACCTTCTAGATGATTTGTACTATAGGAATGCATCCACAACAGCACTGCATGTCGAGGAAGTCTCAGTAGAGGATTTAACACTCGAATCTGCTAATGATGCTGATAAGGAAGATGGATGGGACTCTGATTTTAATAATGATGTGACAATCCCTGAGGAAGAGTTAGGAAAGGCACGCCTACTCTTGAGAGGAAGGGAGGTTCAAGTAGAGATCCCTCGAAGCCGACCTAAACGTAAATGCTATAAGAGCCATAAGAGAATCCGTAAACAAGATGAGAGGGAATAACGTGAGAGACTACAAAAAGAAAAGGAGGAGTCTAAGAGTGAACACTCTCGACCACCACCTCACTTCTCAGGAAAGAACGGATATCTATACTATGTCCAAGCACAAGATAGTATCAAAGACCAAGTAAAACGATCAGATGGATTCCAAGCAGGAGAAAAGCTAAAAACTGTTAGCAAAAATCGTAAAAAAACGAAGAAACAAAAACCAAAACTCAAGTCTAAAACCGATTCAAAAGAGAATGTCGGAAGTGCAAAGATAACGGTTGAACAAAAAAATCCGATGCAAGATAGCAAAGGAGAGCTCAAAACCGCATGGTCTTCAATAAGTGATGACTCAAGTGGACAAGAACAGGGTCTCAATGTCCCCCCCAACTTCACACAGTACACTCTTCAAGATCGGAAGATTGTTCTTCAACAGCCCATGCGACAAAAACCAAGCATGCCAGGGGTTTCATATGATGGTCCAGAAGATGCAAAAAAGATTGATATTGCTAAGCCAGGAGAAGAGCCTCGCTATGTGTGGATTGCCACAGACTTGTCCTTAGATGAGGAGAAGTTATTAATTCAAACAATAAAGGAGTATCGCGAGATGTTTTTGCTTGGAGTTATAAAGACCTCAAAGGAGTTGATCCAAGCATATGTCAGCATACAATTCCATTGCGAGAGGATGCAAAGCCCTCCAAGCAACGTCCTTATACTTACAATGAAAATTTCGCACGGAAGATAAAGGAAGAAATAGACAAGCTCTTAGAGGCAGAATTTATCTATGAGATTGAACACACTGAATGGGTCTCCCCTATTGTAGTGGTGCCCAAGAAAAATGCAAAACTTCGAGTATGTGTAAACCTCAAGAAGGTAAATGCAGCTACTGTGCGTGACTTCCAATCACGGATCATGTTCTGGAACGAGTTGCAGGGAAAAAGGCATATAGTTTCTTGGATGGATTCTCCGGTTACAATTAAGTGTCAATTGATCCAAAGGATCAACACAAGACAGCCTTTGCTACTGAAGATGGCATCTTTGCCTATCGTGTTATGCCATTTGGTCTAACAAATGCACCAGCAACCTTTCAGCGGTTAATGAGTCATGTATTCAAGGAGTACCTTAGGCAATTTCTTGAGATCTTCATGGATGATTTATGTGTTCACTCACAAGAGCGTGATGATCATATAGAACACCTCAGACTTGTGTTTCAAAAGTGTCAACTTTATCGTATATGCTTGAATCCTGACAAGTGCAAATTCATGGACAAGGGAAAATTTTGGGCTATATTGTTTCTCGCAATGGGATTTCAACAGATATGGATAAAATTGATGTCATTGTCTCATTACCTCGGCCTATCAACCCTAAAGGGGTACAAACATTTATGGGACATTGTGGCTATTATCGTCGATTCATCTACATGTACGCTGTCCTAGCCAGACCATTATATGCTCTTCTTGTAAAGTTTAATTGGACTGATGAGTGTGAGGAATCCTTTGAAAAGTTGAAGCAAGCATTAGTGACTGCACCCATCTTACGGGCACCAGATTGGAACCAAATCTTTCATGTCCATATTGATGCTTCAAACTTTGCAATTGGATGTATTTTGGCTCAATCGGGAGAACATAATAAGGATTTCCCAATCTCATATGCTAGTCGACAGTTGAACAATGCTGAGAAGAATTACACCACAACAGAAAGAGAAGGATTGTCCATGATATATGCAGTGAAAAAGTTTCGCCATTACCTTTTGGCAAACAAATTCATATTTTTTGTGGACCATCAAGCATTGCTATATTTGGTGAATAAGCCTTGTGCAACTGGAAGGATTGTGAGGTGGTTTGTCATCCTTCTTGAGTTTGATTTTGAAGTGGCAGTTCGAAAAGGAACAACTCATCTTATAGTCGCAACGGACTATTTGACCAAATGGGTAGAGGCAAAGGCTACAGTAAAAAATGATGCCAGAACCACAGCCAAGTTCTTGTATGAGTACGTGTTTACACGCTATGGCTTACCTATTGAGATTGTTAGTGATCAAGGTGTGCACTTTGTGAATGAGGTCATAGAGTTTTTGCTTCAAGAATTTATGGTAATTCACAAGCGTTCTGCACCCTATCATCCCCAGACCAATGGACAAGCTGAGAGTACTAACAAGATTCTCTGCACAGCACTCACAAAGATTGTTGAGGGACATAGGACTGATTGGGAGCAAAAGTTGCACTCAGTTCTTTGGGCATATAGGACAGCCTATAAAACATCTGTGGGCACAACCCCATTTGAGCTTGCTTTTGGATTAGATGCAATTCTTTCCATTGAATTTCTTGTACCTACTCTACGAGTTACCAAACAATTGGATTGGACTGGTCATGAGCTTTCACAACGCATTGATGAATTGGAAAAGCTTGATGAGACCCGCTTATTGGCGGTAATGGGGATGTATGCCGAGAAGAGGAGACAGAAGCAATGGTATGATAAAAATGTAACAACTGGCCGATTCAAAAAAGGGGACCTTGTGCTCTTGTACACACTTAAGAAGCATAAGAGAAAGCTCAAGAAACGTGGCCTAGGACCGTTCGTGATTAATGACCTTACTCCAAGTGGTGCAGTGCGTTTAGAGACACTAGAAGGTATGCCTAACTTCATTAATGGAAGTCGTCTCAAGAAATACAATGAACCATTAACTGAAGCCATGCTTCAACAAATGCATGCTGCAAAAACACGGAAAGAAGCACTTGACCTACTTAAACGTCAGGCTCAAGAGGAGGCTAAAGCTAGAGTTGCAAAAGCCAAGGAGCGTCGCAAAGCTTCTATGTTGGCCATACAGTTGGCTACTGATGAACCATATGTCAAACCTTTCAATATTCAAGTGTGCCTTCATCTTCAAGAGACTACCCACTTTGTCTCTGCCTTAATTGACTCTGGTGCAGATTTTAATATTCTCTCGTTTGACACATGGAAAGCCTTGGGACAACCATCACTTGTGCAAATTCCTGTTGACTTACGAAGCTTCTCAGGTGAAGATAACCTTATAGAGGGAAAATGTGTCATTATGATATCCATTCAGGATCACCAGATGTCAGTGCCCTTTTATGTGGCAAGTAAGTCCAAGGCTGTAGTAGAGGCTGTTCTCGGTCGATCGTGGTTAAGTGCTACCACTTGCTCATTAGATTGGAAGAATAGACAATACAAGTTGCAAATTGATTCTGATTGCATCTTGGGATCTACTACTCCACAAGCTTTATCACGTCAAAAGGGTGGTGTTTCTACCCTACACAACCCACTTTCAAAATCTGCTCTTGAAGCTCCAACACAAATGATGTGGATAAATGATGAGTACTCAAGTAAGGGCCATGGCTGGCATGTTCCAACTACTCTAGTTGCTGCTCAAAGAAGGCCAGGCAAGAAGGAATTATCAATTTGGCTACCCAAAGTTGCGTACAAACTTGTACCATCTAGCCCAGTTGCTAAGCCTCCTAAAAAGCACATCTTTTCCAAGCCTAAACCTCAGATTGTTACTCGTTGGGTCCCAAAACATGTTCTTAAAGCACAAGGCTATTATGAAGGTGCAACAGCAATTTGGCTTCCAAAATGCCATGGTTTGCTAGGGGTAAAAGAGTGTATCAGAAAGATTCCAAAAGCCACCCTTGGTTTTCCATATCAGTGGGTGCAAAAGAAATCAACACAGCCTCTTCAAGATAGGATAGGTGGCTGCGATAGCACCTACAAATCTACTTGTGTTGGTCCTCCTAAAACATGTATTGAAACACCAGCTGTCCCAATTTCTCCTTGTTACACAATTCCACCATCAACTTGTGTACCTAAGACAAGTCCAAATGAGTATCATTTGAGCCTCTCCGCCTAGCACATCACTGCCCTCCTTGGTCCCCCTCAAGCCCACCACAATTCCACCAACCGATAGATCATCCACTGCGCTCAGCGCCGCCACCCTCTCCCTCCTCCATGGTTCCGGTTCCTCTCCACCCGACTCCCGCACCCTCCACCTCTACACCTTCTTCCACTACTACTTCCTCTTCCGCGGCATTCCTTCCACCCCCCACCCTCTCATCTCAACCCATGCCATGGAGGCTTTCTACTGCCTCTCCACTGCTACACCATTTCCCTTTGGCCACTTCATCTACGAATCCATCTGTCCCAAATGCCGTGCATCCGATACCACACTCCCAATGGCTCAAACTTTTCCTGGGGTTCCATTCGGTTCCTCACTGCTATCCTTCTTCGCCTCGCCCACACAGGAAACATCCCTTCCCCGCCTCGCCATCATCCCTTCCCCTAGCCCACGCCAAGGGCCCACCCCTTGCAACCCAATGGTCACCTTTGATTCCTTCCCCCCACAGTTGCCGCCACCACCATCTTCGGGTCTTGGACCTGCCTCCTCGCCACCCCCCCCCCGCCATCACCCACACCCACTTCCCTTCAACCTCGAGCTGCTTCCTTCACTAGAAGACATTTCTTTCCCGCACTCCTCTTCTCCTCCAGCTACTTCTTGCCCCACCGCACCTGTTGACACTCTCCACCCATTCGCATAACACCCCACCCTCCCCATCATCTTCTATGCGACCCCTCTTCCGCCGGGACTCCCCCATCCTCTTCCTCGCCATCCCGCGCCCGTAGTCGCTCCCCTTTCACCGATGCCACCCTGGACCCGCTTTGGAACATCCTACCCTGCACTCAACTGTCCCCTCTTTCCCTGCCTCACACTGCTTGTGCCTGCCGCCTCGCCCGCTCCTTCAACAGCCTCTCCCTCGTACCCGGATCTACTCCGAGCATCTTACTGATTACTTCATCCTTCTCTCGCGCGAGTGGGAACGCATACGCAGTGACCTCCGCCAGGCACAGGCCGCCCTCACTCAGGCTCGCTCCGACGTCGTCGCACCTCTCCAACACCATCTTCACAGCAGGCCCAGGCCTCTCTCATGGAGTCACACCAGGAGTGCATTGAGTTGTGTCACCTTCTTGCAGCATCCGAGAGCAGGCGGTACGCTTTAGAGGCCGAGTTAGCCTCCCTCTGAGGGTGCCTCACCACCACCGAGACTGATCTTGCGACCACTCGCTCTCGCCTTGAGGCTGCCCAGCATGACCTCTCCAAGCCTCCATCTCTTCAGGAGCAGGCCTCGCAGCTTCATGGGATTCGACAAACCCTACAGGTCACTTTTGGTGGTCTCGGTCTTGTTCCTGCAGTGCCACCCTCCAACACTCCTTCCACCGCTAGGGGCTTTCCACCCGCTCCGGTGTAGAGGACCCTTCTGGCAGTGCCCCGGGTGGACCGCAGCACATTTAGATTAGCTTCTTAGTTTTTACTTTTCCCATATGTTTTTTCATGTTATTCTGCCTATTTTGGCAGCTCATTGTAAATATCATCAGAACTGCTACATGGTCACTGTTATATATATGGATCAATGTTTGTTGCTTTCTTTGTTCCACACCCCCCAACATGCAGCAACGTCACTTCTCAGGGTAGCAGTGGGTGGCCACCTCTCTCTTCGAAACATCTGGTGTCTCAACACTCTTGACCTATGGTGGTCTCCGGTCTCCGTGTTGTGAACCTGTGGTGGTTTACTTCTTCAGCACCTTCTCCAGTGGTCTCCAGTCTCTTCAATCCTCCACCTACTTCTTTAACACCTTTCCTTTGTAGTTCCCTTCACACACGCCTCTCGCTACTAACGTTCACCGGGCTGGGATGGTGAACGGATTAATAGGTGGGGGACTTGTAGCCACCCTCACTGCCTGTGGTCGGGCACCCAAGCCCGTGAACCCCCAAGATCGGGCATCCCTAAGTCGGCATCCTCCAAGATCAGGCATCCCAAAGTTCGTGAACCTCAAGGGCGCCCACAAGGCCAATCACCAGCCACACAAAGTGGGAATCTCCAGCGAACCACTTCCAAGTTTGTCTACCCACTTGACCAACGAAGTGGTGCCCACCTACTCGTCGGCGCCTCTCACCCACTCCAATGGCATCTGTCACCTACTTGTGCTCGGCGCTCTCACCTACTCCAAAGGCATCTGTCAGTGACCACTTTTAACACCTGACTCATCATAGCCCAAGGGGCACACCCATTGTATATAGAGAGCATGTTGTACCGAGGGAGATCCCCAATGCAATACATGATGTGATGATGTTCCAACTATTGCCTAGTTCTATCTTCTGCTGTGTGTATGTCACTTAGGTAGCTCTTGTGTGGTGTTCCGTTCTTGAGTCTGTGTGAGTGCGTAGTGGAGTGGGACAGAGGTCGCCATCTCCCTAGCCTGTGCCAACTCCTAAGGGTATATTGCCCTACAGAGGATCCTAGTGATTTAGTGTGCTTGCACGACGAGCATCCTAGTCCGCTACAACGACACGAGAGAGAATGTTGAAAACGTGACCCTAGCTCTTCCCTTGGGAGTTCGTTATGGAGGTAATGGCCAGGTTAGCTTGGTAATCATCTAAAAAGAGGTTTTTGGATCAATCCTTAATCTTAGCATTAAGAAAAATAAAGAATGGTACTTTTCTTTGTTTTGAGAATATAGGGTTTCATAATTATCAAAACTTAAAATTTATTGTAGAATTGTTGCTGTCTCGAAAAAATAATGCGATTTCTCGTATCTTATAAGGTTGGCTTGAACTATTATGTTGCTATCTTGCTTAAATTAAAGTATAGGTACATCTTCTCATCGCCTTGATGCTAACCCGTTCCTGCGCTTGTGTAGTCGGGCGGCGACATTAGCAAGGCTTGGAGTTGGCCCAAGGTATCCCTCGTACCATTGGGAAGTTCGAGCTCTCCAGTTTGGCGAGAGCTATGGATACTGCCTAGTTTTGTGGGCCTAGGCTAGTGCAATGAATAAGTCCACTCTAGCATGTAGACAAGCTTCCAAGGAACGAGAGGATCAAGCGACGGAGCCTAAGAGGGTGATAAGCTGGCTTGAGTCCTCACGAGCTACCAACGATAAGGTGTATGGTTCCATAGGGATTGCCTAGTTTATGGAGACTAGAAGACCGAATTCTAGATTATCGATGGAATAAAACATGGAATAAGAGAGCATGGATCTGGCTATAGTTGGATTTGAGCCTTTGTAAGTTTTTTTAAATTGAGTCCCTTGTTTTCTAGTATTGTTATATCATTGTTTTAAGTTAAGTGGATGTTTTAATAAACACCGTGTAAGATTCCTAATTAATGAACTTGTCTATAGAACACAAAAATGGTGGGTGAGCTAGGTGGAAAGTGGGATGGTGGATCGCCCTATAACGACACCATCCTATGGACCCAATCAGTTGGGTAGCTTTCCAACAAAACTAATCAATCACACTACGCTAGGTAAATGAGTCCCTAGGCAATTTTATTTTATAAGACTAGGTCAGCGAGCGGCCATGCCTGGGCATAGATGGAAAAAAATATGTTGTTTCTAAGAATCAAGGATAGAGATTGCCCAAGATAGATCAATCACTCTATGGGTGATTCGATTTTTAGAACCATTTAGGAGACAACGCTCCCCCTGCGAGATAGAGCTAGGTCTTACCTAGTCGTATCCTCATTTCTCTACACGGTCAAGGTGTCGGTGACTAGGAAATTCTTTCAAAGGCTTAGTAAAGTATCTTAAGGATTCTCCTTTTTTAGTTAGGGGCCTTACATTTGTATTAAGGAATAAAAGAAAAAGAGGGTTTACCTCTTTATTATCAAGCCAAAGGAGAGGATCAGTGCAAGACCTACAAAACATAAATTCGCAAAAGAGTGCTTAGTAACACATTTAATGAACTCTACCTACCAAAAATAAGAGACATACAAAATACAAATACACATTAAGCGAGCATGCTCATAAAAAGGAGAACGAGAAGAAACTAAAAGAAGGTTAGTACTCTAAACTTTAACCCTGATCTCATTATGTACTCTATTAATCATTAGGGTTAAACATAATAGAAGAAAACCTTCAATAGGTCACACCATCACTTGCAGAGTGATGAGAATAGAAAGAGGAAGAGGAAGAAAGTACAAATGGATTAGGGTTAAAAATAAGAGAAAAATACCTTCATTAGCTCACACCATAGCCATGTAGTGATGAATAAGGAGAAAGATAAAGAGGAAGAGGAAGACTACAAATGCATGTGACAGAGCTAGATTGATGGAGCTGGTGTGCAGTCCTTTCAAGAAAGGAGTGGAGGGAATTTTTTGGGAGAGAAAGATCGGCGTCGTCAACCACTAGTTCAAAAAGTTTTTCCCAACGCTTCTATAAGTGTTGCTATAAACGACGCCCAATTGCGCTTTAGTGTGACACTTAAAGCGATGATTATAGTGTCACTTATAGTAATGCTGGGAAAATTCCAAAGAGCAAACCATTCCATATACCATTGACATTGCTAGTATTAGTGTATGTATTCATATTCAGTTTTTAAATTGCACACTTTTGTTCCCACTACAGATGTCTTCTACTAGTTTGGATAGTGATGGGTCCCCATCCATTGGGAATCTAAAGTGGTTGCAAAGAAGAATCTCTTATTCATGTGCAAGATGCAAGAATGTTTATATGTGTGAACGTCGAGTCACATTGGAGCATATTAGAAAATGGCAATCATTTAAACCAATGCTAACCAACATGATGCCTCAAGCCAATTCCACGGTTAGTATATAAACTTATGAGATGATATGTATACTCATGGTTTGACATATGTAATATTGATTTTCATTTTTAAATATGGTTCATTAGGATGAGAAGGGCATGGACATTCATGCATAAGTACTACACAATATGCCTCATTATTCTAACATTGGGAGAAACTTAAGGAAGGAGTACAAGCGTCGTAAAGAACACTTGGAAAGTGAAGCATGTTCAGTACATTTGGAAGACCCCGATTTCCTCCACATGAGATAGAGGAAGAGGATGCAATGGAGGAGATGATCACTCACTCTGCTACTCCCTAGTGTGCTTGTTCCATGATCATGAGGTACTCATCCTCCCGTGGGCAGTATCTAAGAATATCATCCTTACCTCTCCTATAAAGAGTTAGTAAGGATCACTCTCTTTTAGCAACTTTCTTGCTAAATCTTTCCTCAGTTCCTTTTCTTCTAGAAAACCATTAGCTAAAAAGTTTACGCTTTTCTCGCTCCACTCTAGAATAGCCTCTACCTTGAATAGTGTACCATCTAGGAACTTATCATCAAATTTGGTGATTCACCATTAGCAATGCGGGATAGATGATCTGCCATGACATGTTTCTTGCTAGGCCTCACAACTACTGTAAAATTGACTCAAGAAGAATCAATAACCACCTTGTGATCCTTCCCATGGAGCATGGTTTGTTCACCAAATACAACAAGGCTTGATGATCGCCATAGAAAACAAATTTGTTAGCAAGAAGGTAATGTCGAAATTTCTTTACAGCATAAACCATTGCTAACCCTTCACGCTAAGTGGTGGTGTAATTAATTTCAGCTTTGTTTAGTTGCCAACTTGCAAAACTAATAGGATAGTTTAATTTGTGTTCCCTTGGCTGTGCTAGGACACATCCAATTGCAAAATTAGAGGCATCAATGTGCACATGAAAGATGACATCCCAGCTAGGTACTCGCAAGATTGGAGCACTAGCCAAGGCTTGCT
This sequence comes from Cibotium barometz, assembly GCF_041138505.1. Taxonomy (NCBI): domain Eukaryota; kingdom Viridiplantae; phylum Streptophyta; class Polypodiopsida; order Cyatheales; family Cibotiaceae; genus Cibotium; species Cibotium barometz. The sequence goes on from NC_141085.1 coordinate 10,741,117, forward strand.
TCAGCACACCATAAGCATGTTGACACTCCTCGGTCCATAAAAATTTAAACAATAGCTTGTACAACGGACAAGATATCTCTGCATAGAAAATAATAAACCAACAGTAGTAGCCGACATGGCCCATGAATCTCCAGACTCCCTTATAGTTTGGTGGGGGTAATTCTAAGATGAACTTGATTTTGCTCTCATTAGTGAAAATCCCATTTTTGAATACTATATGCCCAAGAATAACTCCGCGCTTCACCCAAAATTAGCATTTGTAAGGGTTTAAGGATATGCAATAAAATCGACACTTTTTAAATACCCTTTTTATGCACGCTAGGTACTCTTTCCAAGATAAATGAATGTATAAATCATCCAAGAAAGCTTCAAGAAACTTTCTTAAGAAGTCCTTAAAAGCAATATAATTCAAAGGGTAATGCTAGAATTCTTTTAAAAAGGACATTATTGAGGCTAAGAAAATTTTGGTACCTAGTAAATTTAAAATACACACCCTCGATATTATCCTCATTAGTAGATGATTTTATTATAACATATCGATATGAATAAACTTGATTGAGGCTTGGTTTCTATTTTCTAAAGAAATTTCATGACTTTGTATGTACCTAACATTACCAATCCATATCATTACATAGAGGTAGAACAATTATGTTGAAAATTGAGAATTCCATCAAATGTAGAGAATTTAATTATTAACTTCTCAACTTAATGAGGTTATTTGGTATCTTTATTTTACATTCTTTTAACAAAGCGCCATAATCTATGAGCTTATTGTTGGAGAGTGCATATATACGGAAGCATAAACAGAACAAATGAGAGAGAGAAAGAGAGCAAAGAGGTTAGATAGCAACAAAACATTCCTAGAACCATCGGGAACCTCCTATCAGAAGGGCGAGGGCTCGTGGAGGAAGAAGAAAAAATAGTGCCACTTGTCTGGCAACTCCACATATAAGAAAACTAACCAACAACTAATGTCGGAGCAAAATTTGCAGCCACAACTCCATAACTGGCTTCTGTAGAACAAAACGCAGCCTTGAGGGCTGGTTGACAAGAAGAAGATGGCTGAACTAGAAAACACAACAAGGTACACAGAAAATGCAGCAACTGTTGATGCAGCCACATGCGGAGCAATGGAAGAAAACACAAGGCACAAATGAAGAAAACAGTGAGCAGATTGCAAAGTGTTGGAGCAACTTGAACCTAAGTGAGTGATAGCATGTTGGAGAATGCACAGACGGAAGCATAAACAAAACGAGAGAGAGAGAGAGAGAGAGAGAGAGAGAGAGAGAGAGAGAGAGAGAGAGAGAGAGAGAGAGAGAGAGAGAGAGAGAGAGAGAGAGAGTGGACACGATCACCTTTTATAATAGCAATTAGCTTTACAATGGCAATAGCCAGCAAAAGTGTTGAACAATGTGCAAGGGTTTGGATGGATGAACAAGTGATGAGGGAGGCCCTTTATATAGGGAGGCCAAAAGCTGGTTGATTGCATGATACAGGTGGCCGACTGGCCCAAGACCCATAAATCATGTGAAAAATAGATAAAAGACCATAAAATAGGAATATATAAGTGTTAGAAAGTGTTGGAGCAACTTGAACCTAAGCGAGTGATACCATGTTGGAGACTACACAGACAGAAGCATAAACAGAACAAGTGAGAGACAGAGGCCAAAGGAGATGGAGAGAGTGGACAATATCACCTTTTATAATAGCAATCAGCTTTACAATGGCAATAGCTAGAAGAAGTGTTGAACAATGTGCAAGGGATTGGATGGATGAACAAGTGATGAGGGAGGTCGACTGCATGATACAGCTGGCTGACTGGCCCAAGGGATTGGATGGATGAACAAGTGATGAGGGAGGCCGACTGCATGATACAGCTGGCTGACTGGCCCAAGACCCATAAATCATGTGAAAATAGATAAAAAGCCCATATAATAGGCACTACCCAAATATACCGAGATGCACAAATCCTAACACTTATATACTCCTATTTTATTACGAGTTCCTATAGTAGAAAAGGCATGAAATTCAAACATCAAAGTTGTTATTTTTTAAGAATATTTGACTCTTGAACCTAGAGGACCCTAGTAGATTACATGAATAGATTTTTTAAATTTGAGTTTTGATTAGAAACCGTTTGAAATATTAATTAACATGTGTCATGGAGGATTTCATGCTCACCTCATTTGCACCCCACTATTATTACATCACATCGATTTTCCACTTGTGTAAATCAAGACATCATAAACTTGGTATAGGCAAGTTTTCGCATTTCTTATTGTTTATAATGGTTCGACACAATATTAATCACACTTCCACATAAATTGCATACAAATATTGTTTACTTTCAAATTGTTGTTCTTTGAATGCCTATTATTCAATGGATCATGGTCAATCCAACAAGTGCAAAGTTGAATGTAAATTGATGTCCATTATTTGTTTACATGAAAGGATATAACCATTTGTTACTTGAGAATATAGTTTATCTTTAAAGATATAGCTATTGTACGATAATGTAAATATAAAAATCATAATCATTCTCATATGAAGTAAAGCATTCAATTGAAAATTGGAAAAAGATACAAACTTTACCTTTGAACAAGGATATAACGAATTCCTAATTACAAATTGCATACTAAGATAGATACCATTATATATAGATAGAGATAAAGTTGAAATTTTAATTAAGCCTTGAAGCAATTTCCACTAGGTATTATTGCACTACATTAGTGTAGGTACTATTATGCTACATGTAGTTTAGCATTAGCCTTCAAGAAGCTAATAAATCTAAAGCCTCATATAGCTTACCTTTTGTGTATGTGGTGCTTTTAGACCCAAGTAGGGCTTAAATTTGAAGGCCTATCCAACATTCTTTGTGAAGGCCTTAATGGCAAGTGGACTTTAAAGCTGAAACTACTCTTTTATGTTGGCCTTCAATTGTAGGTACTATTACGCTACATGTAGTTTAGCATTAGCCTTCAAGAAGCTAATAAATCTAAAGCCTCATATAGCTTACCTTTTGTGTATGTGGTGCTTTTAGACCCAAGTAGGGCTTAAATTTGAAGGCCTATCCAACATTCTTTGTGAAGGCCTTAATGGCAAGTGGACTTTAAAGCTGAAACTACTCTTTTATGTTGGCCTTAATGGCAAGTGGACTTTAAAGCTGAAACTACTCTTTTATGTTGGCCTTAATGGCAAGTGGACTTTAAAGCTGAAACTACTCTTTTATGTTGGCCTTCAATTGTCTTGAAATTTGGCGAGGCCTTTTTAAGCATGATTTTAAGTCTTTTTGGTCTTTTTAATGTTGGTCTTCAAGAATAATTGCCTTGAAATTTGGTATGACCTTTCCAAGCACAATTCAATTCTTTTTTGTTGCAAAGTATTTTCAAGACATGATTTTTTTAAGATATGATTTAAAAAATCAAAATTCAAAGTTTAACCCTAGCATAATTTCTATGAATTAAAAAATTTAAAATTCCACAATTTAACCCTACCACACTTTCTATGCGTTTTTAAGCACATTTTCTAAATTATTTAGCACATAAAGAGCTACAATGGCTTTAATCACAAATCTAACACGTAGAGATGGAAAACTGATTTGTAAATTAAAGTAACTCTAGCTAGAATAAAATGCCTATAAACTGATAATAAAACTATAATTCCATCACTGATTAGTGAGCAAAGAAATGGAAGGGCCCTTCATGTGCCTGAGTTCGGTGACTATAAAGTGGAATGGCACATGGCAGGTGATTTGAAGACTCTAAAATGCATGTATAACATAAGCAAAGGTGCAAATGCATGTATAACATAAGCAAAGGTGCAAATGCAAAGAGTCTATGTCTATATTGCATGTTAAGTGCCAAGACTTTAGATCGTGTACTATGGAACAAAGCTCCTAATAGGCATTCAAAAGATAAAGATTTCAAAGCAGTGCTTGATATTCCTCTATCTAGAGTGCACATATGCACATTGCATCATGCACTATGTAGAATTGTAGAGAAGCTGGTGTATTTGTACATATGCTTTGCATGGACGTTAAAGCCTAAAAAAGAATCTCTAAAAGCAATAAAAGCAATAGAAAAGTGCTATCAGACATTGGCTTGCATGGGGGGCATGTTAAAATTAAGGAGGACGACAAGCGGTCACAAGGGGGCAACAAAGTACCAAGAAAACCATCAATAGGTGGTGTGAAAGCTAAAAGAATTTTGTCATACTGCCTCAAAGATTGTCGAGATAAAAACAAGAAAAAGATGTTTAATTGATGGAAAGATCTACATAATGCAGTCAAGGACATTGGAAATGAAGGTTCAATCCAAAATCGAAAGACAGATGTGTGGATTTCACTTGACAAGATCTTTGCATTCATGGAGAAAAAGAGCTGGATCAATAGTGAGATAAAATTATTTGAAAACATATTAGAGACTTGGAGGAAGGCATTCATTGCAGGATGGAGTGATCAACATGTAACTCATTACATGGTAAGAACTTTAAAAACTGCTGCAATCTCAATACGAATACTGCTGCAATCTCAATACTATGAAACCAACTAATATATATATCTAATTTTTTTCTGTTGTCATTGATTGCAGCATATACTATATAATCATACACCATATTTCACAAAGACATACGGTTCATTGTCAATATGATCAACTCAAGGCATGGAGAAGTCACATTACATGGCAAGAACATGTTACTTTAAGCACACTAGACATGGTGGAGGCAAGAATTGAGCCAATAGTCTTTTAGAGTTACATCAATGGACTTATAGGAAATTGATTCACAAAGCAAAAAAAAAAGACACATTCAAGTCCTCATCATTGACACGTGCAATACAATTCATTAATAAAGAAAAACAAAAATGCGCTTGGAATTAGTCAACTACGAGAGAGCGCCATCAGTTGTGGCGTCGCTCAAGAGTCAAGGTTGGGAGAAGGTGGTCTAGATGAGGTGGGCTTGATCTTCTTCACTGGTCTTCCTTCTTCGTCTTCCTTTTCTTCCTTCTTCGTCTTCCTTTTCCTCTTCTTCCTCTTCATCTATCGGAAGATCTATTTTTGGCATCTGCACTGTTGGAGGCAACAGTTCCGACCTGCTTTTTCTTGTCCTTATTAGATATCTTTTTCCATATGGATGCAATGTGTCTGGGTCTATAATTCCCGCTACAATAGCATGCGCTGTATATGACAGGTAGTAGGGGAATCTTAGTGCTTGGTAACTATACCCCTGACCAAGCACCCGCAGTGCAAACTGTTTCTTGACAAGCACCACCTTCTCTCAGCATTTAAAGGCACTTTGTGTCCACCACAAAACCTGGATAGTACTTTGAATGCGAATAAAGGGAATTTTGCATTATCTTTTGAGAACTTCTTGATCTACGTATTAAAATTGTAATCATCATGACTCATGCCACTGCTTGCTGTTGTCAATTTTAAGCAAGTGTCGTAAATTGCATGTACCTTTTGATGATTCAAATGTCTTATATATTGAGTGAGAGCAACATCCTTTCAATGACCTGTTGACTTTGAAGTGGAAGCTCAGGATGATCTTGAGCCTCCTGCTCTCTTCAAGAAATCATCATTATATACAAAAACCTGGTACCAATGTTATATGTTTATTTCACACAATCAACAAACTCCATGTAAATCAAATTCTTATAGTTTGAAAAATCTTCGGCTCTATTACCTGTTGATTTTCATCACCCTCAAGCATGGATCTTGTCCACAAAGGGATCGTGGACTTACTGTCTTCATGCATGCTTGGTGCCAAAAATTTGCCCATATCTACCAAACCAAGACGGTCGACAATTGCTGCAGCCTCCTCCTTGTTGGAAGGCAATTGGGTTTCATATGTCCTAGCTTCATCGAACATCTTCTTTAATATCTTGCCACATAGGTACTTGGAGTTCTAGACTGCAGAATGAGCTAGTAGATAATTGTCAACTCCTTCCTCTATCTAGCCCATGTCTACTTCACTAAAATTTGCTAAGGCAGGCAAGCAATAGTCTTCATGAATATTGAAATGTTGCATAATGTCTGTTAATAATACATAATCAGCTTGAGCTACCATAGTAAAGCTGGGCAAGGAAGGTAGTGATAACTCCCCCTGTTCATTCTCATCAGAAGGTGCTACATCGAAGGGGATAAGTGATGCATTAGCCTCAAAGGTTTCCTTTTCGGCCTCTGCCCTCTCCTCTGCTGGGTCTATAGCCACCTCTTCCTCAACCCCATCATCCTCGATTAAGTGACTTTGGCACTTGAGTGCTTGCCAAAGTCACTGTCTCGGGCTCTGAGTCCTTAGTAAGATGCAGAAAACAAAGAAAACCATAACTAAATTGGAGCAGGCGACACTTTTTTGAGTGTATTGGGCATTTCTCCTCTACTCTATTGCTACAGCTGGGAATCTTTTCAAGATAATGGCTAAGCTTCCTCTTCATGACTGTTGCAAAATCAGATGGATGAACATATCGTTCACCACCATCAGACATAACGATATTAGCAGAAACAGTGTCTTCATACTCCTGCTCACACGGTCACTGAGAATAATCCTACAAGAATTAATGACGTTCTCAAGAGAAAGTTCCTTGTTGAACATTGAAGACAACTCCAAGATACGCTCATGGGGCGTGTGCATTGTACAAGAACATAAATAACTTTTCTGCACAAGACTCGTCTGCCTCATCATCTGATTCGTAAACAATGTCCAACTCTTTCGAAGACATGCCTAAAAAAACAATTCAGTCATCCGATTCGTAAACAATGTCCAACTCTTTCGAAGACATGCCTAAAAAAACATTTCAGTCAATTCGAACATGCACGCTTATTATACATGGAGTCAGTACCTAGCGATAATAAGGAGATTTGGATATACACATGCAAGCCCCCTGTCGCTTGGTACTAGCACCAAAAAAAGAGGGGTCAGTACCAAGCGCGATAGAGGGCTCACGTAGAATTCACAAGCCCATCATCGTTTGGTACTGACCCCTAAATTTAAAGAGACTTAAAGGGATCAATAAGTTTTATTATTTTTGTTTTAGATGAAGCCTTTATATATATTAAATAAAAAACATACAAGCGGCATATTTTTCATTTTAGTTATATTTTGTAAGCTGAAATAGTCTATCTTCACGGCCTGAAAATTTAAGGCCTGCCCTAAGCTTCGACTTGAAGGCCTATAAACTTACTTGGCCTTCATGTTTACACATTTGCAACCCACTACTACTCTAGAAAATTTGATTTCAATTGAAACCTTAGGGAGGGAGAGAGGGAGGGAGGGAGGGAGGGAGAGATGGACATATCTGCAGAAAATATTGAAAGCTTTGGCGATGCAAAGGGATGGCGATGGCGATGGCGATGCAGAGGGACATCAACGTAGGTAACTCAACGAAAATGGGTGTCTCAGCTTATCACAGAAGCGGTTAGCTTTGAGGATTTCCTATAAGACTTAAACTTGGAAGGATTTTACCATGCAAAAAAACTTTATAAAATAGTGTAAATTTCTAAAAATGTATGTCCCAAATTGCTTGATTTGCTGGTTTGAGAGGAGTCCAATGGAAAATTGGGCACGTTTCTCAAAAATATCCTCCCCGAACACTGCTCCCATCAAGGGAGATTTGGGACTTAAAAAACTAGTACCACACGAGGAGTTTTGGGACGTTATCGACTCATACCACTCGTGCGGACATTTAAAAGGTCGGCCAGATTAACGACGCGTGAATATGGTATGTACTATGTGCTCACTCATCGACTTTCTTGCATGTGTTAATTTTTTTCACCTGAGTCTCCGACAAAATAGAACAAGAGCCAAACGCCATCACTGCTACATCCATCGTCCTCCGAGTCTCCGACTGCATCAGCCTCCTCAATGCCCCCCAAACTGAACAAAACGCCATCGGCCTCTACATCCAATACAGGTATTTCAGAGTTTGGGATCCTGTCTCCCTTATATCGCTTGGTACCAACCCCACTGTGAGTCACGGGGTTAGTACCAAGCGAAACAAAGGCCTCTTGGATCCTGTCTCCTTTATATTGCTTGGTACTAACCCCAGTGTGAGTCATGGGATCAATACCAAGCAAAACAAAGGCCTCTAGGATCCTGTATGCTTTATATCGCTTGGTACCAACCCCACTATGAGTCATGGGGTCAGTACCAAGTGAAACAAAAGCCTCCGGGATCATGTTTGCTTATATCACTTGGTACCGACCCCACCGTGAGTGAAACAAAGGCCTCGGGATCCTGTTTGCTTTATATCACTTGGTACCGACCCCACTGTGAGTGAAACAAAGGCCTCGGGATCCTGTTTGCTTTATATCGCTTGGTACTGACCCCACTATGATAACGTTCATCACAGTGGAGTCAGTACTACCAAGCAATTCAAAGGCCTCTGGAATCCTGTCTTCTTTTTTTCGCTTGGTACCAACCCCAATGTGATAACGTTGGTCGTGGGGTCAGTACCAAGCGATACAAAGGCCTCGAGAATCCTGTCTGCTTTATATCGCTTGGTACCGACCCCACTGTGAGTCATGGGGTCATGGAGTCAGTACCAAGCAATACAATGTACTCTGGAATCCTATTTTTGTTATATGGCTTGGTATTGACTTTTTTAAATGCGTTTCTTATAACGCTTCGCTTATTTGTTTAGATGGCTCGTACCAAGACAACTGCTTGGAGGCTTGAAAGACCTACCGAGTCACTATAGGCGCGAGGCAGAACAAGGAGGTATCAAGCTTATAGGGCAGTTTTATAGGAGCTTCATCGCATTAAGCGACATATGCAGCCTGCGATATCCAGGCTCCCTTTCCAGAGGATTGTGAGGGAAATTTGTGAGCAATGGAGTATCGGCATGCGGTGGCAATCATCTGCATTATTGTGTCTTCAAGAAATCACTGAAGGACTGGATCATCGAGTTTTTTGAAGATGCTTACTTTCTCACCGCTCATGCCCACCACATGCTATCAATAATGCCGAGGGATTTTGATACCCTTCGTCGATTGTGGTACAGATACGACTAGATGCTTGTTCTTGTTTCTATAAGCGATCCTCGAATGCGGCGTATCCTTACAGATCCCCCCCTCCATCATCGTATAAGGCCATCTGAGAGAGCTCCCGTGCTCCTCACGATAGGGACACCCGTTCTCAAAGCAAGTTGAGACTTGAACACTTCAGTGATGATGCCCCTCAAGCAGAACCTCACAAAGAACTAGAATCGGAGGCACAACCACAACCGAAGGCTACTGCCAACCACACAGCCGCAGCCCTCCGCTGAAGTTGAAATTATTGCAGAAGAAGAAGATGCAGACAGGATAAGAGAGGGAATTAAGTTTGATTGAAAGCAGACAATATCAGAGAATTGAAATTATTGCAGAAGAAGAAGATGCAGACAGGATAAGAGAGGGAATTAAGTCTAATTGAAAGCAGACAATATCAGAGAATTGAGAGTTTTGGAGCCTACTGTTGCTGTGCGTCGATTAGAGCAGCTTTTTCACTTTAGGGCCAAAGAGTTGTCAGGTGTCAGGATGCATACAATTTAAATGTTTTGAGGAATGACGCATTCGAAATCATAGATAACATTGTTAATATTTTACTCTGGTATGTATAGTATATACAATGCATGATGTATATAGTATGATGCATGACTGAGCTGTAAGTACTAGTGGACAAATTCTTTGTTCTTTTCATTGTTGCCTTTAGGTATTGTATATTACTACTACCAGAATAGGTCCAAAATTGTACATATACTATGGATCCTCTCATTTCCGCGGCATTACAAAATGAAAGCTCAACATTTTTGAACCTTATGTCCTAGTTTGAACCAGCGAACCTCGACTTGGCAAGACTTGTTTTCATGGCTTACCATGAAGAGTGAGTCATGTTAAGTTTAAAATTGACATCAAATATTTTGTAATCTATATGTGTTTTTCTTTAATAACACCTATGTCCTCTTTGTTTTTTTCAACCGACACTGTAGTTTGTTTTTGTTCGATATTGAGCAAAACACATGTTATTTTGCTAACTCTGTTCAGCAATATCATGGACGTGTTAGAGAGTAAGTCCCTATTGACATTTCCCTCTTCCATTAAGCATGTATATTTATTTAAGCAGGATAAGCTGATGCGGGTTTTTGGACCTCTCAAATGTGCTCAAAAGTTTGTATATGCATTGGAACATCTCCTAATGGAGCTGAACCTTGTTCAACGCATGACATATCATAGGATAAGGGTGCCAGTCCAGCCAAATGATATCAGCCTGCTGCTGTGGATGGAGGACGGCCCTAAACGCCTATCTTTTAATAAAGAATATTTTTGATATTCCTGATGTGAGTGATGTTTGTAATGTAGACTTGCATAATCAAACGTAGCTATAATGTCCCTAACAAAGATTTCCTCTGTGTACAGGAAATACGTCTCAACAAATATGCTCCCTTGCACGTAAAACAATTCAGGACAAAATCTGTACAAAGAATTATTTTGGCTGTCCATGATCGTGTAGAAGAAGAGATCAGGAGGGCGGACAAATTTGCAAGGGAAGCTGCAGAGAGAATACGTCAGCGAGACGAGGAGCGGCAAAGACAAGTCCAAGAACATGTGGCTGCCCTGAATGAGTATGACAGGCTGCAAGAGGTGGATGAGTGGGTGGACTCCAAGAGGCAGGTCCAGCTACTGTGCAAACGGAGAGGGAAAGAGAAGAAACGCTATGGGAAGAAATGGAAAGGCTGCAAAAGGAGCAAAATCGATGGCCCCCTCAGTCCCAAGCGCAGTCGACCTCTCAATCACGACGTCGCTCCCGTGCCTCTGACTCTTCTGATCGTTGTCACCATCATTAGACTTATATTTACATTTGTAACATTAACCTTAATTTTGTAAGGGAGCTGACATTGTTTTGTAAGAAAAAAATCTTTCATATATACAATTACTTTTGGAGTTACAATGTCTCAATACTGTCATCATTCAACAATTAATCAAGTGAATAGTATGAGAGAGATTCTTTGCAGAAAATTGTTTTCTCTTTTCGCCTTGGCACTTGTAAAAAATGGGTTTTGTTAGTGTTATATTACATAATGTTATGCACAGCATACTAAATGGTGAATGTAAATATAAATGGTTTACCTTTTTAGTATCCATTGTAAATGTATAATCTTTTGGAAATTGTTCAATCTCCTCGTATGTAAGGTCTTCTCTAATTTGAAAAAGAGATGTTTTAGATAGTGTGTTCAACATTGTAAAGCAATTGTCCTTCTAAATATATCTCCATTACTAGAGGCGTATTCTCGGGATCTGACTCCAAATCTTGATCTAATGGAACAAGGTTGCCATTAACATAATGATATCTGGTGTAGTGAAAAGTTGCAATGAAGTTTTGAGAGCCAATAATGTACTTGCAAACTATTGACTTCTTCTCCAAAATAGAAATGATGCTTTCTGTCTTTCTCTTGTCCCAACCATTGTCCAAAAAGTCCAGCGCCTTACTTGACTTGCAAATAAACATTGTTGAAGTATTTCTTATTCCTTCATCAAAGAAGAAGTCAACAAACACTTCGATAGGCATAAAAATAGTAAGCTTGACATTCTTTGTTTGGCCAGATGCCTTAAGAGACTTCTGTATGTCGTGATACAATCTAATCCTATAACTTTCACTAGTTTGTGAAGTTGGCAATGGCCAATCTTTGCTTCCAAATAATGGGAGGGGTAATGGAGTCACACGACCCCATCCAGAAGACGTGTTTGGTTCTAATAAGTACTGCATATCATAGAAAAATATGTCGTGGTCTCTGCAAGATCTCTATGAGTTCTTCCTTTGTAAATTTGTTCTCCTACATATGCATGGAAAGCGTCAAAAATCCCACTTATAATCTCCATTGGTTGCCAGTCTATCCTATTGGTGGATGGATAAATATCTGCATAAAACCAAATGATTAGACATTTTTAAAACAACAATTAGACACTTTTAAAACAATAAGGAGAGACATGATTGAATGGATAAAAAAACTGCATAATAACAACAATTAAACACTTTTAAAACAAAATAAGCTTTGACTAAGATACTACTCACAGTTGGGACAATATCGTGGAAGACCAGGAGGAAAAATTTTCACCCTTAATTCTACATGCTGGAAAACATGTTGTATTAGTACCTCTATCACACGCTTGCTTGATTCACATACCTTGAACTCTTTAACTTGTCCCGTGAATGGCTCCACAAATTCATTAGCATTTCTCCTCTTCCTCTTCCTTCTCTGTGAAAGTACCCAGCTCCCGATTGTAATTGTAGATGGTATCCATATCCCATCGTCCGTATTATAACTATTGAATACAGTAATAGCTGAAATGCTAGTACGAGGCTTTCTACAGGTTGCCATTTTGTGTAGCAAAAGACACACGAAAGAAGAAGATGAGAACTTAATTTGGAGAAGACGTAGAAAAAGAAAGAACGACTATGTTGGAGACGAAGAAGATCAAAGCTAGTTTTGGGGGAAAACTTAAAGATTCTCTATCATTAACTACCATTCTCTATCATTAGCTACCACTATCTTTAAGCATACGTGCAAAGATTCGATAGTATTATTTTAAGTTGAGTAAATGTTATTTTAAGATGCATTTTGAGCATAATTTTACTCTATTTACTTGAATTCTTGCTTTAAAAAGCTGAATTTCTCCGTTTATGGAAGCCGCCTCCTCATTGGTTGAGCACCACTCTCTCTCTAGAACTAAAAGGCCCAAAATTGAGTCCACATTTCTCCTAATCCATTCTCCTCTCATACATTATAATATACTAAAAGCAAGTTGATTTTTGACAAGGGGGTCCGCTGCTAGAAAACAAATTGTCCTTTTTTGTATTTTCCATGGCAGAGAAGTTGCAGTGCTTGTTTGAAGCTGCCCCACGATTGAAAAAAAAGGTTGAAAGTTCGGCTTTCCTTATGATTAATGGCAAAAGATTTTGAAAACTTTAGTTTTAAAACTGATTGATGTGTAGATTTTTGGCTTATTTCCCTTGAGTCAACCAACAAAGGCATCCCCACTTGTACCTACAAATGAGACATGGTTTAGTGTGTAATGTGTTGGCAAAACCACATCAACAAAGTGTAGTTATGTTTGAGTCTAATTACTCTTCATTATTGCACCCATTACATGTGACTAGGAAACCATAAGACCTCACAATGCTATAGTCATCATAATATACATACTTGCAAACTATGGCCAATGCTAGCCACTCTCTAATAAAAAATCAAAAGTAGCCTTCAACTTTATCAGCACTATATCACCTTTATCAACTCAATTTGGTGCTACTAATCCAATTATTATAGCACTTCAGAAGGGTAGCCGTATCACCTCCAAACCTATTTCCCTAATTACCCTTATCACCTTCAAACCTATTGCCCCATTCACCCACTCCTAGAGTTCCCCCCCTCCCCCCCCCATGCATTAAGTTGGTGCAAGAGATGGAGAATCCAGAATTTGTTTACTTTAGAGCTACTGAAACAGACGTTATGAGACCAAGTTACTTCCTTATAGGGGATAACATCCCAATACTAATATTTCAAGCATGTGAAGGGGATGTAATATTGACAATGTTTCTTAAAGGCCATTGATGCTATCATTGCTAATAGGATCTACAAAGAGTCTCTTGTTAATAATAATCAAGCCACTCCAAAGGTGAATCCTACCCTAGAGCATCGAGACGGACACTGATTTGACTGATACGAAGGGGCTGGTCTCTACACTCTAGGTCCTTGCCTTCCCTGTCCTCTTGACATGGCAGGAGTCGGGCAGTCTTTAAGCTGGTGACCAAAACCCTGACATCCAAAACATCTGTTCTCACTTCTAAGCTCATCCCTTTGAGTCCTTGAAAAAGGTGGGGCTCCTAAGAAAGTGAGAGAGCACCCTCTAACCTGTTTCCTCGAAACAAAATGTTGGACACACAGCGCCCATAATCCCCAACTGTGGACGGAAAACACATCACGTCCCAAAAGCCTCGAGCAATGAACTCGGAACAAATCCAGTTCATAATTTCTGCTACACCAAAGATAACCATGTCCTACCAGATGTCTAATGCTTGGACCTCTAAATCATGATTCCCATGCATTAGTAAGTGGAGTTGCAATTAGCCCCCTCTCTCGCCCACAAGCCTCCTCTAGCTGGAAGCACATGCGAGGAATTGCATGTATACTAGAGAAGTACACCATCTTGGTCCTCCCAAGCCGGAAGCAACCGGGAGCCCTAGATGTGTTACTAGAGGAATCTGTATCACTATCGTTTGTCGTGTCTTTGCCCTTTTTCTAAGGTGAACACTTGCCCTTGGTCTTGTCCTTCTTCTTGGACAAACAATCCTTGGACAGATGTCCTCTCTTCCCACAGGAAAAGAAACGACTCCGACATTTCTTCTAAATTGTAGAAAGTGCCTAGTCAGAAGTGTGAGAGACACCTTCATCTTACCCTGTGAGACTAGGACGGACTCTTCCTTCGAGAGTAGAGATCTAAGATCATCAAATCCCAACTGAGTGGTTGTGACCTGGCACCTCAAAGTTCAAGAAACCACATCATACTTCCAGGGAAGCTTGGTGAGGATAAGGGCAACTAGCTGAGCAGAGGACAAAGTAGCACCCATTGCCAGTAAAACTGGTCATGGATAACCTTGGCCTTCATGAGAAATGACTGCATGGAACTCCTCTCGAAGGCTTTCCAACGAAGCAAGGCACTAGGACCAATCAACCCCCTCTCAAATCTAGCAATGGATCACTTATACAGATATCATCCTTTAAAAATAGCCCCATGACCACCACAACATAAGAGTATGAACACAATAGGATGTTCACACGATGTGCATTAACCTACACAAAGAGGCATGTTCACACCTATACTGTTGAGTGTACAAGAGGCCTGATCACACCTATATCTCTCAACACTACACGACTACATGCAAAGAGAAGAGAGGATATGAAAAGGCTACAAAAGAAATAGACAAAGCTTTAACTTTTAAGGAAGAAAAAGCATGGAGCAAAGCCATCAAGTGGAAAATTTACCAAAAATGGCAAGAAACGTAAAGGCAAATATGTGGGAAAGGGAGATAAATATGTGGGAAAGGTTATAATTCAAAGTGAACTTGGGGATAAAAGGGCTTCTACTACATCTACATCATCATCTTCCCCAAGTGAATCCTAAAGAGCAAAGTGTGCAAAACCCTACCATCCATGTAGATGTACACCTAATCAAAACACTTATACCAAAAGGTCTTGGCGAATACTTGAATTCTCCTAGAGTAAAGCCATCAACTAGAAGGAGCATATTGGTAAGAGAAATTTAAAGAAAAATTTAGGTCTAGAAAGGGCATAAACATAGTCTATCCCAATGCTATGATCAATTAGGGAAACCCTTGAAAGTCTAAAAGTAATAATAGAGGATCTTAAGGAAGAGTTTGGTGGACCTTTAGTGGGTCAACATCCTTAATTCAGTTTTTAGGAATGTTTGAAAGCTCCCTTTATTTAGGGAAATTGTACTAATAAACCTAGTCCTCAAAAGTTAGAATACTATTGCTTCAAGGCAATCTATGCCAATGGAGAGATTTAAAACATTGGATGGAGATGAATTTACACATAGGTGTAGAGAGGATTGAACATCCTTATTTGTTTAAAGCTTTTAGGGATGCTTGAAAGAACCCTCTACCTAAGGAAGCTATAGCAATAAACCTAGTCCTACACCTAGAAAGAGAGAGCATACACCTAAGGAAGCAATAAACCTAGTCCTACACCTAGAAAGAGAGAGCATACACCTATATCCTCAAAAGTGATAATGTTGTTACTTCAAGTAAACCCATGCCAATCAAGAGATCAAAGGATTGGATGGAATGGAATTTACACATAGCTGTACAGGAACGCTACAGCCCCCCACGTAAGTTATCCCGCATAAGCTCAAGAACCAAATCACAATACTTATACAAGCATCAAAAATATTTTTTAAATCAAAAGTACATGTGATTAAATTTATTTAACCTTGTTAATGAAAAGTTTGGTTACCCAAATCTTATCACTAACATGCCCAGTATTTGGCTATGAATTTGTCTCAAATCTACCATTTAATCTTGCACGCCAACTTCACAGCATACCCTAGACTATCCCCACTTCTCTGACCTGGCAGCAACTTCACCACCAAGACGATCTGGGTGACACAAGGCTGTGATCATCACTATTAGGAAGGGGGCATGTTAACCACTTGGTAGGTTAACATGGTTTCACCCACCCAAGCTATTATAAGTTGCTTTAACATCTCACCCACTTGAATGGGCACCTATCTTTTGTAAGAAGGTGCTCAAACATATAAACTGGCCTTTCTATGAGCTTAATGTCAAATAGGGATAGTCTAAAGACTTCATATATATACTTTCTCAAGACTAGTAATAGTGGTCGGACCATTTTTAAGTTTTGGCTAACACTAGTCACTTGTATATATAAGTCGATTTAGACAATAAGAAATACACATTCATTCCCTTGCAATAGAAAACTTGTGACCTTTCCTTCTTATCTACTCTTTCTTGCATGTGTTCTATTGGATTTTCTAGGATGGTTTGAATAGGTTTGCTTATAGGTTGCTCCCTCTCATAGCTTCTTCTTCATCTGCCTTTGAGATAGAGAACCATAGCAAATGCCATTCTCTGCTTGCCTCCATCTAGGCATAGAGAGGTCTTCCTTCACCCCCAAGGCCATGGAGAATTATGGTGTCAGATGCAGCATGGATGAGCTAGTGCACCCACATCAAGGAGCTCCACAGTTAAAAGGCAAGACCTAACGACACATGATTCGTCCAAGACTAAGGTAAGCACTTGAATTGAACAATTGTGGAAAGTAATCATGAAAGTGATTATTGAATTGAGCCCAAAAATTAACTTCTAGACTAAAGGCATAGATATCAAAATCATTACACAAATTTATTTGATGCTTTCCAAGGGTCAACCACAATAAAGAAATTTATTTGATGCTTTCCAAGGGTCAACCACAATAAAGAAATGTTGTTGACCCCTTGGCATTTTTTTAGCTTTAAGTTTCTTATGATGGAACAAGTGGTGCAGACATGAGAGCTTAAGAAAATGTCTTCAAGAAGGTTTTTAACCTCTTGGGTCAATGATGCACACGTGAGAGATAGTCACTCCATGAAGCTCCTTCATCTTTACATTCATCAAAATGTAAGAACGTTGAAGAAGCTAGTTCTTTCCTTGAACTTTTACAAAGGTCCACCTTGTTAGAGGAAGAGGTGAGAGGTTCCGCAACAAATAAAGAGGTGAAGGAACTTGTAATAATTGTTTTTGGGTTCAGACCTAATAGGGAAAGGAACTCTCATGTTTCCACCTTCATTCTAATCATTTTCAAGTGTGCATCCATGGAGCAAGCACATTAGAGTGCAACATTGTAATTATGCATCATCTAGCAACGAAGGACATAAAGATCATTTGTTTGCTACAAATGTTTTGTGGCCTGTGCAGGTATGAGATCAAAAAAAAATTAATATAATTTTAAAATGCTTTTAAGTATCATATTATTCAAATCATATTAAAATATGATAGAAAAGTGTTTATAACTTGCCAATCATAGCTCAAATGTGACGAGATATAAAACACAGAAATGCTCAAATTTTTGTCATTTATCCAAGTATGAGATCAAAAGTATTTTTTCAAAATAATTTATAAGTTTTTTTGTTCCAATATCATTTTGATCATGTTAGAATATGATGGTGCCCATTTCCATTCCGCATACTAGCTTTACATGTATGGTCCCATTTAGCCAAGCATATGATGGTCCCAAGCTTCCCTTTTGCTTACTAGGTTTGCATATGAATAATCGCTATATTCTTAAAAGTCATGAGATCCATTTAGTCGTCCCTATTAATTTTTAGCCATCTGAAATTTCCATGTATGTTCATGTGAAGCTCTTATTTTCTTTATGTACAATTAAGTTAAGAATCTTGGATTTTTTATCATAATCTTTAATTTTCATATTTTAAGCCTAAATTATACCTTATTTTTAATCAACAAATCTTTCTCTAAATTTACGCAAATATGCTCACTCAACCACCACAAATATCATTTTGCTTTTTGTAGCAATCTCTAGCCATATGTCCAAGTTTACCACTCAATACTATGCATATTCTGCTCTTGTGCTTGCTAACGAGCTCTACCACAAGATCCAAATATTCTCTAGCATGAGAGTAAAAACCTCTACCACCACGTGCACCAAATGATAGTTGTGAATCATGTTGTTATTGTGGTGGCCTATCATGCTAACCACGTCCACTTGTACATTCTCTCGAACTAGATCTCCCCCTACCTCTAGCACCTTTATGAGTGTAGAATGTCTCGTCCCTTGCATGCCCCACTGGTACTAGATGGAGTACCTAAACCAAGTTCCATTTTCTCCATAATAAGAAAAGAGACCAACTCATTAAAATCTGGGGGATCTCCACCTCTAATCCTCATAGAGGTTTCAAATGCCTTGTAGGTGCCCAAACCATTCAATGTAATGGCAACCATTTAATCATCATCTTCCATAGGGACACCAATAGATGCAACTACATCTGCATGTCCTTTAATCTCTTGCACAGTCATTGATACTCCTATTGTTTCGAGTCACACTGTGTATCTTTTGCTTTAATTGCATCTTCTTTGGTTGAATAGTAGTATCATACAACTTGACCAATGTATCCCATGCACATTTTTGTTTTTCCATCTTGTAATTTTTACTACGGTTTGCAAGTTATGGGCATTTATGGAGCCCAAGGTGTAGGACAGCTTGAAATTTGGCCACCATGGATTTTTAGTGCACTTATTAGCACCTTGAAAATGACCACGTTAGTGATCCATTCAAATACGAAATCAAAAGTATTTTTTTAAATAATTTGTAACATGAATTTTTTTTGTTTAAACATTTTTTCAAACATGTGCTCATAGAAAAATGTCCATAACTTGCAAAGTGTGAAAAAAATGCTTATTTTTTGTGCTTTATCTAAATATGAGATATGAAGAATTCTTAAAAATCATTTATAAGTTATTTTTTTATAAAGACACTATTCTCATAAAAAACTAGCATGCAAGTCATTGGCATGTACTTATCTATCAAATAAAGACATAATTCTTCTCAAATGCAATGTTAATAGAAAAATTAATGTTAAATTTTTTAAAAAAAATTAAAAACGACTAGGTACATGAAATTTTCTTTACAACCTTTACAATCTATAGATCCATGCTAATCAAGTCTACTCAAATAGCTTCATGTAATTTTGCTTTTCATTTCTTTAAAATTTGTAGATCAATCTTGAGCCATTTTTCTAGCTAAAGGTACATTTACGGTCAATTCAATTAAAAGACTAGGAGTTTTTTGGCAATATAGATAGTTAACTATTCCTGTATTATAATACTATTTATGAACAATTATAAGGTTAAAATTGATTAATTGATTTTCAAAAGTTGAGATAAAGAGACTAATAAACTACTTTTTAAAGGATTGTGTTCTCTTTTTGCTGAGTAATAATTATGCATGTTATGATGAATTGAGTGGTTTAATCCATCTAACTAGCTATGATTATATTTTCTTTTTTTTAACAATACTTTATGATGAATTGAGTGGATTAATCCATTTAATTAGCACTTAAGTTGTTAACATTATGTTCACAATTACAAAGTTATGGAAAGCTAAATGTGCAATGCTTACACTTTGCAAGTGGAAAAGTATAATCTTGTCCAAGCCGTTCACTTATGCCACCCAATTGAACTCTCTCTCTCTCTCTCTCTCTCCATGCAATGTAGGCAAGAGTAGATTGAACCCATTACCTCGAGTTACAAGCCATCCACTTTAACAATTGTTGGTCTTCATAATTTTCATTTTCTTTGAAATCCCACTTTTTCTCTTTGAACTTCTCTTTATCTTGTCTTTCTTTTTATTAAAGAAATAAATTTAAAATAATTTTTTTTTAAGCTCCTCCCTAATTCGCAATGTGACATCTTAGCAAGCCTTAAATTTTCAAGTTGAATCATTGGATTTATATAGTAAAATGTATTCTAAAAGTTTTAAATTCTTTTTTTATAGAGAGAAGTAAAGTAGGATTAAAGAGAAATAAAGTAGAATTAAGTAAAACAAAAATGAAGTAGAAACGAGAGAGAGAGAGAGGGCCCTGGACATGGTCATGGGAAGCCTGCAAAACCATGCTTTTACTGCTTCGGGGTAAGAGCTAAGAGTCAACTTTGTCGCCCGTCTTATTCACTCTGTGTGTGTGCACGCACCATCGTACCCTTCTTCTTCAGTGTGTGCACCGGAAGCAGCCACGTTGGAGTGTTTATATGAGACCAGCGTTGCAAAGCTTGGAGTCACAGAGAGCTACTTACGCTATAGAGATGCATCCTGGTGAGAGGAGTTGTGCATTCCATCCTGAGAAGAGTTTGCATTGAAGCTAAAAGAGCACACTCAACCCTCCCTCCACAAAACATATCCACAATCCTAATATGCCTTGGCTATTGGCTAAGCAGATGATGATATCTTATGTAGTCTTGCCTTTTTGAACGTACAACAGGACAGTGAATCTGCTATGTATCTATCAATGAAGTGATAGCTCAAGAGGTTGAGATGCTTGACTAGGACTAGGAGGCCTTAGCTCAAAAGGTAGAGATATTTGACGAGGACCAGGAGGCCTTGGGCCATGGTGCTTTCTCTGCGCAGCACCACCTACGGGTAGATTTTATTTTACAAAAACGCCAGTAAAAAAATTCTGATGTATCTGTGCACAAAGTTTTATTTGATACATTTCTAGGAGGAAGAGCACCATTATATCCTAGTTATCAGCCATCCTCTTCAGCTGACAAAAGGGATTACGATGGTTGAGACCCATCAACAACCTCTTTGTTTGTTTTATGTGTGTGTGTGTGTGTGTGTGTGTCAGAGAGAGAGAGAGGGGGGGGGGGGCGGGGCGGGGCGGGGCATTGATAGGAAGGAAGAGGAAGGGTAGGGGGAGGGGGCCAAAGGGGAAGTCTAATACATCCTATTACAAGCCATATTTGGTATGATTTTCCACTTGAAAACACTCAAGTTGTTTAGGTGAACTGTCAATTCCCTCCTACTAAATGTATGCCATTTCAGACATCCCTACATGGTTTCTAATAAAATATGCTCCCGACATTACGAGTACAATGAAAAGTTCAGCAAGGTTTGCATATTGCAACTTTAGGGAGCTTTCACTTTCAAGAGATTCTGGCATGCTACAATCACGTCCCTTAATGAAGGCTTCCAAGCTAAAAAGAAGCATGGGTAGCAATCACATCGACGTACATACTCGCTTCCAAGCTAAAAAGAAGCATGGGTAGCAATCACATCGACGTACATACTCCTTTAATTTTTGAAGTGCATATTCTTTGGTTTACAAAAGGTATGGTGGATAAGTCCACATAGAAAGTGGACGGTACAAGAGGGTTGTAAACAACTACTAATCGCATGTTCGTAGAAACTAGTGCTCTCTCTCTCTCTCTCTCTCTCTCTCTCTCACACACACACACATTACACAATAGTGGCAAAAAGTTATTGCTGAAGCACTTCACAACTTCCTGTGGACGTAAGATTCGCGTGCCCTTGACAGGATAGAATATGTGGACATGCCCAAACACACCTCCCATTGAAAACTTCACCAATCCAACTAATGCAGACATCCATTGTAATGATGTGAGAATGTGCCAATATTGACTGATACCCTTTTGAGTCCAACTGTTTTCAAGCCACCCATATTTTCTGTGAACAACTGCTACATCTGAAGGCATCTCTATAGAAAGCTTGATGTTAGACATTGCTCACACAAAGAAGTATGCACACATTGCACATTGATTTGATAGTAGAATGTGGGAATCTTCGTCCCATGTACAGAGGACCCAATTGTGACACTGCCCAATTGGTGAAAGCTCATCCGGCTTATGCCACCATTCACAGCCAAAGGATGTTTCTAATAAACCATAAACAGCTTAATGGCCCTTCCAATTCCATCTGATATCTTTTAAGCTCTTGAACATGCCCCAAAACCCTACCACAGTGCACACTCCTCAAATCCGAAACATATCCCAACGGAACAGTGCCCTCTCATCTCTGTATGCCACCTATCTTGCAAAAACGATATCTTCACCTGATCAGCTGTGCAAATTTCGATGCCTACACATCTTGCCACTCAACCATGGCTTCTCATTATGAAGAGGGACAATGCATTCAAGGCTGTAAGCAAGCCCAACACCTTATACATACGCACTAACTGACTAATAAAACAAGAGGATTGAACAAAGCTAGTCCCTTAAGTGAACCATAAACCTGCCTTGAGTAGGAACAAACATGGCTCAAAGATTAATCACATGTTTTTGGTATCAATAGGAGAGAGAAAAACATGAAAAACATCTGAAATGTGCGATCAATGTAGAAAGCGTTTGGGTTTAAAAAACTATAAATAAATAAAAAGTTGAAATTAAAAAAGGTGACCAATAAATGTCTATAAGCATGTGGGACAATTTGTGTGAAGCCATGCATGGAAAAAACTTTCAGGTGATTTCAATGCAGCAATCAAATTCTTCTTTTTTAAACAACTTACAACATCACAGGACAACCTTTTTAAATCTTTTATTTTTTCTCTGAACTTCTTCTCAACTAAATCATGTTTTGAGAACAGATTCAGAAAGGTTGACCTCACGATTGAAATGACTTTTCCTTTTCCTACGTCTCCAAAGCTATAAAAATGGTTCTTGCTATGATATTAGTGTTTATAAATATTTTATGATTAAATGTAAAGCAGACTATACACGAACAAGAATAGAAGCCGGATATGCTAATAGAAAAACCTCATTCCACATCTACATAACAATGTGCTTTAAGAGGCAAAGAAACCAGTAGAACATTGTATATTTTACAAGCAACCTTTGCATGTACCTTCAAGATGCTCGACGTGACATTTGATTTACAGGTCAAAAGCTCTGCTTGAATCATTTCATGTCCCAATATTCCTTATACTGATTCAATCAAAAATTTAGGGCAGCCAATCATCAGCTGAAGCGTTCACAGCTATTGGAAACTTGAAGGATGTGGTGAATTTTTGAAGGGACAACATAAGATTGTGAAATTGTCTAGTATACACGACAAGGCTCAAAAGCTTTGGCATGCCCTGCAAAGGGAGGGGAAATTCAAACACAAAATTTTAAAAAAAATGAGAGACCTTTTCAAGGAGCTACAGCTTATCACAAAATCTTGACCACAAAAATATAGCTTACCACGAGCAACGGAATGTTCACTCAGCTGGGCTCCATCCCCAAAAAAAGTTGGTGTATATTCACCAGTCCTATAAACCCATATATAGCTCAAGAATTCCATGCCATACGAGGACCATTTACCCTGTAAAAAAGGGCTCCTCCCCAGCTGTTCTTACTCTCTATCAAGCTGAAAAGATGTGTTAATAGTTGTACCTTATCAAAAATGTGTGGACTAATCATCCTCACTTATTTTCCACTAATAGTTTGACCTGATTCCATGTTAAAAAGAATCGAAGTATGTGGTCTATCCTCACATACCTGTATGCTCAACCATTCTCTCTGCTATTATCTTTCTATCTACGAAAGGGATGGCACCATTCATTTTATCAAGCCCTGAAAACATAGCCAATCTCATGTTACTTGGTTCTGACGAGGTCATCTATCATGTGCTACATTTGCACGAATGGTGTGAAGACAGACTTGCTTCAGACAACACACGCATAAAAGTTGTCATCACGAACTTTCCCATGTGAAACAAGAATAGCTGTATTTGAAGCCAAAAGGTTGGTAATGAATCACCTAATCTCACTATGGCTTCCTCCACATAAATACACAGGTTTGACCTTCTCATCAGCTCTGATTTTCTCCTTTCATGCGACATATTGATCATGGTTTCTTGCTCCTCAAAAATTGTTGCCAGTAGCAAAGCTGGACGCCAAAGCCCTCTCATTTCCTCCAGAAACGTCCCTGTCCAATGCCAAAAACGCATCAAAAACATTACAGCCCTCTCTCTCTCTCTCTCTCTCTCTCTCTCACACACACACACACAACACACACCCCCACATATACATGCATGCGAGCATCATGCATATATACGCACAATCATAGATGCATGCATGCGTGTAAACATGCACACATAATATGCATGCCTGCGCAAGTGCACTGTAGACAGACATACCCACATGCATACATACACACACATGCTCGTGCACACACACAACATGTGTACCTACACCTAGGCTAGCAATATAAACTGAATCTTGAATATTTGCAAGGCAATGCAACTACATACCAACTTGATGTTTTGCATAGGAATAAGACATCTGCAACTCATGTTCATTAACTGATGATTCCCCATTTCCTTGGTTAATTGCATCCATCTTTAAAATAAGCTTACGAATGGAAGTAAAATTGTCAGCAGTCATGTGTAGAGTTGCCACCTTCAATTCCAAACGTTCAAGACAACTGGCAGAGACTTAGAAATGCAATCTAAACAAAGCCGATGAAACTCATAAAAGAATCATGAACAAGCTCTGATACCATTGCAGCGTCAATAGATCTCAGCTTCAAGGTCTCTTTTATGATTGCAGTAGGGACGGAAACCTGTCCATCACACATCCAAAGCTAAAATGAGCTTGCAAGGTCTCAAGTAAGTTTCATATATGCCAGCACCGGCA
The DNA here is from genome assembly GCF_041138505.1 of Cibotium barometz. Taxonomy (NCBI): domain Eukaryota; kingdom Viridiplantae; phylum Streptophyta; class Polypodiopsida; order Cyatheales; family Cibotiaceae; genus Cibotium; species Cibotium barometz. The sequence continues at coordinate 10,765,809 of NC_141085.1, forward strand.
AAAGTTACCACAAAAAAAAATTTTTAAGGACAATCAAATATTGTGCAGCCAAAAAATATATCTTCCTTTATCAGTCATACTATGAGAAGGGCATTATCCTGGTGTAGCATGGAGACTATTGAGGAGGGGAGCCCCTTCCCTTCCCTTATTCAAAGGTTAAGGGAGGGCCTCGCATATCAAACAATCCCCCCCTCCCCCCCTTTTTTTTTCTGACAGCAAGTCAAAAAAGAATAATGTACTTGCCAGCTCAAGCAGCATCAAGCTCCCTGATGGTGCTGATTTGAGCTGAGGCAACCATGTCACTGAGCTTCTTTACAATGATGAATGGTTAGTAATGCTTCGGAATCTTTGATGAAGTCAATCACCTTCAAGACATAACTCGGCCTTTGTAGGTACTTTGTAGATGCTCTTTGATCCCTCAGGATAAATATCAAGCACTTCCATTGTCTTATTCAGAAGGGAAGCGCCTGTTTGACTGGCAGGCCCTTTTGCATCCCCTTTTCCGGCTGCCTCAAGATAAGCTTCCTGCAGCCTCCAGAATTGGGGATGCGGAACTTGGATTTTTCAGGAGTCCCTTCAGCACTTTTGTGCACAACAGAGCACAAAAGTATGCACCTATGTGCATATAGAGGTACATTGTACCCACATCGCCCATATGTGCATAGCGGGACCATATTTTCACTAGGTTTTCCTCTACCCACTACACCCTACGCTGGACTGGTATAAAACCCCCTTTTTTGAGGTCCCGCCTGCCACAAAGAACAAGCCAAAGTGCTCCATTCTTAACCCTAACCCTTTTTGATCTGCCGCACCATTTCATCAAAATCCTTGACCACTTGGTCTGCTCTAAAATCCATCAAAGTCTTTTCGTGGGTTAACAACGGCTTGGGTATGTGTATGGAGCATATGGATGGTGCCCATATGCAGTCCAAGGACATAACACAATAGCCTGGGTCATGGGTGGTGCCCATATGGAGTCTAAGGGCATGATACGATGTTTTGGACTTGGATTTTCAGAGTCTAGTAGTGTGTCTAGTGGTGTGTGAACACTTTAGGAGTGAACACCCTCTTATTAAGAGAACATAAGATAGGGCCTTGGTGCCTCTATAAAGTATTGGACAATTGTCGAAATCTATATTGAATAGTTAGTCAAATCTAGTGGGAGGAGCATTAGGCGAATCCTCCGTAGGACTGAGCTATGAATTGTATATAAATTTGGACAATTGTCCAAATATAAATCAATGAATGGTTGGCTAAATCCAGCAAGAGAAGCATTGGGATGTAGACTCACCACCCTCACCTCATAGCTCACAACAATCATTCCACACATCCGCCATCGACAGTATTCCACACACACGCCGGTCCACCACCAAAGCCCGCATAGATACCATGCCTCATAATTGCTAGTATGACGACGAATGCCATATCACATGTGCACGTCTTTTGCGTGAGTTAGCTACCAACCAAAACCAGATGCATAAAGCTGAACGGATTAACCAGTACCTTACTCACCACAAGAAACGAGCACATTGTTGTAAACAGCACGAGGACTTATACTAACTCTTCCTAAGCGGGAATTCTGACGGGGCTTGGTGTAGGATCCAAGTCCAAGGAACGACGATTACCCACCCCCATCACAGACCCACACATTTGGCACTCATATACACACTCATTACACCACATACACCACCAAACCCCCCACCCACAAAGACCTCACGCACATCCACCTTCACAGGAGACATGGTGAAGCCTATATGCAGGCTTCAAAACAACGAATCACAAGATTACGAGGGGCTTATGGCTAAGCACCTCTCTTATGAAGGCGACACTCTGGCACCCCTCCTAGCCCATATGTTTAATAGGGCCCTCTCAGAGAGCTTTCCCCCCACCTCTGGTCATCACACATTATCCATAAGGCAGAGACTCCATGGATCCTAATAACTACAGAGCCATCATGACCAGCCATATCTTGGCCAGGCTCTATGGATCTATACTTGAGTCTAAGCTCAGCACACTACCAAAGAGAGGGGGATACAGGGCGCCAGAGCAAGCAGGATTCAAGAGGACCTTCTCCACACTGGATCACATATTCACGCTTCGAGCTATCGTCGAGCAGGCCAAGGCACATGGCCGCCGATTGTGCTGTTGCTTTGTCAACTATTGCAAAGCTTTTGATACAGTGCCTCGGGCCCGTCTTCTACAGCGCCTACACCATATCGGGGTCCCGTCTAGCATTATTTGGGCAAATCATTGCCTCATATGAGTCAGTTATTGGCAAGGTGAGATGCCCGGGAGGACTCTTTGAGGAGGTCTCTAGCACCATCCGAGTGAAACAAGGATGCACACTATCTTCGACTCTCTTTGGACTCTATATAGATAAGATCTCAGACTTCGTTGACAGAGACGGAGGCAGAGGAGCTTTTCTAGGAGGTATTCTTGTTTCCATCCTTTCATATGCTGACGATATTGTACTCGTTGCATATTCTGAGGAGGGGCTACACAAGCACATGGATACTTAACAAGGCTTTTGCACACAGAGGGGGCTCTCAGTCAACCTTGGGAAAACCAAGGGTGTGGTAGTCCACACCTCCTACCTATTTGCAGACCCTACCGAGATCACTTACATGAGTAGCAAGGTTGAGGTGGTGCATTCGTATATTTATCTCGGAGCTGCCTTCACTAGTCCGCGCTTCTCTATGAGCCAAGCAGCAAAGGACAAACTCACTAGAGGATATGCAACTCTAGCCTTATTGGAGAGTGTTTCCAGGGGCATTTTCAAGAGCCGAGGACAAAGGATTAGCTTTTTGACACTCTAGTCACCCCGGCACTTATGTATGCAGCTCCCCACCAAATCATCCCGATAGAGTTTGATGCAGCTCCTATGTTGATGGAGTCCATGTTCTAGACGGTCACTTATATACACAAGGTGAGGGAGATGGATCCACTTCGACTCCTTTGACTTGCACTACAGTCATCACAACAGATAGCCTCCGGAGGAGAGCATTCATCTTGGTATGGTACAATTCTCAACTAGTTTCAAGCACATGAATTACAGATGGACTGGCTCCCTCAAATTCAGTATGATCAAGATTCCACATACATTAGGCTTGAACATGAGAACAAGAACAGGGTGATCCGATACAATCTACTGGGGCTGTACACAAGTAACACAAGGATCACATCGTTAGACCCATTGCCTATCAAGATGCAATACTACAAGGATCATTTCCTGAGATTGACAACAGATGGTTTTATACCAAGACCAAGTTATCCCAATGCCTTGCTACGAGGATAACCATTGGCCAGCTTAGGGTATCATCCTATAGACTGAGGATAGAGACTGGCAAGGCCTAAGCAGATACCCAGAGACGATAGGATGTGTAGACCCTATCAATCAAGCACTATATTTGCCAGTGCCCAATCTACTATGAGATCAGAGGGAGATTTCACTGTCTATTCAGAGAGGGAATTGGACCCTTATCCAGGATCAGATCAGAGGTGCCTTCGACTCTTCCTACTGAAGCTCAGCTGACACACAGAGCCCCTACTCAGAGATCCTCGCCCCCATTACCCTCCTCTCAGCTTACCATCACCAATTTTTTCCAGCCTAGAAGGGTGGATAGGAAGGCACCAGAGCCCATCATAGTGGATATGGGAGCCTTCTAAAATGCCGATTTATATGCCACAGCCACTTTGTAATTTCCTCTCCAAAAAATATAAATCTAACTAGATATTATACCTATTTGCAAGTGTATGTTGCTAGCCATGAAAAGTACACAAGCAAAGTGAATGCGTGGCACATGCACACAAAGTTAGATATATAGATACATAGATAAAGTATCTTTGGAGACCAGATACAGCCTGTGGGACTTAAAACAAAGAAAAGGAACCATCTTTGGTCTTCAAAGATCTTATATACAGCATGTGGGACCTCAAACAAAAGATAGGAACCATCTTTGGTCTTCGAAGATCTTATATAACTACTATTTATATAGATGCTTTATATGAGTGTATGTAAAAATGCAATGCATGCATATGCCCCAGCAAGTCTTTGAGCATAACCCACGTGCATGCCCATGTGCACCAACAAGTGTTTGGGAATAACCTACATGCATGTACGTGGAAACACAAAACTACACACACTTACCTGCATATGCAATCTAAGCTCAATATTCACGTTTACATCAAGGTTGGCCATAGATTGAAACTAAAAAAAAAAAAAACTTGCAACAAATTGTTCAAGTAAAACAATATGTTTTAGTTATTGTGTTGTTTCAACAAGCAGATCTGGATGGAAGAAAGTAATACCAGCTTGTTTTTGTGCTGATAATGAAAGGTCCTGAAGGGTGACAGAAATGCCGCCAAAAATAAGCTCATTCGGTGATCCACCTACTTTTCCAATTTGAAAATGTCGCATTAAAAAAATGGCTAATGAGACCAAGCATCTTCCTTGAAGAACCATTATAATCTTAAGAGACTTTTACCGGCAACTTGGAGCTTCCAAAATGATTCACGACTTCGGAAATGGCTTCAAGTGCATGCAAACACATCCTATTTAAGAAATAAAAAATTTCAACCTCAATGTACGACCAGGATAACAAACCATAGCTGTTTGCTTTCATATTACTTGTAGAGATGAAAAAATGTGTAGTACATATATATTTATATCCAAAAAAAGAGACCTCTCAATGCCCTCCGGCAGAATGATTTCTAGCTCAGTTGGTGGGCTGAAAACAATAGGAAAGAGCTGCATTTCCACCAGTAGCTCCATGGCTTTAAGGGGTAGATTACTTCTAAATATCCTGTCCACCTGCAAGGCCCAATTTGTTTTTGCAGTGGGTGCTTCGTGAGTGAGAAAAGCCTCTATAATCCAATTTTTTTAAGAGTTAAAACAAAAAAACAAGCAACTACGTGCATATACCTCCCTGCCAATGCGTTCACGGCTAATTTTGGTAATTAAAGCAAGTTTGATATCTGTATCAATAGAACCCTTGGCCTCGGGATGGAGCTCATAATCCAAAGTCGCCACTGCTCTTTTGACAGGCCAAAAAAAAAAAACAGCATTGAAATCATTACATTCATACTTCCCACCTACCCTTGCTTACTTATCAAGTACCTGCATGCTTTAAGTAATAACCAAGTGACTTGATATGGTGATCTAATGATTTATTAAACCTCATGTTTATAAGGAATTGACAAACCTAAACCAAATGTAATCTTACAACCATCACAACTACCTTTTTTTTTCCTGGGAAAAAGATCCTTTCAATTAGTTAAAGAAAAAACCAGCCTCAAAGGGCTAGATACAACAACAAAGGGCTAAATACAAACTCGCCTCATTTAATGTTGGGTTTTATGCTGTGTATGCACCCAGGGGAGTGCTAGTGATCATCAGTAGGTTACTGGGGCACTTTTTACTTCAGTTAGTGGAGGTTTTTTCCCTCAGTTTTAGCTTAGTTTCACTTATAAAGGTTTATAAGTGATTTGGTCCACCTGGCACTATTTATGGCCGGACCATGTGAACACACTATTAGGTCACATCCTTTTATGTGACCATTGTACTTCATTTTATCACAATCAATATATGAGTAGTCATGTTCCTCTCTCTGACTCTCACGCCTCCTGTTGAAGTGCCTTCCAAACCCTGACCCTAACAGCTCAAAACCCTTCATTTGGTATCAGAGCAGGTTGGCCTGCCCTGCCCGTACTGTTCCACGCCATCAGCTGCCTTCGCCTACAACAGCCCGTACAATCACTCCAGCGCAGACAGCCGTACAGTCCTGCGCAGCCAACTATCGTACATTGCTCTTGACAGTCAGTTCCGTACAGTACCTGCAGCTCTGTACAGGTTCGCCTGCCACTGCCCGTATTGGTTCGCCATCACCTGCCCTATACGTTTTGCATGTTCTGTTCCGTACCCTGCAGCTGTCCGTACATTCGCCGTCAGCTGCACATACAGTCCCTCTGCTCGGTACAGGCACCTGCTTTGCTCCGTACAGCAGACAGCAGGCGACCAGCACCTGCTGCATATACTTGCAGCTCCGTATAGTACCTACAGTTCCGTACAGTCGCCCAGTACACTGCTACTGTTCCGTACAGCCTCGTGTACCTGCAAAATCACATTTTTGGTAAGCTTTACATGTTTTGAAATTTGGGCATTTTCTCTGTGAAAGTTTTCTGGCAGATACAGGGAGGTTTTCTTGCAAAGAAATCTCTACAAGCTTTTGCAAGGCTTTGGGTGCAGTAATTTTGGGCATTTTTGGGCATTTTGGCATTGTGTGAGCCACTTTTGTTGCTCTACTCAGTCCGTGGTGCATTGTGTTGCACATTCAGAGGATTGAGAGTGCAAGCATATTTGGGTCAGTTGTACTCAGTGCAGTACAGTTGCTTTCAGGGTTGCTGTTTTTGGGTTTTTTGATACACAGGTACAACATTGTGCACTGGCATAATGGCAAATCAACAGCAGAGTGATGTGTTCACGTACTTGTCTAAGGAAGACAAGTTGGATGGCATGAATTACTCCTTGTGGAGTTTTATGCTGAGAAATGTGCTTGTGGCAAAAGGTCTTTGGGATTTTGTTAGTGGTGATGAACCATGTCCAGGTCCATTGGCTCCAAAGACTCCTCCCCAAGGGGGTGCTCGTGGAAGAGGACAACAGGTACAGGCACCAGGTCAGCCACAGCCTGTTCAAAGAACAAATGCTCAGAAGACATGGGATGCCAAAGATGCACAAGCCTTATCACTTATTGCATTGTCAGTACAGAGGTCTATTATACCTCATATTCGTTCAGCTGGCTCTCCACGGAATGCATGGGTGACTTTGGAGCAGATGTATGCTGCTCGTAATGAGGCACGGATCTCATTTTTGAAAAGAGAGCTGGAAAATCAAAAGATGCATGAAGGAGATGATATGTCTAGCCACTTGAACAAGCTGCAAGATTTGAGAGAGCAACTCATCAATGTGGATGAGATTATTCCTAAGACACAGCTTGTATCCACCATCTTAAACTCTTTGCCAAGATCCTACTTGGCTTTTCATACCTCTTTGAACCTCAGCATGAGAAATGCTGTTGAGCCCCTTAAGTATCAGGAACTTGTTGCTCTCTTGTTACAGGAAGAGCAAATCAGGAAGAACATGAACATGAACACAAGTGCTGAACAAGCATTTGTGACGGGTCAAAAAGGGAAGGGCAAATCTCAGCCAAAGAGTTCAAATCAGAATTCACGTGATGGTGGTTCATCTCAGCCTTCAAGATACCAAGAAAGGTGATGGACAGCCCAGGAACAAGGGCAAATGCCATTACTATAAGAAGCCAGGTCACTACATCACAGAGTGTAGGAAGAGGATTGCCAAAGAGAAGGCGAAGGAATATGGGATGTCTGTAAATGATGCCTCTAAAGCTCCTCCGGAGACTACTTCCTTTGTTGAAGACAGGGATTACTGTTTCTACACATGCAGTTATGATTCCTCTTGGTCTTCACACGCACTCAGTGTGACTAAGCATGCATGTACTTGGTATTTTGATAGTGGTGCTTCAAAGCATATTACATCTCGCAAGGATTTGTTTTGTAATGTATGCCCTGCCCCTGTTGGCAAGACTGTTCAGTGTGCCAATAATGCTTCATATCCAGTTCGTGGCATTAGGGAGATTCAGCTCACAGCCATTGATGGCTCTATTCTTCGCCTTACAGATGCCTTATATGTACCAGGGATAAAGAAGAATTTGTTGTCCATTTCTTCTTTAGCACAGTGTGGTATGCAAGTCAACTTTGATGATGACAAATGCATGGTCAGAGACAAAGCTAATGCTTTGACTTTGATGCTTACTGGTACATTATGTCATGGACTCTATCACTTGGATGCATTTCAGCCAGTGGATCAGTCTGCTTATAATGCATTCACTCTTACTCCAGCTATGGTTGATGCGGAGTTGTGGCATGCTCGCATGGGGCATGTAAATTTTGGTAGTCTTATGCTTATGCAGCGACATAACATGTTGACAGACCTAACTCTTATGGAGAAGCCTCCAGATCACATATGTGGAGGATGTATTTTGGGAAAAATGCATCGGTTTTCCTTTGCACGTGATCAGGCTCTACGAGCAACTGCAAAGTTGCAGCTTATACACAGCGATCTTTGTGGTCCCATGCAGATGAAGTCCTTAGGAGGTTGCTTCTATTTTGCTACATAGCACTTGCTGAAACAGAGTCAGGATGCAAGGTTAAGACCCTCCGTTCTGACCGAGGGGGGGAATATGTGTCACACATGTTGAATTCCTTTCTTGAGAGTAGAGGTATCAAGCATCAGTATACTACTCCTTATACTCCACAGCAAAATGGGGTTGCAAAGGAAGAATCGGTCACTCATGGAAATGGCCAGATGTATGTTAAAGGCAGAGAAGCTACCACATGTCTTTTGGGTGCAAAATGTTATGTGTGCTTGTCATATTTTGAATCGATGTCCCACAAAGGCATTGGTTTCCATTACTTCTTTTGAGGCTTGGCATGGCCGCAAGCCTTCGGTATCACATTTTCGTACTTTTGGGTGTCTTGCATATGCACACATACCCAAAGAGTTGAGGAGGAAGTTGGATGATAAAGCCACAAAATGTATTTTTGTTGGGTATAGCCGTGAGAGCAAGGGCTACCGGTTATATGACCCACTGTCCCAAGAAGATATTCACTAGTCGGGATGTGATTTTTGATGAAAAATCAGAAATATCCATGGCTGGTTATGATGTAAATCAGGCTGAAAATGATGTGTTTGAAGGGCTACTACCTATGGAGTTTCATTCCACAGACAGTTGGTGATCCAACCCATGAGGGTGCAGGACAGCCAGCTAATCATGAAGATGGTGCAGAAATTCAGCAGGAGATTGAGCCAGAAGTTGAGCCAAATATGGGAAAGCAGGCTCCACAGGTCAGACATATACCTAGATGGTATTTGGGGACATTACAGGACAGCCATCTAGAGACTCCTCTTGCTGGCCGTACTCGTAGGGAGACACGGACCAATGAGCATGCACACATCATGGATTTAAATATGGTTATGGCAGCCAGTTTACAGGATGATGATGAGCCTGATTCATTTGTGGATGCACGAGACAATGTGCATTGGAACAAAGCCATGCAGGATGAACTTGATTCTATTAAAAAGAATCAAACATGGGATTTGGTTGATCTGCCCAAAGGCAAGAAAGCCATTGGTACTAAGTGGGTCTATAAGTTGAAAAGACATGCAGATGGATCCATTGACAGGTACAAAGCCCGTCTAGTTGCAAAGGGCTATGCACAGAAGAAGGGCATTGATTATGAGGAGACATTTGCTCCTACATCCCGTATGTCAACACTTAGGAGTGTCATTGCATTGGCTGCACATCGTGGTTGGGTTGTTCACCAGTTGGACATCAAGACTGCCTTCCTACATGGGGACCTCGAGGAGGAAGTTTATGTACATCAGCCCATAGGTTTTGCAGAACATGGTCATGAGGGGAAAGTATGCAGGCTGAAAAAGGCCTTGTATGGTTTGAAACAAGCTCCACGAGCTTGGTATGCAAAGATAGATGATCTTTTGCTCATGGGATCAAATGATGACAAAATTGCAGCTTTTAAAGAGATACTGCAACAGACATTTGCCATGTCTGATTTGGGGCTCGTACACTACTATTTGGGCATACAATTTGTGCAGGATAGCAGAGGCATAGGGTTGTTGCAATCTCGGTCTGTTGCTAAACTTCTGGAGAAGTTTAAATTTCAGGATTGCAAGCCTATCAGCACTCCTATGGAGCCTGGGATGAAACTGTCACTACAAGATGACAGTATTTTATTTGATGCCACTACATATGCTCAGGCTGTTGGGTGCCTTATTTACTTGTGTACTACACGGCCAGATATTCAGTATGTCGTATCTCAGTTGAGCAGATTCATGCAGAGCCCGCGATTGTCACATTGGCAAGCTGTGAAGCGTGTATTTCGGTATTTGCAGGGTACCTTGTCTCTTGGATTGCTTTATCCTGAGGGGGGTGACATGCAGTTATATGCTTACAGCGATTCAGATTGGGCTGGTGATTTTGATACCAGACATTCCACTAGTGGATATTGTTTCTTTCTTGGCTCTTCATGTATTTCTTGGCTAAGCAAGAAACAGACCACAGTGGCCACTTCGTCTTGTGAGGCAGAGTACAGAGCAGCCTACACTACTACCGTTGAGTGCGTATGGCTGCGTCGTCTTATGACTGATATGGATATTTCAGTGGAGGAGCCTACACCTATCTATACTGATAGTCAGAGTGCCATTGCCGTGGCCAGGAATCCTGTGTTTCATGCTTGCACGAAACACATTGAGATTCACTCTCACTTTGTTCGGGAGAGACTCCATGCAGGTGATATCAGTCTGATTTACTGCCCTACAGATCAAAATGTGGCAGACATCTTCACCAAGGCACTACCACGTCCGAAATTCGAAGCATTCCGCACTGCTTTGAATTTGTTTCCTTTTGGTGGATGATGTACAGTGATCACATATCACTCCAGGTGGGTTTGTTGGGTTTTATGCTGTGTATGCACCCAGGGGAGTGCTAGTGATCATCAGTAGGTTACTGGGGCACTTTTTACTTTAGTTAGTGGAGGTTTTTTCCCCAGTTTTAGCTTAGTTTCACTTATAAAGGTTTATAAGTGATTTGGTGCACCTGGCACTATTTATGGCCAGACCACGTGAACACACTATTAGGTCACATCCTTTTATGCGACTATTGTACTTCATTTTATCACAATCAATATATGAGTAGTCGTGTTCCTCTCTCTGACTCTCACGCCTCCTGTTGAAGTGCCTTCCAAACCCTAACCCTAACAGCTCAAAACCCTTCATTTAAGGGCAAGAATCAAATGATCATAAGGGAAAGAGACGCTTCTCCTTCGGCTGGCCGCTCTATAAGGAGAAGGCTATCTCATAGAAGAGGGAAGGGGGCGCGAAAACCACACAGGTGGCTTGTAATGCCAAATGGGGTAACCGCCTCTATCTCTAAGGAAAGGGCCATGCCTCCAAAGTCTCAAGAAAGCTTCCCACCGCTTCCGCATGCGGTCAGCACCTCCCTGTAACTTCCCCCACTAATCGTGGAGGTGTGAATGATATCGCGCCATATGTTCTTGATGGTCTCTGCCACCGCAGTGTGGGTACCCTCGATGGCCTCGCTGCATCTAGCACGCCAAATGTGCGAGGCTGCTATGCTACTGTAAATCTCCCATCTCTCGCATGAGCCTGGCCACCAGTCGCTTGTAGGTGGGGCTGTGACTGGTACTGCTACAATACGATGGTGAGAGACTTGAAAGCCTAGCCCGCCCCCATCCTCCTCATAAGCCCTAACCACTCCAGCCTCTATGGCCCAAGCGACAATGCCCCATGTGATGATCCGGGTCGATGCCCTCTCCATAGCAAAGATGCAAAGAATCCACTACCAAATACTAAGCCTTTGGGCAAATCTGAAAGGCAATGTCTCTGAGTCTCCTCAGGGTGGCTGCACCGCGGGCAAGCCGCTGGTTGACCACCAACTGCTAGCCAAGTACCAACCGCCAAACTTCTATCATCATCTATGTGCCATCAACCAAAGACAGAGGGTGATCTTTCTTGGCCGAAAGCTGTCCCACAGTCTCTTCCAGAAATGTGAAAGGAAACACTATGAGAGGCCCTGAGACTGCCAATGTGCTGCTGCTACCGGTGTGCCATCTATCTCAGACATCTGGATCCTACAGCCTAGCTGCGCAGTATATGCAAAGAAGGGGGCATCCAGAGTCTCCTCCGATCCGCTGGATCATGCCAAGTCCACTCTCCCGGGTCCCACTGAAGGCGCGTGAGAGGTCAGCACTCCCATATCCATAGCCGCCATAATCTCTCCCTGGCCACCTTGGCCGGTGTTGGATCAATTTTGCCATTCCCGTGCCCGAAAACCAGTCACCCTCACCCTCTGCAAGGTGCAACCACTAAAATCCTCCAAGGGAAGCTCAGATCTCTCTAGTCTGCCATGGGATCGATCCGATAGAGAAAGTAAGCAGACCACTATCCTCATCTGCTCCGTGGAACGCCACGAGGATATCGTGTCTGGTAAACACACCTAGCCACACTGGGGGGTCGGGCCTAGGGGAATCAGCCACTCCTAAGGGAAAGCTGAGTCAATGTCGATGCTGAGCCTATCTCTACCCCGGATCCCTGTCAGGCCTCTCTCCTATACCTACGAGGTAACTGCATGTGGGCGACGACCCTGTGTTTTTCCCTCTGGACAACAAGGAGGTGGGCACGGGCACGGGCACGGAATGGACCGTGTGAACATGCATCAATTGGATATGAAAAGGAAACCCATATATGGTGGCCAGCCCAAGTGTGAAAGGAGACAAAAGGGATTTTATTGTTTATAAGGTTTAATAACCTTTTATGACTAAAAAATTATTATTGAAGGCATGCGTTTTTAATGTTTGCTTTTGGCGTTTTTGAGAAAAGCATATCACCTCTTTTAAAAAGGCGAAGGGTGGCGCATGGAGGAGCGCGCATCCCCTTGAGAGGTCGCCATATGGAGTTGGCACTGCTGCGGGCACGCTTGGTGCAGGTGCTACTGCACATGGACTACAGGCAGGCGGCGGGTGCTGCAGCGCTTGGGCTACAGGCGGCTGGCACTACTGCGCATGGTCTACAGGCGGCTGGCACTGCTGCCTATAGGCTACAGGGTGCTGCTGCTGCGCATGGGCTGCAGGCTGCTGCGCACAGGGAGGCCAGGCGGCTGCTGCGCACAGGGAGGCCAGGCGACTGCTGCGCACAGGGAGGCCAGGCGGCTGCTGCGCACATGACTACAGGGTGATGCTGCGCACATGACTACAGGGTGATGCTGCGCGTATGGGCTACAGGCAGGCGGGCTACAATCAGCTAACGGGCGCCAGGTGGGCTACAGCCAGTCAGGGCAGTCAGGCGGGTATCAGATGAAGGCTCTCCTCGCCAGGTAGTTGCACATATGGGCACGTATGGGTTTTAGCCACCAGCAATGGGCGCAAGGCGGGAGACTCTGTACAGCCAGTCGGGCAGCCAGAAGGACTGCAGGTAGCCACAGAGGTGCAAGGGCTGAACAGCACGCTTGACTTTATCTCTCTGTTGGAAGGAGGTGAGCTGAAGCAGGCGCCGAGGGGCTAACAGCCAAGGGGTCTCTCTCTCTCTCTCTCTCTCTCTCTCTCTCTCTCTCTCTCTCTCTCTCTCTTCGCAAGCAGGTTTTGTTTACGAGATTAAATTTGCAGAGGATCAAGCTACATATGCACACGATGATGTTCTTGGAAGAGATGTGTGTTGCTCTTCGACCTGGACCTATGTGTATTTAGGGATTGCTTGACACGTCCTCTATCTTTCTCTCTCTAGGTTTTTGGCACCGTGATTGGATGGTGCATAGGTGGATTTATCTGTCATGGAAATAGGACATTGGTATTTCGAGAAGAAACAGGACTTTGGTAATGAGGAAACAGGCCTATGGTTTATGGATACAGGTCTATGGTTTATCAAATACAGGTCTTTGGTTTCATGTGGAAAGCATGTCTTTGGATTCATGTGAACAGGTTCTAGTTTTCTCGAGGTTACATGCAAGCTGTGACTATAGGAAGGACATGTGGTTTGGTACAGCCCTACTGCTGTCTGGGAAAGGGTTGTGGGATCCATGAAGAAGACCTTTTCAAGCAGGGAGGTGTCATACAGGTGTGCCTTCTCTATGGAATGCTTTGCTGTGATAACGAGAGTTCTTATTTGGAAGTCCTGGGTGAAGCTATAAGGGATCCTATTGATAGAGGATTCGACAAGTTGTACTTTGTACTCAAATTTTGTTCAAGTAAAGAAATACGGCAAGGGGCACCACTGCATTTTGGGGCCAATCGGTGTCCTTGTACTATTTGCAAGAGCACTCTAGCTCCCCTATTTGTTTTACTTTTCCAGGTTCCCATGGGTGATGAAGTGTTTTGTGTGCGAGTGTTTGTTTCACCGCCCGTTAGATTTCTGAAGGCCGGTTTCACAATCTCCAAGAGACCTGGCTGGTCCCATGCTCAATACACCCCAAGAAACATGCCGTCGGGCACCTAGCATGTGGCCACGGGGTAAGCGGATCAAGGGATTCCAAACCAAAGGCTACCGAAGCCGCTCCTCTAAGGCAATTGGAGCTATGTGTCTGAGGGCACACCTAAAATGATCCCAAGCACAAAGTAAACTGGCTGCAAATTTGTCTTCAAAAGCCAGGCAAAAACCACGAGCTCGCATCTCTGTGAAGATCCATCTGGTACACTGCAGCCAAGGGCCCCCAAGCCTCGGAGTGCGTGCTGAAATCCAAGCCAATAGGAAATCCTTCCAAGGCTCACCACCGGGAAAGAGGCCTCTAACAATCAGCTTGCCCAATAGGGCGCGGCTCTAAATAACCGGGTCGATGAGGCCTAGCCCCCCTCTGCGACGTGGCTGAATAATCACTCTCCATGCCACCTTGGCCCTGGCCAATACATGCATGAGAAAAGGCCCTGCACCAAGTGATGTACCACATGGTGGCAAGAAGTACCTGGTTCGCCGCCACCACCCTGCTTGCTAGGGAGACCCTTGCCGAGCTCCAATAAAGAAGCTTCTTACGAATACTCAAAAGAAGCGGGGCGAGCTACTGCTCGGGAGAGATATCAATGCCAATCTCGCAACCAAGATATCGAACTGGAGTACCCCTCGGGATCCACTAGAAATTCTCAACTGGTCGCCAATGTTGGGGTAAAGGCATAATGCCCACCCTTATAGTGTGTACAAGCCCATAAGTTATAGTACATAGTACACTTAGTACTTTTAATGTATTAAGTGCACTGTGTGTACTAGTGCAATATACATGTGTGATAGGGGAGTCACACACTCATCTTGGTGAGTTGACTTATCCCCACAACTCTCTCTCTCTCTCCCTTGTTTCTCTGTGTATGTCTCCCACATGAATCTCTAACCCTAATTCTCTCTCCCATTCAACTGGTATCAGAGCCTTAAGCTTAACTCAGCAGTGGAGCAGTCGTACTGGTCGTGCTGAATTCTAATCTGAGGGTCGCCTTGCCTTCTTTGGTCGCCTTTCTCTGCCCAACCAACAGGCGTGGGCTGCTCAACTGCTGCCCAGCAGCAGCTGGGCGTAGGCAGCCAGTAGCGTGGGCTGCCCAGCAGCCACGAGGACTGCCCAGCCATTCAGGCGCAGCCAAGCGTCTACACGCTTAGTGCGAAGGGGAGGCAGGCGAGCGTGGAGCCTTTCGAGCGTAGCTGGAGGAGTCGGGCAGGAGTTTAGCGGCGGCTCGTGCGCTTGCATAAACGCGTTAAGCGTTACGGCTGGCTACTAGGCGGAGTCTGCGAAGCAACGCGTTGGGCGGACAGCGCTGGCGGGCGGCGCTCAGCTCCACGTCACCTTCTCCAAGGCGGGCGTCCCATCGCTTCGCTCCACGTCAGCCAGCGCTTCATAGCAACCAGCCATCCGTACATCAGCTACAGCTACAGCAGCTTCATCACCCCCCTTCTGCAGCAGCATCAGAGCATCAGATTTCTGCAGCAGCACCAAATTCAGCACACCCCCCTTTCCTGCAACAAAAAAATCAGAAATTACAAGGTATTCTACTTCAATTTTTTTGGGATTTGCAATTGAGCAAGTACAATCATCAATTGAGCAGGTACAGGTGCCAAATTGCTCAATTTTTGAGCAAAATTGGCAAAATTGGGTGACATTGGTCACAATCACGATCAATTTGCAGGAAATTGGATGTCAAAATTTGGGGCTTTTGATGTAATTGTGCAATTGGGCACTCATACATGCTGTATGATGTGAGAAATCGCACATTCGGGCAAAATTGCAGCAAATTGCAGTGCAAATCAAGGGGCTTCTGTGCCGATTTGGTTGATTTGCATGCAGGCACTCGCATTTGATGCCTTGGGCAATGTGTTGATGCCTGACAAGCACTCAATGTGCCTGTAAATCAAGGGGCTTTTATGTACTGGATGTTTATGTGTCCAGGGGGAAGCACTGTAAACACTCTGGATGCCTTCATGTGCGTCAATGTACCATGTATGACCAGCAATTGATCTTAAATCAAGGGGCTTTTCAAGATTGTATGCTTGTTGAGCTTGGCAAAGCAACAGGCAAGACTTTTATGCCTTGAATCCTCAGAAATCAGCTTGCAGTCGAGGGGCTTTTGCCCAATTTCTGTTCGGGACTATTGTATGCAGTGTTCGGGACTGTAAAAGTCTGATTTTCACTCATTTGGACAGCCAAGAGAGCATTTATTGCTACTGTACTTGCTGGTACAGATTTGGCACAGCTTTGTGCAAGTTTTGGCATGGCTATACACTGATTTGAGTGAGGAAAAGGTTCAATTTCAGCTGCTGTACTTGCCGGTACAGGTTTGGTACATCATTGGTGAGCACTTAGTACTGCTGTACAGTACTTTGGAAGGGCAACAGAGCACATTTAAGGTGCTGTCCTAAATCTGCAGCAACCAGATTTTGGTGTTTTCATCACATACAGTGGGAGTAGAGTTGCATTAGTGCTTCCGCAGTGGGAGATAAACTTTGGGAGAACAACTGTGAGCACTTTGTGTGCTTTTGGTGCAGTGTTTGCACACTTGCAGGGAGTCAGGCATTGACAGGTTGCATATTGCTATGGCAACCACAGGTGAGAGCTCTTCATTGCTTCACATCAAGAAGCTTGAAGGCTCACATAACTATGATATTTGGCAAACCCAGTGCTATAATGTGTTGCTCCAGAAAAAGCAGCACAAGCCTATCAAATAAAGGGGTGTAATGCCCGCTTCTCTTACTGCTGAAGAGTGGGAAGATATGGATGAGCTGGCAAGATCTACTATCATGTTGTCTGTGTCAGACTCTTTACTTTTCAGCATTCGTGAAGAGAAGACAGCTTGGGGAATGTGGCAGAGATTGCAGGACTTGTATGCCCAGCAAAGTGCCTCAAGCAAAGTGTATTGGTTGAAGAAACTCATAGGTCTTCAGATGAAGGAAGGGGCGTCTATGACAGCCCATCTAAATGAGTTTAATGGCATTGTCAGCCAAGTTATAAATCAAAAGTTGGCAATGGACGATGAATTCAAAGCCACTTTTCTGTTATGCACTTTGCCAGAGAGTTGGGACACATTCAGGACAGCCACTAGCAATTCGAATGCTATGCTGTCATATGCAGATGTGGAAGGTGCTCTTCTTCAAGAAGAGATGAACAGGAAGAACAATTCTGTTGGAAATTCCAATGCAATGAATGCACGTGGGAGATCCCAGCAAAGGGGAAAAAGCCAAG
Source organism: Cibotium barometz (assembly GCF_041138505.1). NCBI lineage: Eukaryota > Viridiplantae > Streptophyta > Polypodiopsida > Cyatheales > Cibotiaceae > Cibotium > Cibotium barometz. The sequence goes on from NC_141085.1 coordinate 10,783,121, forward strand.
AACGGGGAAGGAGCAAGTCCCGCTCCAAAAAGGACTTGGAATGCCATTATTGTGGCAAGAAGGGACACATCAAAAAGCAATGCTACAAATGGAAAAATGATCAAAAGGAAAAGGGAAAAGGCAAAGACAAAGACAAAGATGAAGCCAAAGATGTAAAGCCAAAGGGCAAAAGTGGAGTCAAGATTGAAGAAATCAATGTGTCACATGCAGGTGACAGTGAGGATGAGGTCCTATTTACGTCTTCGCTTGATGCCCATTCACTTCTTACAGGTGGTCATGGTATGCACTCATGGATCATTGATTCAGGTGCCTCCTTTCATGTCACAGGTTGCAGAGACTTGTTTGTCAGGTATACTGGTGGCAATGAAGGAGTGGTTTATTTGGGTGATAACCATGCATGCAAGATTCTTGGCAGAGGTGATGTGAGGCTTGTGTTTTCAGATGGCTCACAGCTTATGCTCCATGATGTCAGGCATGTGCCTGAGAGCAAGAAGAATCTGCTTTCTACTGGACAGCTTGATGATGCTGATTATGTTACCACATTTGGTCGTGGAAAGTGGAAAATTAGTAAGGGCTCACTGGTTGTTGCCAGAGGCTCTAAGGTGGACACTCTTTACTTCATGCATGCAGGTGTTTGTCACCATGCTAATGTAAATGCAACAGAGCTGCCGGAAATTTCTGTGGCATAGCCGGTTGGGACACATGAGTGTCAAAGGAATGGAGCAATTGTCTCGTTTGGGTTACTTGCCTTCTCTAAAGTTTTCAAGTTTTCAGTGCCCCCACAAGAAAGCTCTTGGACAGAAAGATGCTCAGTTAGAGCTTGTGCATACAGATGTATGTGAGATGCCTCAGCTTTCTTTGGGAGGGGCAAAATATTTTGTGTCTTTTATAGATGATGCCACATGCAAGGTGTGGGTTTATCCTCTTCGTTTGAAGAGTGATACATTCTCAGTGTTTCAGAAGTTTGTTGCTCTTGTTGAGAATCAAACTGGCAAAACACTGAAGGCTTTGCGTTCCGACAATGGTGGAGAGTATATGTCCAAACAGTTTCAGGACTTTTGTGATGCTAAAGGCATCAAGAGGGAGCTCTCTACTCCTTATGATCCTCCACAAAACGGGACAGCAGAGAGGATGAACAGGACCATTCAGGAGAAGGTCCGTTCTATGTTGTCACATGCTGCGTTACCTCATGGTTTTTGGGCTAAAGCTGTTATGACAGCCGTTCATCTTATAAACAGGTCACCTAACACGAGGCTTGGTGGGAAAGTGCCAGAAGAAGTATGGACAGGGAAGCCTCCGTCATACAAGCACTTGAGAGTGTTTGGTTGTGTTGCATACGTGCACATACGCAGGGAAATGCGCACCAAACTTGATCCTAAGTCTCACAAATGCATATTCCTAGGATATGGTGACAAAGGTGAAATGGGGTATAGACTTTGGGATCCCGTGAATAAAGGATTATACGCAGCAATGATGTCATTTTTGATGAAACATGCATGTATAAGGAGCCTGCAAGGCAACAGGAGCCTAGCAGAGTCATCTTTGATGATGATGGACATCATGGACAACAACAAAGGGCTGTAAATCAGCCATTACAGCAGCAAAACCAGCCCTTAAATGGTGCTGAAAATGGTCCAAATGGACAGTCAGAGATGGCAGAAGATATCCCCATGGATATACCACAGTTAGAGGAAATACCGGGCATGATATTTCAGCCTTATGGCATGGAACAGGAGCCACCAATGGGTGATATGCAGGCTGGACAGCAACCTGCAAATGATGGTCATTGGGTACGGAGGTCCACTAGACCCTCCAAAGCCCCTGACAGGTTTGTTCCACGGGTTGACTACTTGATGCTCACTGACTGTGGGGAGCCCTCATGTTATAAGGAGGCTTTACAGACGGCAGACAAGCCTCTATGGGAGCGTGCCATGAAGTCAGAGATGGATTCTCTGCACAAAAATGGAACATGGAAGTTGGTGCATTTGCCTGCAGGCAAGAAGGTTTTGCCATGCAAGTGGGTTTACAGGCTCAAAGTTGCACCTGATGCAAAGCCAAGATACAAAGCCAGGTTAGTGGCTAAGGGCTTCAAGCAGGAATATGGTGTGGACTTTGATGAGATCTTCTCTCCAGTGGTCAAAATGACCACACCTAGAGCTGTGTTAGCTTTGGTTGCGCATGATGATCTGGACTTGATTCAGATGGATGTGAAGACTGCTTTTCTTCACGGTGATCTCCATGAGGAGATATATATGCAACAGCCAGAGGGTTATGCAGTGAGTGGAAAGGAGAAGCTTGTATGCAAGCTAAAAAAGAGTCTTTATGGGCTCAAACAAGCACCAAGGGAATGGTATCATAAATTTGATACATTCATGAAATCTCAGAAATTCAGGAGAAGTGACATAGATCACTACTTATACACCAAGAAAGCTTTGGATGGCAGTCTATTGATCCTCATCTTGTATGTTGATGATATGTTGATTGCCGGGAAATCTCGTAAGGAGATGGATACCTTGAAGAAGAGGCTGCATCAAACCTTTAATATGAAGGATTTGGGTGATGCAAATCACATTTTGGGTATGCGGATACTTCGGGACAGAAATCAGCATGTGTTGTATTTGTCTCAGAAGGAATACATTGGCAAAGTTTTGCAGAGGTTCAATATGGACGGGGGGAAGAAGACTAGTACTCCTTTGCCTCCATATGTGAAACTCAGTGCTATGGACAGCCCACAGTCAGATAGTGGCAGGGCTGATATGGCCAAGATTCCGTATGCTTCAGCTTGTGGCAGTCTCATGTATGCCATGGTTGCTACTAGGCCGGACATTGCATTTGCAGTGGGAGTGGTTTCTAGATACATGGCCAACCCTGGCAAGAAGCATTGGGAAGCAGTGAAAGGTGTCATGAGATACCTGAAGGGCACACAGGACATGTGCATTTGCTTTGGCAAACAGGATGCATTAGTGCATGGTTACACGGATTCGGATTATGCCGGTCATCCAGATAACCGGAAGTCTACTACCGGTTATGTGTTTACATTCACAGGAGGTGCTGTGTCATGGATATCCAGGATGCAGAAGTGCACAGCCTTATCTACTACAGAGGCCGAGTATATTGCAGCCACAGAGGCTTGCAAGGAGGCATTATGGCTATCTCGGTTAGTGGTTGATTTGGGTTATACAGGGGATATTCCATTGTTGCATTGTGACAGTCAGAGTGCCATCCAGTTGGCAAAGAACCCTGTCTTTCATGCAAAGACGAAGCATGTGGATGTGAAGTATCACTTTATCAGAGAGGTGATAGAGAACAAGCAAATTCAGCTTGTTAAGATTCATACGGATGACAACCCGGCTGATCTGTTGACAAAGAGTTTGCCTCCGGAGCGGTTTGCTCATTGCAGACACTTGATGGGTATTGGATGAGGCCAGTTTCAGCCTTGATATGGCCTTGTATATTATCATGTACATGCTGATTTTTCTTTTCCTTCATTTAAGGGCACTTTGCCTTTAAGTGGGAGGTTGTTGGGGTAAAGGCATAATGCCCACCCTTATAGTGTGTACAAGCCAATAAGTTATAGTACATAGTACACTTAGTACTTTTAATGTACTAAGTGCACTATGTGTACTAGTGCAATATACATGTGTGATAGGGGAGTCACACACTCATCTTGGTGAGTTGACTTATCCCCACAACTCTCTCTCTCCCTTGTTTCTCTGTGTATGTCTCCCACATGAATCTCTAACCCTAATTCTCTCTCCCATTCAGCCAAGTCAGGGCGGGTGCTAAGTCTACCCAAAAACCACACGACTTGTGCCAGTTGATCTGTGCTCTTGATGCGCAGCAAAAAATCTAGATCGCCTCTGAAAATCTCTATAGATTTCCCGCATGTCCTGCAAGGAAAGCTGATATGTCGTCTGCAAACTATGAGTCCAGCAGCTCCTCCTGCGTGTGGAGGGGAAGACGTAATCCCTAAAGCCTAGTCTCCTGGGCAGAGAGAAAACTACTCATGGTCTTGGCAATGAATAGGAAGAGGTAAGGTGCCAAAGGACAGCCTTGTCTAGCCGAGCAGGAGAGGGAGAATCTGTCGCCACGGGCTCCCTGAATGAGAACCTGGCTATGTGACGCTGAGTAAAATCTTGAGACTCCACAGATCCACTCCATGGGGAATCCCATCCGGCTCATAGTGCCCACCAGAAAGCTCCAATCCACCCTATCATAGGCTTCCTCAAATTCTAGGAGTAGCACAACGAGGTCTTGCTGCCGCATCTTGGCCGAAGTTGTCGCCTCCCAGAAGGTAAAGATGTTGTCCAGAATGCTCTGATCCTGAACAAAGCCTAAGTGTCGTGGATCAAGTCTAGGAGAAAAGGCTGAAGTCTCCTGCTCATGGCCTTGGCCAAGATCTTATAGGTTGTCCCTAGAAGAGTGATGGGTCTCCACTACCAAACCTCCAATCTGTCACCACCCTCCTTGAGAATCAAGTGAATCAAGCCCTCTGAGAGCCTCTTTCGCATGGCACCTGTAATCATAATCTCATTGAAGGCAGCTCGAAGGCCACCTTCCATGAGGTCCCAATGGCGAAGAAATAAGGAGATTGGACGCCCGTCCACCGCCAAGAATTTCCCCCTCGGAAGTGCCGTCAATGCCTCCGCGAACTCCTCAGCAGTAAATGGTGTCAATAAGAATGACCAAAGAGAAGGGGGAACCACCTCCCTCGTATGCCGCATAACCCTCTCACGTGCGTCCACCACCTATGGAGATGCTGGGGCACTAGTGAGGAGGGATTGAAAAAAGTCCATGGCGATGGCTCACACCTAGGAGGGGGACCTGAAATAATAGCTACATCCCAGCCACACAACCTGCGTGAAACCGGCCTCTGATAGAAAACCAGAGTGCGGTAGGAGCAATCACCCGTCCACTTGTAGTCTAGGTGAGAAACAAAACACAGATTGGAGCTAGAGTGCCCAAATCTGAAAACACAGCGACACCTGTTGGCCCCAAAGCTTGGCGCCCCTTGCGGTATTTCTTTATTCAATTATAATAAAATGAATGGCTGAGTACAACACAAAGACCAGCCAAGAGTTTACACCTGTAAGTCCAATCTGACGGCCCACAAATCCTTCTCAGCACAGAGGATCTATGCACACAGATCTGTGTCTTCAAACAACACACTGTGCCTCCCTCTGATCAGCCAAGATCACTAAGCAGGCCAGCCATGGGCATACATCTGGCATAACTCAAGTGCATGATACATCTTCTCAGCTCAAACATACATGTGCTATCCAGTCTCTGTCTCAACCCTTGTCAATCTGCCATACCCCTCCTCTCACAAGGGGCCAGATAACACATATCTGCAACAGACATCAAGCAGTAGAAAGAGAGATAGATGAACAGAAACAGAGCTTACCAAGTTCAGCTCGTGAAACAACACTGGAGGAAGCAACAGCACCAATTTGTACTTGCAGGCACTTGTATTCACAACCCTGCTTCACACATGTGCTTGTACTTGCCTGTATCCTCCTCCTGATGTTCGCTCTTATGCTGTCCTTGAAAATACAGATCTGAAAATCAGCACTGTACCCGTCTGTACCACCTCGGGATACGTGCCAGGAACTGTACTTGCACAAACAGTCGGCTGTCCACTCTTGTACCGGCCTGAATCAGAGTATACAGTCTGTCCAGCACCTGTTTGCGCCACCTGCAGCAGCCTGCAGCAACTGTACTTGCTGTACCTGGCTGTCCGTACACTGTACGGCAGCCGTACAATATGTACTTGCTGAAAAACAGACTGTACAGCCTGTACAGGTCTTCTGCGCAGCCAAACCAGCAGTGAAAAAGTCCTTCAGCCCTGCGCTCCTCTGTCCACAGCAAAACCAGCAGTCGTACAGCACTGTACGGCTGCTGTACGGCCTGTTACAGCTCACAGCCCACAGAAAACAGCAACAAACTGGTCTTTTTGCAGCCGCCTAGAGCTTCCTCAGCTTTTCCACGATTGTGTATATGCGCATGAAGAAAACTCCTCCTCTTTTACTCCACGACTCCCAAAAAGGGAAGAGAGAGAGGGAAGAGAGAGAAAACTCCTCCCCAAATTAATCCCTAGGGCCCCAAACTTTAATAAGTTCCTAGGGCCACTAAGGCCTAGGGGCAAACTCCAATAAACATTAAAACTTAATGTTTCTAGTTCCCCCCTTCACACCTAGGGATGTCCACACATCTTAAACTCTGTCCGGGCACCCCCCATGTGAATCATAAAATATTCTGACTCTGCAACCACCATGCCCACACTTGTCCTGCTCCATTTTCACAGGGCCATGACACTGCGAATACTGTCTCTCCTCCTGTGGAGGCCAGCTATCTCAAAGAATTCACCTGTGACTCTCTCGCCTACTTGAGTCCAAAAAGAGGCCCTGGCATGATACATGTACTACACCCTCCCCTCCTCTATGGATCTAATCTCCATGCAAGCGGTGCAAAGCTGACTCTCGATCCACTAGCTATCCTGGGACCTCTCCTGAAGCTGCTGTAAAGAGGCAAGACTCCTCCTCAGACTCCTGCTGCTCCTAGAAATCCTCTAATCGGCTCTGGGCTGCCTCCTGCAAGAAACTGCTGATCTCCCCTAAGCCCTCATCTAATGTGCACGCAGCAGAGCTTGAAAGAAAATCCAATCCCGCCCATATCTTCTCTATCCTATTGCATATCTCAAGGTCCTGAATGAGGATATCCGCAATCCTCAAGCTCACATGCTTGTCGTGCCTCCAAGGCCCTCTATCGACAGAATAATCCGAGCGTGATCAAAAAATGAAGTACCTGCCAAAATACCAATTATACCCCCTCGACTGCAAGCCCACTCATCAACATAAAACCTGTCTAGTCTAGAGAGGTTGGGGCCGGTGCTCCTCCTATCCGATCTTGACAAGCAAAGGCTCCCAGGGCTATGCCCAAACTCTGGAAGATGCCAAGGGTCCTGTCCCCTGACTGCAAGAATCATCTCCTCCCAGGCTGAGTACTCTACTCCTGAAACTGTGGCCGTGCCACCTCCAAGTCTGTCCTCTGCTGCCTCTATCGTGTTAAAGACTTAAAGTCACCGCCCAAGCACCAAAAGTCAGCCCGAGGGAGGGCCTACCAAACTGAGCTTCAAAAGAGGGCTCTACCTGCAGCAGCATTCAGAGCATAAACGTTGAGGAAGCCAACGCTATCCTCTCCAATAGTAATGGTAATCCATTGTGCATGCCCCGAGACAATGACTCCTGAGCCAGTCATTGTCGGCAGCAACTGCTCACTGACAAATATACACACCCCTCCCTGCGTCCCAAAAGGGCCAAAGGATGGGGACCAGAAAGTCACTCTTGCCTGAAAGAATCTTCCCGCATCTACGGGTGCGACCCTCTGAGAGATGATGCTCCTGGAGGAAAAGAATGTCTATGGGTCTCCCCCACTATGGCCCTCTGAAGCTCGCCTTGTAGGACATCTCGTCTACGAAAGCACTGAGGCCCCCTAAACCCTGAAAGTTCCATGAAACAATCCACGTATCAATCTCTACGTGATACGGCATTAGTGCAACTACCCTCCACTCGAAGAGTCTTGGGCGAGGGTTTAGACAGAATAATCACAATCCGTGCGGGGGCGACGACGCGCCAAGTGGGCACTAATCCTATCCTCCATGTGACGCCACTCTCTACAAGCGCGCGCATATGCATGCTCCGAACTCCATAGATCACAATGTAGGTATCTGTAAGAGGGGGGGAAGAGGTACCGCAGCAGAAGTATGCATGATCACAATGAGCAGCACCTCCAGACTAGAGACTACCATTTCCCCGGCCTGTGCTCGATGGGCTGAACCTCCAAGCTCCATCCCAGCTAGAGGCCAAAAATGGGTGAGAATGTCGATGATGCAAAGATCGCGGAGATGATGGGAGAGCTCGATTGTCTGACCCTGGATGGCAGCTACCACCAACTCAAGATCCCACTCTGTACCCAAGGCTGCACTGAAGGCGAAAGAGAAGATCATTGCGCCATTATCTGGCGTAGAAAACCTGGAGTGGTGAAAAACCACACATACCCAAACCAGGGCTATTGTCTCCTCAAACATGTCAATCCCTTCCGTCGACAGACATCGGAAGAAACTGTAGTCCACAGGCTGTCCCAGGATCCTAAGGGGCCCCACCTAGGGACTCTGGCAGGAGAGCAATGGTCATCTCTACCAGCTCGGAAAATCGGTGAATCAAGCAACAGACTGATCCCGCCAGCTACCTCCACTCCAAGTCAAGGGCTGCTAGGAGGTGACGAGAGTGCTCTAGAGAGGTAGATAAGGGGGGGGGGGGGGGGGGGGGGGGGGGGGGGGGGGGGGGGGATGATAAAGGCGGAGCGCACTGTGGCGGGTATAGTCGGTGTCGAGGCTGAGGGAGAAGAAGGGGGAGGGCGGAGAGGTTGGGGAGGGGTGCTACTGTGAGAGATCCATCGGAGAGGAAAGCTATGGGGAGGGGCCCGCCACGGGCTTAGAAAGGCCAGCCGGCCTCTCAGAACACTGGGGGTCAAGAGGGGGGGTGGCCGCTGTCCTAGTGGGGCCAGGGGCCCCCGCTCCGGGACTGGAGAGGGCGCATCACCGATGGGAAATGCTGAGATAAATGCTCGCAACGATTCTCTGACAGAATCGAATCCTCCTGAGATTTGCCCGAGCGCACGGCGGCGCCCGGCTCTAGTGGTCGTCTAGCGACTCGCGCGTGGGTCAACCGTCCGTCACTCGCTGTCAGCTGGGTCACTCGAAGTCGGGCCTAGTGCTTTGCTGCCTGAGGGGCTGCCTGTCAAAGGATTGACAATGGCAACCAAACAAAGAGCAAGCTAACATGCAGAAGCTATGGTAGCAAGGAGATAATGAGCACGGCCAACACATGATCATCACCATAGATGAGGGAGATGATTACCACCATTGTGCTAGTGTGTGAGAGAGCAATAATACCATGAAAGAGCAAGTGGAGAAAGAGAGAGAACTCAAGTTTGGATCCAAGAATAATGATCTTAGATTTCAGCCAAAGCAATGGCTTACCCCACACAATGGCGTGTTAGGGTTACCTCCCCTTTATATAGTGGCTAGGGTATCACCACAACCCTAATTAGGGTTTCCTCATTACATGCAAGCCTTAGTGCTTGTTCACACACACTCAAGTATTATTCATGGTCATGCATGCTTCTCTCCCTTCATTATAGGAGATGATTGGATCAAGATGATTCCACCCAATTTCCAAGAATGAAGACATCTCTGAGCTTTGCTTGTACTTTGCTTGACATGCTTCAACCATACATGCCATTTGTCATATGAGACATGCTTCTTGCATACATGCCTCTCCCACATGCTTGCTACCTTGGGCACTCTCACACCATGGCCAACACATGGCTGCCACCCATGCTTGAGTAGATTACAAATGGATCTCCATGAGCATATGTCAACATGGTTCTTGCATCTCTTCTCCCCATTCCTCTTTGCACATCTCCTCCAATCGGTGAGGGTAGCATCTCCTCCTCCTTTGGCCATGAGGGCATTCCTCTTACAAGGATAGCAACCCCTCCTCCATTGGCAATGAGGGGATCCCACACATGCATGGCAATGAGATACAAAATCATGGGTCTGATGGAAATAGGAGGGTCTTACCGCTTGCCTCCTTTTGGAGTGCTAAGGGCAGTGTCTACTCCTTTACAATGTAGAGAGCTTCTATGCATAGTTGTCTACGGGACGCGTACCGCAGCACGGGCACGAAAAGTACGAGACGATGCGAAACGAGTAGTGCGAAACTGTTTCGAAACGGTTATGACGCCAGTGGACGTTTCGGTCCAGCGAAACGGCCGTACCGCCATACCATTTCGTACCATACAACAACGAAACGGTCCGATAAAACTGCCCGTTTTTTACCATTTTTTTTTGCCCGTTTCTGATCATTTTTTTCGCCCATTTTTTCACGCATGTCTCCCGTTTGTTGTAGCCGTTTTTTCATCATAACGGACCACATGTGTTGGGGTAAAGGCGTTATGCCCACCCTTATAGTGTGTACAAGCCCATAAGTTATAGTACATAGTACACTTAGTACTTTTAATGTACTAAGTGCACTATGTGTACTAGTGCAATATACATGTGTGATAGGGGAGTCACACACTCATGCTTTTCATGAGTTGACTTATCCCCACAACTCTCTCTCTCTCTCTCCCTTGCTTCTCTGTGTATGTCTCCCATGAATGAACTCTAACCTAACCCTAATTCAGGTTTCTCCACATCAACTGGTATCAGAGCCGGTGCCCGTCGAATCTCTGTGCAAGCAGGCTTGCTCGTGTGAATGTGGTGAGGCGCCTACATCAACTGGTCGTGCTGAATTCTGGTCGCCTTTCTCTTCCCAGTCCAAAGCAAGCAGCATGTCGACCTCAAACGTGTAGAAGGCGCACTGCGAAGCAAATCCAAAGCAACAAGCGATTGACTTCAGGTGTGTAGGCGCTGGGCGTAGAAGGCTCTAGGCGAATACACGGCGCAGGCGAAGCAACATCACTACCCAATTTGTGTGTAGCCGTAGCGCTGGGTGGATGAGCGATGAGCGATGAGCGTAGCCAACAACCGCTGGTCACCGTAGCGCTACTAAGCGAAGCTAGTCCACATAGCGAGCGAAGGCACTAGGCGGGCAAAGGCAGCAGCCCTAGGCGACCTGTAGCGTGGCTGAGGCAGCACACGTCCATACTCAGGCGGAGCAGGCTTCCTCACGAATAGCTTCCAGCGTAAAAGCTTGCAGGTGCTGGAGCTTGGAGAGGAGGCTGCTGAGCAGGGCTTTCGTGGAGCATGTAGTCTGCCAGCCCAAGCCCCAACTACTAATCAGCAGCAGCATCATCATCCCACACAACTGTGTGGGAGAAGCCTTAACCTGCAACCTGTCAATGCCTACACAGAACAACAGGAGCATCAGCACCAAATTCATCAACCCGCCTGCAAATCAGGGAAAAAATCAGAAATTTGAAAGGTATTTTTGCTTCAATTTTGCGAATTTCTTATCAATTCAAGCAATTGAGCAGGTACAAGTGCCCAATTGCTCAATTTTGAGCAAAATTGGCAAAATTGGGTGACATTGGTCACAATCAGGATCAATTTGCAGGAAATTGGTCACAATCAGGATAAATTTGCAGGAAATTGGTCAAATCAGGATCAATTTGCAGGAAATTGGATGTCAAAATTTGGGGCTTTTGATGTAATTGTGCAATTAAGCACTCATACATGCTGTATGATGTGAAAAATCGCACATTTGGGCAAAATTGCAGCAAATTGCAGTGCAAATCAAGGGGCTTTTGTGCCGATTGAGTTGATTTGCATGCAGGCAATCGCATTTGATGCTGTGGTTAATGTGCTGATGCCTTACAAGCACTCAATGTGCCTGTAAATCAAGGGGCTTTCATGTATTTGATGTATATGTGGCCAGGGGGAAGCATCGTGAACACTCTGGATGCCTTCATGTGCGCCAATGTACCATGCATGATCAGAAATTGATCTCAAATCAAGGGGCTTTTCAAGTTCGTATGCTTGTTGAGCTTGGCAAAGCAGCAGGCAAGCCATTTATGCCTTGAATCCTCAAAAATCAGCTTGCAGTCAAGGGGCTTTTGCCCAATTTCTGTTCGGGACTGTTGTATGCAGTGTTCGTGACTGTAAAAGTCTGATTTTCACTCATTTGGACAGCCAGGAGAGCATTTATTGCTATTGTACCTGCTGGTACAGATTTGGCACAGCTTTGTGCAAGTTTTGGCATGGCTGTACATTGTTTTGAGTGATCAAAAGGTTCAAATTCAGCTGCTGAAATTGCCGGTACAGGTTTGGTACATCATTTGTAAGCACTTAGTACTGCTGTACAGTACTTTGGAAGGGCAAAAGAGCACATTCAAGGTGCTGTCCAAAATCTGCAGCAACCAGATTTTGGTGTTTTCATCACAAAAAGTGGGAGAAAAGTTGCATTCTTGCTTCCGCAGTGGGAGATAAAGCTTGGGAGAACATTTGTAAGCACTTTGTGTGCTTTGGGTGCAGTGTTTGCACATCTTGGGTGCAGTGTTTGCACATTTGCAGGGAGTCAGGCATTACAGGTTGCATTTTGCTATGGCAACCACAGGTGAGAGCTCTTCATTGCTTCACATCAAGAAGCTTGAAGGCTCGCAGAATTATGATATTTGGCAAACCCAGTGCTACAATGTGTTGCTTCAGAAAAAGCAGCACAAGCCTATCAAAGAAAGGGGTGTGATGCCCGCTTCTCTTACAGCTGAAGAGTGGGAAGATATGGATGAGCTGGCAAGATCTACTATCATGTTGTCTGTGTCAGACTCATTACTTTTCAGCATTCGTGAAGAGAAGACAGCTTGGGGAATGTGGCAGAGATTGCAGGACTTGTATGCCCAACAAAGTGCCTCAAGCAAAGTGTATTGGTTGAAGAAACTCATAGGCCTTCAGATGAAGGAAGGGGCTTCTATGACAGCCCATCTCAATGAGTTTAATGGTATTGTCAGCCAGGTCATCAATCAAAAGTTGGCAATGGACGATGAGTTCAAAGCCACTTTTTTGTTATGCACTTTGCCAGAGAGTTGGGACACATTCAGGACAGCCACTAGCAATTCGAATGCTATGCTGTCATATGCAGATGTTGAGGGTGCTCTTCTTCAAGAAGAGATGAACAGGAAAAACAACTCTGTTGGAAAGTCCAATGCAATGAATGCACGTGGGAGATCCCAGCAAAGGGGAAAAAGCCAAGAAAGGGGAAGGAGCAAGTCTCGCTCCAAAAAGGATTTGGAATGCCATTATTGTGGCAAGAAGGGACACATCAAAAAGCAATGCTACAAATGGAAAAATGATCAAAAGGAAAAGGGAAAAGGCAAAGACAAAGACAAGGATGAAGCCAAAGATGTAAAGCCAAAGGGCAAAAGTGGAGTCAAGATTGAAGAAATCAATGTGTCACATGCAGGTGGCAGTGAGGATGAGGTCCTCTTTACGTCTTCACTTGATGCCCATTCACTTCTTACAGGTGGTCATGGTATGCACTCATGGATCATTGATTCAAGTGCCTCCTTTCATGTCACAGGTTGCAGAGACTTGTTTGTCAGGTACACTGCTGGCAATGAAGGAGTGGTTTATTTGGGTGATAACCATGCATGCAAGATACTTGGCAGAGGTGATGTGAGGCTTGTATTTTCAGATGGCTCACAGCTTATGCTCCATGATGTCAGGCATGTGCCTGAGATCAAGAAGAATCTGCTTTCTACTGGACAGCTTGATGATGCTGATTATGTTACCACATTTGGTAGTGGAAAGTGGAAAATTAGTAAGGGCTCACTGGTTGTTGCCAGAGGCTCTAAGGTGGACACTCTTTACTTTATGCATGCAGGTGTTTGTCACCATGCTAATGTAAATGCAACCGAGCTGCCGGAAATCTCTATGTGGCATAGCCGGTTGGGACACATGAGTGTCAAGGGAATGGAGCAATTGTCTCGTTTGGGTTACTTGCCTTCTCTAAAGTTTTCAAGTTTTCAGTTTTGTGAGCATTGTATATATGGTAGGCAACTACAGTGCCCCCACAAGAAAGCTCCTGGACAGAAAGATGCTCAGTTAGAGCTTGTGCATACAGATGTATGTGAGATGCCTCAGCTTTCTTTGGGAGGGGCAAAATATTTTGTGTCTTTTATAGATGATGCCACACGCAAGGTGTGGGTCTATCCTCTTCGTTTGAAGAGCGATACATTCTCAGTGTTTGAGAAGTTTGTTGCTCTTGTTGAGAATCAAACTGGCAAAACACTGAAGGCTTTGCGTTCCGACAACGGTGGAGAGTATATGTCCAAACAGTTTCAGGACTTTTGTGATGCTAAAGGCATCAAGAGGGAGCTCTCTACTCCTTATGATCCTCCACAAAACGGGACAGCAGAGAGGATGAACAGGACCATTCAGGAGAAGGTCCGTTCTATGTTGTCACATGCTGCATTACCTCATGGTTTTTGGGCTGAAGCTGTTATGACAGCCGTTCACCTTATAAACAGGTCACCTAACACGAGGCTTGGTGGGAAAGTGCCAGAAGAAGTATGGACAGGGAAGCCTCCGTCATACAAGCACTTGAGAGTGTTTGGTTGCGTTGCGTACGTGCACATACGCAGGGAAATGCGCACCAAACTTGATCCCAAGTCTCACAAATGCATATTCCTAGGATATGGTGACAGAGGTGAAATGGGGTATAGACTTTGGGATCCCATAAATAGAAAGATCATACGCAGCAATGATGTCATTTTTGATGAAACATGCATGTATAAGGAGCCTGCAAGGCAACAGGAGCCTGGCAGAGTCATCTTTGATGATGATGGACATCATGGACAACAACAAAGGGCTGTAAATCAGCCATTACAGCAGGAAAACCAGCCCTTAAATGGTGCTGAAAATGGTCCAAATGGACAGCCAGAGATGGCAGAAGATATCCCTATGGATATACCACAGTTAGAGGAGATACCGGGCATGATTTTTCAGCCTTATGGCATGGAACAGGAGCCACGAATGGGTGATATGCAGGCTGGACAGCAACCTGCAAATGATGGTCATTGGGTACGGAGGTCCACAAGACCCTCCAGAGCCCCTGACAGGTTTGTTCCAGGGGTTGACTACTTGATGCTCACTGACTGTGGGGAGCCCTCATGTTACAAGGAGGCTTTACAGAGGGCAGACAAGGCTCTATGGGAGCGTGCCATGAAGTCAGAGATGGATTCTCTGCATAAAAATGGAACATGGAAATTGGTGCCTTTGCCTGCAGGCAAGAAGGTTTTGCCATGCAAGTGGGTATACAGGCTCAAAGTTGCACCAGATGCAAAGCCAAGATACAAAGCCAGGTTAGTGGCTAAGGGCTTTAAGCAGGAATATGGTGTGGACTTTGATGAGATCTTCTCTCCAGTGGTCAAAATGACCACACTTAGAGCTGTGTTGGCTTTGGTTGCACATGATGATCTGGACTTGATTCAGATGGATGTGAAGACTGCTTTTCTTCACGGTGATCTCCATGAGGAGATATATATGCAGCAGCCAGAGGGTTATGCAGTGAGTGGAAAGGAGAAGCTTGTATGCAAGCTGAAAAAGAGTCTTTATGGGCTCAAACAGGCACCAAGAGAATGGTATCATAAATTTGATACATTCATGAAATCTCAGAAATTCAGGAGAAGTGACATTGATCACTGCTTGTACACCAAGAAAGCTTTGGATGGCAGTCTCTTGATTCTCATTTTGTATGTTGATGATATGTTGATTGCCGGGAAATCTCGTAAAGAGATGGATGCATTGAAAAAGAGGCTGCATGAGACCTTTGATATGAAGGATCTGGGTGATGCAAATCACATCTTGGGTATGCGGATACTTCGGGATAGAAATCAGCATGTGTTGTATTTGTCTCAGAAGGAATATATTGGCAAAGTTTTGCAGAGGTTCAATATGGACGGGGGGAAGAAGGCTAGTACTCCTTTGCCTCCATATGTGAAACTCAGTGCTATGGACAGCCCACAGTCAGATAGAGACAGGGCTGATATGGCTAAGATTCCGTATGCTTCAGCTTGTGGCAGTCTCATGTATGCCATGGTTGCTACTAGGCCGGACATTGCATTTGCAGTGGGAGTGGTTTCTAGATACATGGCCAACCCTGGCAAGAAGCATTGGGAAGCAGTGAAAGGTGTCATGAGATACCTGAAGGGCACACAGGATTTGTGCATTTGCTTTGGCAAACAGGATGCATTAGTGCATGGTTACACGGATTCGGATTATGCCGGTCATCCAGATAACCGGAAGTCTACTACCGGTTATGTATTTACATTCACAGGAGGTGCTGTGTCATGGATATCCAGGATGCAGAAGTGCACTGCCTTATCTACTACAGAGGCCGAGTATATTGCAGCCACAGAGGCTTGCAAGGAGGCATTATGGCTATCTCGGTTAGTGGTTGATTTGGGTTATACAGGGGATATTCCATTGTTGCATTGTGACAGTCAGAGTGCCATCCAGTTGGCAAAGAACCCTGTCTTTCATGCAAAGACGAAGCATGTGGATGTGAAGTATCACTTCATCAGAGAGGTGATAGAGAACAAGCAAATTCAGCTTGTTAAGATTCACACGGATGACAACCCGGCTGATCTGTTGACGAAGAGTTTGCCTCCGGAGCGGTTTGCTCATTGCAGACACTTGATGGGCATTGGATGAGGCCATTTTCAGCCTTGATATGGCCTTGTATATTATCATGTACATGCTGATTTTTTCTTTTCCTTTACTTAAGGGCACTTTGCCTTTAAGTGGGAGGTTGTTGGGGTAAAGGCGTTATGCCCACCCTTATAGTGTGTACAAGCCCATAAGTTATAGTACATAGTACACTTAGTACTTTTAATGTACTAAGTGCACTATGTGTACTAGTGCAATATACATGTGTGATAGGGGAGTCACACACTCATGCTTTTCATGAGTTGACTTATCCCCACAACTCTCTCTCTCTCTCTCCCTTGCTTCTCTGTGTATGTCTCCCATGAATGAACTCTAACCTAACCCTAATTCAGGTTTCTCCACATCACACATGGCCTTGGCCCTTGGATCCCTTTAGGGCCTAGGCTTTCAAGTTTCACCTCCATGCTAGTCTCTAGAGCCTTGAGGCTTGGCCCTTGCATAAGAGCTCTCAAGCTCGCTCTCTCTCTCAAGGCTCTATCTATCTCCCAAGCTCTCTCTCTCTCTCAAGGCTCTATCTATCTCCCAAGCTCTCAAGCTCCCTCATACTCCATGCATATAGCTTTGCATTCTCCTAGTAATAGAGCTCCATCCCCTGCACACCCAGATTCAGCTTTTTTATTCAGTACTTTTTCATTTTGTTGGGATGACAAAGGATACCCCATACAGGTACTCCGATTTGTCTCATAGGCCGAGTTCGGTCTTTTGGAAGACGTTAATAAAATCTTTCTTTCTTTCTTTCTTTCTTTCTTTCTCTCTCAAGGCTCTATCTATCTCCCAAGCTCTCTCTCTCTCTCTCTCTCAAGCCTACTACCTAGAGCTGAGGCTCTAGCCTCTCCCTCTAGTCTCTCTCTCTCTCTCTCTCTCTCTCTCTCTCTCTCTCTCTCTCTCTCTCTCTCAAGCTCTCTTTCCCTCTCCCTCTCTCAAGCTCTCTCTCTCTCTTTAGACTTTGCCACTTTGGCAATGAGGTCCGGAGGAAAGGAAAAGCATGAGGCTTTTGCCTTATACACCACCACGGGTGAGAAACCTACCGGTAATTCGGGGTCATGGAAATGGACGTGTAACTTTTGCGGGAAGGGTTACACAAGTAGCGTCACAAGGCTCCTTGCACATGTGTCCAAGCTTGGTGGGGAAGTGGCGTCGTGCAAGGAGATTCCCCAAGAAATTGCGGATGGTATAGTGAAGAAGTACTCGCTCATCCGCAACCAAGGCAAAGGTGGACGTGGGGGAGCTTCCATGTCCGGTACCTCCGCATCCGTGACTCCTTCGCCAATCCCATCCGCCGGCTCCGCCTCTGTCTCAAGCAGTTCCAACTTCCAATCAAAGAGGCCAAGGGAGGAGAGCTCTCCGGTTTTGAGGCAAACCGCCATCAGTGCAAACATTAACAACCTCACCTATGTGAAGGCGAAGATGAAAGCCGCGAATGAGAAGACTGCACGCATGGTGATAGATTGCAATCTCTCCTTCAATGTGCTCAAGGTTCCACAATGGCACAAAATGGTGAAGGCCATTGCGGAGGTGGGGCCATCCCATGGTGAATGGCATGGTATCACCTACCATGAGATGCGCACCACCGCGCTTGATGATGAGAGGCAAAGGATCAACGACAAACTCACACCCGTTCGGGAAGGATGGGCGAAGTATGGTTGCTCTATCCTCTCAGATGGATGGAGTGATCAGAAGAAGAGAGGTATCATGAACATCCTTGTTTCATGCACTCTCGGCACATACTTCTTACACGCCGTGGATACCGGAAAGGCGAGGCAAAAAACATCGGGGGACTTTATCTATCATCACATCCGGCAAGCCATCATAGAGGTATGTACTATGTACTATGTTCAAGCTTCTAACTTCTAAGAATGTCATTGCATTTGTCAAATTGCCATTGTGTTACTTGTAGGTCGGACATGAAAATGTCATTCAAGTCATCACGGACAATGCATCCAATTGTCGTAAAATGGCGCGCTTGGTAGAGGCGGAGTTCCCATCCATTGTATGGACTCCTTGTGTCTCCCATTGTCTAGACACTCATGGAGGATGTGGGAAAGCTAGAGTGGGTGAAGAGGGTGGTTGCACAAGGCCTATCCATTGTGAATTTCTTCACAAAGAAGGTAAAGGTGCTCGCTATGTTTCGCGAGCAAAGCGACTTGGTGCTTAAAAAGCCCTATTCCACACGGTTTGCCTACATATGGCTTCTCTTGGAGCAGCTATACGACGTGCAACCGAAGCTCCAGATGACCGTGGTCTCCCGGGATTTCATCGCATGGCTAAGGGAGGAGTTGGTGACTAGTGCGGACGAGGCCTGAGCCGTTCAACGGCTATGCATGAGAGAGTCCTTTTGGCGCGAGGTGTGTGCCATTGTCATTGCGGTGACTCCCTTGTATAGGGTTTTGCGCATGGCCGACATGGAGGGCTCCACATTGGGGCTACTCACCCACTTCATGCGAGAGGCTCTAGCGGAGATTCGTGCCACCACCGTGCTTGATGAGGACCCCGACACTCCTATTAAGGGAATTAGGTCAACGGTTAAACCCATGTCCCATGTTTTCAAATCTCGTTTTCACATCTCTTTCTCGTTTCTTAAAGACTTAACCTTAAAGTGAAAGTTTTGAATTCTAGGGATCCCACCGAGCCTCCACTCACTCCGCGACGCGATTCAATCGTGACGCTTGTGGAGAGGAGGTGGCGATGGATGCATAGACCTATCCACCATGGTCCTGCGGCCTTGTTGCATCCCGCTTACAAAGTACCAAGGCTCTTCGCCACCAATGAGGAGCTACTTTCCGATCGGGATGCCTACTTGCCAAGGATACTTCCCGTCCACGAGCAAAGAGACTTCCTCAAAGAGCTCATTCGGTATAATGATCAAAGGGGAGCCGCTTTCACGAACCCACTTTGCTCGAGTAGGGAGTCGATGGTCCGGCCACTTTTTTGGTGGGAGTCATTTGGTTATCAAATGGCTCACGTACAAAAAGTGGCTTTGAGAGCCTTGTCACAGGTGACTATTGAATATATGGTGTATACTCTAGTCTCTAGAGTCGTAACTACTAACTAGTTCTTACATTCTAATTTCTAACTCTTATTTTTCATAGGATTGCTCTTCACGGGCATGTGAGAGGAACTGGAGTTCCTACTCACTCGTACACACAAAGATACGAAACCGTCTCAGCACCATGCAATTAGAGCAACTTGTATATTGCCGTGCTAACATGCGCATGGTGGAGAAGATGCATGACATGGAGATCTCCAAACAGGTAGAGATCTCCAGAGTTCAAAGTTCAACTCATTAATAATGATTTATAAATGCATGTGCCATGACTAGAGTCTAAGAGTGTCCACAAGGAGCGAGATCCAGATGAGGAGGCCATATATGCCGATCTCTATAGGCAGCTCAAGGAGATTGACCGTCCAATTTCTCCTTGTGGACACTCTTAAGAGTGTCCACAAGGAGCGAGATCCAGATGAGAAGGCCATATATGCCGATCTCTATAGGGAGCTAGAGGAGATTGACCGTCGAGTTTCTCGTACTCGTAGAGGTCGCGTAGCTAGAGGTGGCACACAGGTAGGAGGTCGCGGATGAACTGTTTGGCGCCCTACTTCGACCCCGGTCACTACATATGTAAGGCGTGGCTCCGGCTCGACTTCGAGGAGTACTTTAGCACTTGTTGCTCAAGAAGAGGATGCTCCTATTGCAAGCATCAGAGAGCCCGAGTACGATGACGAGAGCAATGTCCTTAGCGAGGGCAGTTTTGGATTGGCCTCTGATGATGGAAGCACCTCTAGCGAGGGCATTCCTTCCACTAGTGATTTCTCTTAGGAGGAGGACGAGAGTCTAAACTTTAGACATTTTTGTACTTAGTGTTGTGACTAGTCAGTAGTCAAACACACTTTTTGTATTTCCTATTGTAGGCCGTGGGCCAGGACTCTTATTTATGGCATGTTTAGTGTTCATTGTTCATGACTCTTGAGTTTTTGTACTAGTTTATGTCATATGACAAATTACAACTTCTCTAGACTTTGCATCTCTAAATGTGTACAAATATCTTTTTTTCAAGTGTTTTTTAAAGTGGACGTACCTCAATCGAACTTATTTTTCAAAATTTATAAGTCCCGTACCGGTACCGTTTTTTCGTACCTGACAACTATGCTTCTATGCACATTGAATGAATGATACTCACGTGGATTTACAATAAGAATAAGCTTCCAAGCTGATGCTTCAATTACAAAAATGAGAAAGGAACCAAGAGATAGAGACAACCACGACTTTACCCATTCATTTACCAATTGGTGAAGAGCTCCATACACTCCTCCCTTGTACATAGGCTTCATATGATGATTGCCTCTTCCATGGCTCTTCATGGACTTCAATCGGCACATCCCCACCATGATGTACACGTCCATAACCTCTTTGAAACATGGCTTCATGCTCCTCCTTGGCTTGTGCATGCTTTGCCAAGGATGCTTACCATGATGATAAGAGATTGAGGTTGAAATGGTGTGGGGTTTCACTTGAGCAATGAACAAGCTTCATTGTGTGGAGTAGAGCAATACTTGAACCAAGAGAGAGAATAGGTAAGGAAAATTGAAAATGACCTTACCAAACACCACAAAAACTTGGTTGTCTAGAGCAAAGAAGGAGACGCCAAGACAAAACGCAACTTTGAGAATTCGGCCTGTGAAAAACTGCAAAACAGCAGACCACCGTTTTGATCATAACTTTTTGCTCACAACTCGAAATTAGGATCCGATTTAAGTGTTGGAAAGCTTGCGAGTTGCTCTATGACTTCTTAGAAGAACGCAGAATTCAAATCAGATCAGAACGAGGTCGAAAGTTGGTCCGAATATAGGATGGTCCATAAAAAAACGCAAATTGGTTCTTGGAGCTCCCTCTTTTGATGAGCTTGATCTTCTCCTCTCCTCCTTGATCTATGCCTTCTCCTCCTTGTGGACCTTAGCCTTGCAATGGCTCTGATACCATGTCAAAGGATTGACAATGGCAACCAAACAAACAGCAAGCTAACATGCAGAAGCTATGGTAGCAAGGAGATAATGAGCACGGCCAACACATGATCATCACCATAGAGGGAGATGATTACCACCATTGTGCCAGTGTGTGAGAGAGCAATAATACCATGAAAGAGCAAGTGGAGAAAGAGAGAGAACTCAAGTTTGGATCCAAGAATAATGATCTTAGATTTCAGCCAAAGCAATGGCTTACCCCACACAATGGTTTGTTAAGGTTACCTCCCCTTTATATAGTAGCTATAGGGTATCACCACAACCCTAATTAGGGTTTCCTCATTACATGCAACCCTTAGTGCTTGTTCACACACACATACACCTTCTCTCCATCCCACATACATGTATTGCTTCATTCTCAACATTGTCTCTCTCT
Organism: Cibotium barometz; assembly: GCF_041138505.1. NCBI lineage: Eukaryota > Viridiplantae > Streptophyta > Polypodiopsida > Cyatheales > Cibotiaceae > Cibotium > Cibotium barometz. Next base: position 10,804,741 of record NC_141085.1, read on the forward strand.
CTACCCCTGGTGTGGATCAACACAAGAACCAAGGGGAGAAACCACCGAAGGCGGTCTCCTGGGCTGCCGCCGAGGGCAAGCTCTAGCTAAATGACCCATCTGTTTGCAAATGAAGGGCGATGAAAATCTCCAAAAAGCAGTTTTCTTGGGTTTCTGGAGAAGTTTTAGTGTTTCTAAGCTTTTTAGGGTTCCTGAAATTTTCTATCCATACACGTCCGTACGGTTGTATGGATCCGTACATGTCCGTACGGTTGTACGGATCCGTCCAGTCATACAAGAAGATGATGACATGGCATTGCAGTTGATGGAGGCACTATGAAATCAACGGGTAGCAATGAAAAACTCCATGATTTGGTTTATAGATGATGATGAAGAAGATAATCTCAACGCTTCAACGAAGATTGCAACGCGATGAAGAGGTTCTTCTTCAACTTGATGCTCAAGAGAGGCTCATGCTTCTTTTATACTTGGGGAAGCCTCTTTTTGGCAAAATTGATGCTTTTGTCTTTTTATTAAATATAATTAATAATAGCCAAAGTTCTTGACTTGTGCTTTTACAACTTCAGGGCCTTGCTTTTTGGCCTTGGAGCTGCTTTTTGAAAGAGCGGCTTTGAGCTTTTTGGTCCAATTCAATGTCCTCTTTCCAATGGTGCCCTTGGCTTGCAGTCAACCCTGTTTGACTTTTTGCTTTTTCTTGCTTTTTGACCAAGAATGGTGCTTTTTCTTAATCAAACCTCATGGACCCTATCCCCATGTCTTCTTCCACCTGTCTAGTGTCCGGGCATGGGTTTCATCATGTGAAATAAATCTAGGAGAGCCAAATAGTTACAGAAGCCAAGAAGCACCAAGCCTGTACAGGAGGGGAGAGAGGAGAGGGGAGGGGAGGGGAAACGAAGAGGAGGACGGGAAGGAAAAAAAAAAGGTGAAGGGGGGGGAGGGGGAGGGGGGCGTCCAAAAACGAATGAAGAGAGGGGAGGGGAAGGCGCTAGGCAGCGCAGAGAGGGAGGGAGGGGGGGGGGCGGGCAGCAGAGGGGGAGGGGCAAAAGAGCGCACAGAGGGGCAGAAAAGCGAAAGGGGGCAGAGGAGCGAACAATGACACCGTACGAAGCATGTAAGAAACATTTCATACATACGAAACATTTTGCTAAGCAGTTTGTTTTTGGGATAAAAAACATGAGGCTCTTTTTTCTATGCGTTCATACCCATACTATAGCGCCATCTTGTCCCACCTCTACATAAGCCTCTGTATAGTTCACTCCCGTACTTGCTTCCGTATAGCTGCCCTACATCAGCCCACTAGAGCCAGATGTTCCGGGCCTATTCTTAATTAGTTCCTAATGTTTTGAAATGTGTTCTTTTTCTTTTTTAAATTCTTTGCTGTAGCATTGCTATTCTGCAAAAGATTTTTGCCCAATTTTTTCCAGCCATGAAGTGTTGATTTTTTAAATTCTTTGCTGTAGCATTGCTATTCTGCAAAAGATTTTTGCCCAATTTTTTCCAACCATGAAGTGTTGATTTTTTGCAAATTCGCCCAATGGCCAAAATATTTTTGCAAATTTGCCAATTTTTTTGCAAATCAATGATCTATCTAGTACTTAGTGACAAAAAACTCGTCGTTTCAAAACCCCTGGAATGTTTCTACCTCTAAGCCTCTTGGCCAGTGACGTAGATCCTTATATAATAGCAACTTGAGTGCACATGAGCCCTCTACTTCTCCTTCCTTCTCCTCCTCTTCCTCTCGTTTCTTCCCCTCTTCTTCTCCTTCCTCGCTTCTTCACCTTCCTCTTTTTTCTTTTTTCTTAGTCTTCTCCTCCTCCACTTCCTGTTTTCTTTCTTTTCGCCTCTTCTTCTCTCATCTCTTTTCTTCCTGATTCCAATTCCCTATCTTCTTCGTCTCTAATTAGAATCCCAAATTCTACAATGCATGGCCGCAACAAAAATGGTAATACCTGGAATGTGTGGGATGACACCATATTCTAGGTGGCCTCTTGGCAACTGCATTTGATTGCCCCATGGCCATTGTTCTACATAGGCCACTACCAAGGAGAGGTGTACCCTAAGGAGCATTGTAGATTACCACATCAATCACTTATATCTCTCATTGTACCCAACTGTTACCCTTTTACATTTAGTTCATTTCATTTTTGTACTATCTAGGATGAGATATATCATGGAAACATTGTAACACTTTTGTCTCCTAGGCCAAATTGGCCTTTTGTAGACATTTAATATCTCTCTCTCTCTCTCTCTCTCTCTCTCTCTCTCTCTCTCTCTCTCACACCCCCCCACTTCCTCATATGTCATTACAGAGGACATGCCACAGGAGGAGGAGACAGGAGCCTCGCCATACACTTGTCTGTCATAGGAGATTATGCATTATTCTACACTAGGGGAAGTATTTCTTACAGGTGACTTAAATGCCCACACACAGAGCAGACAGTATCAGGTGTATGACTATGATGACATGGAGATCCTCCACCCTGTGGATCCAGAGGAGATAGGGGCTAGTCGGGCATCAGAGGACACTGGACCAGACAGAGGACATTATGGGGACCACTTACTAGAGTTGGGAGCCAGGCATCGTCTCGTTATTTATAACGGGATGCTACAGTAGCCGGGATCACGAGGGCTGACATGCTTCCCACATGGGGGTCATACACGGACCGGAGGCACAGTGGTAGACTACATTATGGGGTCTTTGGAGGCATCACAGCTTGTCACCTCATTCTCCATCCCACCTCGTCCTATTGGGGCAGATCATACATACTTGGCATTTTCACTAGCCGGATCACCGGTATCACCAGCCCCCCACATACCGACGCCACACACTACCATCTACTTCACACATGACATGGCAGACATATACACTGGCAGAGTAGAGGATAGGCTCCTACTCATGGATCCCCTGGCACCTATGGATACCATTACAGCCCAGCTGGCATCACTCCTACACACGGCTGCATAACAGAGCTTCCCACAACATGTCCACTCAGAACCTGCGAGATCTGGGACTATGCCCCAGAACAGATGGTATGATGATGAGTGCAGAGCCCTATACTCACGGCTCCGCATACAGAGAGCCTTGGGAGCCATCATAGAGCAGGAGTCGAGGAGAGAGATGAGGAGACTTACTCGCCGCAAAAGGCGGGCCTTCGCAGAGATACAGGAGCTAGAGATCTTCCATTTCTTCATGAGTAGAGATAGCCCTATCTCATGGCGGCACTTCAGAGAGCCCCGGACACCGACACCCATTGCAGACCCACAGACATGGCACACATATGCAAAGGGCCTATACCACGCCCCACAGCAGCCACCTATACCTCAGCCACAGGAGCCTCGACCTACCACGGCTAGCTTCTTTACCCACTCGATGGTAAAGGAAGCTATCCGTCGCCTACAGCATGGACGGGCCGCCGACCATATGGGCCTACAGGGTGAGCATCTCATATATGCAATAGATTCTTTGGCTCCTTTTCTTGCACACCTGTTTAACAGGGCACTAGCAAAGGGTTTGCCTGCGGAGTGGACGATGCACACCATTGTGCCGATCCACAAAACAGGGGATATGCTCGATCTCCGAGCAACTACAGGACGGTTATGGTTGGCCACGTGTTGGCCAAACTCTATGGTGCAGTGTTGGAGCAAGAGCTTAGCTTATATGCTGATCGAGTACGTTCACGCTCATAAGGGCAGGCAGGCTTCAGGAGAGCTTTCTCTACCACTGACCATGTATTCACTTTGAGATGTATGATTGATCAGGCCAAAGTGAGGAAGAGAAAGCTCTATTGCTGCTTTGTGGATTTCCGCAAGGCATTTGACACAGTACCACGAGAGAGGCTCTTTCAGCGCCTGCAGTCTCTTGGCATACCAGCAGATATGACATGGGGCATCTATGCATTATATGAGCAGGTTTTTGGGCGAGTCAGATGCCCAGGAGGTATGTCCGAGACTATTGCTAGCACCATTGGTATGAAGCAAGGATGCCCACTTTCCCCCACGCTATTTGGGTTATACATTGATGAGGTGGCTGACTTCATTACACGGGGAGGTGGCTGACTTCATTACACGGGGAGGCAGAGATGGAGTTGATCTAGTAGGTACCTCAGTACATATTATGCTTTATGCTGATGATATTGTATTAGTGTCTGAGTCTCCAGGAGGTCTGCAGCAACATCTACATGCACTCGATGATTTCTCCACACAGATGGGTCTTACTGTGAACCTTGGGAAAACCAAGGTTATGGTCTTTCATACATCGAGACAGGGCAGGAGTCAACCGACATTCACTCTCGCAGGACGCCAGGTGGAGGTGGTGACATCATACGTGTACCTAGGGGTTACCTTCTCTGCAGCAGCCACGCGCTTCACCATGGGTTCAACAGCCAGAGCTAGATTGACACGGGGATATGCAGCATTGGCTATGCTAGAGAGACAGTGCCACCAGGCGCATTTTCAGGAGCCCCGGACGAAGGGGTGGCTATTTGACACATTAGTCACACCGGTACTGATGTATGGAGCAACGGTATGGGCGCCAGGCCTTGCTACCCACTGGTGGACACAGATAGAGAGACCACAGGCCCTCATGATGGCACGCATGATACGCAGCAAACCGTCAGTACCTCATGACATTATCCGAGCAGAGTTTGCTGCGCCTCCTATGATGGTAGAGGCCATATTCCAGACTATATGCCTGCTAGACAGATTCAGAGAGATGCCACAGGATAGATTGTCATACAGAGCTTTTGAGGCATCTAGACAGCTGGCTGAGGCAAGAGACAGAGGATCATGGTATACACAGGTCACACATTGGTTCTCACAGCATGGCCTAGACATGGTGTCACCAGCCTGGACATTTCCCAGTCTGAAAGGGGTCTGGTGGACTCCAGGATGTTTAAATATTTGGAAAGTACAAGCTTTGGGAATGGGGGATTATCCTAGAATACAAAGGGCCACACTCCTAAAATTTAGGAGAGTTGCTATTTTTGGCCCGACTCCGATGGAAATTCTGTTCGCGTCATTACATCTGGAATTGAGCAGATACCAAGAGTTGGCAAAGTGTCTATGACAGAATGTCTACCAGTTGGGATATTTTTAGAGATAAAGTTTATGGAAGGACCCATCTCTTAGATTGGGACATGTGGCAAGAAAGTGGACCAAAGTGAGACAAGTGGCCTGACACTTGTTAGAAAGTGGATCAAAGTGAGACAAGTGGCCTCACACTTGTCACTTCAGCTATTGTGAATTTGTGTGGCTCTCCACTTGTCATCGTAGCCTTCTCTTGCCATTTTAGCTCATGGGAGGCCCAAATCTATAAATTGGAGCCCTCTCTCTTCATTTATAAGAGGCTCTCTTGCTGCACACTAGCCTCTACCACCGTTATAGGCTGCCCTAATGATGGCTACTCTCTTTCTCTCTCTCTTGAAGGCTGCCCATGAAGAATACCGGCTGTTGGGGACTGTTTTGGAGGCTTCCATCGCGAAGAAATACTGAAGGCAAGGGTATTTAATCATTTATTATGATTTCTAGCCATTGTACTTGTTGCACCAGCATTTGTACTTGCTGTACCTGCTGTACCAGCCATCGTACCGGCTGTACCAGCCATCGTACCGACTGTACCAGCCTCTGTACTTGCTGTACCAGCCACCGTACCTGCTGTACCAGCATTTGTACTTGCTGTACCGACTGTACCAGCCTCTGTACCTGCTGTACCAGCCACCGTACCAGCTGTACCAACCATTGTAGTTGCTGTACCAGCCATTGTACCTGCTGTACCGGCTGAATGGAGAGTTGTACTTGATGTACCCTTTCTGTTGCATGAAGACCCGTGGTTTTTGGGGAAGAATCAGTAACCACACGGAGGTATATGGATTATATTGTTGGCTCGGCATTTCTACAGCCTATGTTCCGGCTTGGTAGTCTTGTGTTGGGCTGTGTTATGGCATTTGTATATGGATAATCCGGCATCTCCCGTGGGGAGAGTAAGGCCCTCAAAGCTTGTACATGATATTATTCTCCTTGGGTAATAAAATACTCCAAGGGGGGGGTCGGCCCATTCCGGCCTCTATGTGGTGTCACACGTGCAAGCTCATTTTCAGCATTTGTGGATGTTTTGTCCAGCTTTTATATTTTATGCAAAGTGATGATGGATATGTGTTAAGGCTGTGGCCATGTTTAAGTGTTTTAATATGCATTGATGGTATCAACAAGTGTGTCAAAGGCCCTAGTCCCCTGGGCACCCGCGTGCGAGTTTCATTGGTATCAGAGCATAGGCTTTCTTGGAAGCGGAGGCTTCCTTCTATCAATAAGGAAGAGAAAAGATCTCAAGTGGGGACCACACTTACCATCATTGCTGTTAAGCATGGCCAGCCGCTTCATAGCTTATGAAGCAAGAGCATGAGCAGTAGACAGCTTGTTGATCTAAGGATTTATGAATTCACAAAATTTATCTTGGAAGTATGGAGTTGGCTTTATGTGCACACGTTTAGCACTCTTTCCATATGGATATTGTGGATTATATTATCAAGCTTACAGGCATGCTATATGGAGATATATCTCGGGATATCTTAAGGAGATGGTGAGGAGATATTTCCTTTGGCTTCGTGACCAACCTTGCAAAGAAAAGCTAAGTATACTTTGAGCTTGCAAAGTTAGTGCTTTTGCTATGAAGTGTTTTTGATGTTCGCTAACCCTTGTATAGCCATGCAAGGAGAAAGGTGTTGTTGTTTGTCTTGAGATGGTTTCAGGAAAACATTGTTTATGGCTCCCTTTAATGGGATGAATTCTTTTCATGGATCCCTTGATTGGGATTATCTCTATGGAGATTTCTTTCTTGGACGAGATTTATATAGATATTGGGCTTCACAAGCAATTTCTATGGACGAATCTGTCCGAGTTTATAGAGAAGAAATCTTTGGATATCTCATGGATATGATACTTTTATGGATAAAGTCCACCTCTACTCCAAGGTGTGTGGTTAGCACGGAGTATATGGGCGGAGTACCTGTGAGGATTGTGATACTCTTGTGCAGGGCGGATGTACCTGTGAAGAGGCTTCTGCAGGGCGGATGTACCTATGTGTAGGGCGGATGTACCTACAGATTCTCTTGTTTGAAATGTATTCATTCATAATGTATTTGGAAGAATCAGGTGCAGGCTGGTGGCGAATCCCCAGGCACCCGTAATCTTGTACTTTGCAGTATATTCTAGGGACATGCGCATGCGTGTCAGGCCTAGAAACATGCGGATGCATGTATGTATTATACCTGGGCATGTGTATGGATCATATGAGTGGATGCATATGAGTCCAAGGACATGGTAGGACATTTGTGGACTTTCGGGCGGTGCCCGTGTGGATTCCAGCCATGCACACATGGTGTGTTATGATGGCAGGCCGCAGGCGGAATATTTTCAAGTAGCAGAAATGCTTATGGAACTCCAGGTTATCTATGCCTGCGAGTGATTGTTTTATCTTGTTACTTGAGCCCACCTCTCATCCAAGGTGTGTGGTCAGAGTACCAACACGGAGTGCAAGTGGTAAAGTGGACATGACGGGACTTATGTCTATGCCAAGGATCATGTGGACCGATGTCTTGTTGGCAGGAGACTTATTTTGTCTCGCCCATTTACTTGCGACATGGATTATGATATCTGGACTTATGAGACTATTTTGTCTCGCCCATTTACTTGGGACATGGATTATGATATCTGGACTTATGGGACTATTTTGTCTAGCCCATTTACTTGGGACATGGATTATGATATCTGGACTTATGGGACTGATTTGTCTCGCCCATTTACTTGGGACATGATTATGATATCTGGACTTATGGGACTGTTTTTGTCTCGCCCATTTATCTTGGGACATGATTTTGATATTGGTATTATAGAGAATTATTTAGTCTCGCCCGTTTTTTTGGGACATGGATTCTTCAGTTATATTGGATTTTTGAGACCGTCTCGTCTCGCCCAATCGATGGGACATGATTATATCTTGAATATATGGCTTGAAGCTTAAAGTTGCGGACAACTTTTAAGAAGCGGGGGAGGATGTCACCAGCCTGGACATTTCCCAGTCTGAAAGGGGTCTGGTGGACTCCAGGATGTTTAAATATTTGGAAAGTACAAGCTTTGGGAATGGGGGATTATCCTAGAATACAAAGGGCCACACTCCTAAAATTTAGGAGAGTTGCTATTTTTGGCCCGACTCCGATGGAAATTCTGTTCGCGTCATTACATCTGGAATTGAGCAGATACCAAGAGTTGGCAAAGTGTCTATGACAGAATGTCTACCAGTTGGGATATTTTTAGAGATAAAGTTTATGGAAGGACCCATCTCTTAGATTGGGACATGTGGCAAGAAAGTGGACCAAAGTGAGACAAGTGGCCTGACACTTGTTAGAAAGTGGATCAAAGTGAGACAAGTGGCCTCACACTTGTCACTTCAGCTATTGTGAATTTGTGTGGCTCTCCACTTGTCATCGTAGCCTTCTCTTGCCATTTTAGCTCATGGGAGGCCCAAATCTATAAATTGGAGCCCTCTCTCTTCATTTATAAGAGGCTCTCTTGCTGCACACTAGCCTCTACCACCGTTATAGGCTGCCCTAATGATGGCTACTCTCTTTCTCTCTCTCTTGAAGGCTGCCCATGAAGAATACCGGCTGTTGGGGACTGTTTTGGAGGCTTCCATCGCGAAGAAATACTGAAGGCAAGGGTATTTAATCATTTATTATGATTTCTAGCCATTGTACTTGTTGCACCAGCATTTGTACTTGCTGTACCTGCTGTACCAACCACTGTACCGGCTGTACCAGCCATCGTACCGACTGTACCAGCCTCTATACTTGCTGTACCAGCCACCGTACCTACTGTACCAGCATTTGTACTTGCTGTACCGGTTGTACCAGCCTCTGTACCTGCTATACCAGCCACCGTACCAGCTGTACCAGCCATTGTACCTACTGTACCGGCTGAATGGAGAGTTGTACTTGCTGTACCCTTTCTATTGCATGAAGACCCGTGGTTTTTGGGAAAGAATCAGTACCCACACGGAGGTATATGGATTATATTGTTGGCTCGGCATTTCTACAGCCTATGTTCCGGCTTGGTAGTCTTGTGTTGGGCTGTGTTATGGCATTTGTATATGGATAATCCGGCATCTCCCGTGGGGAGAGTAAGGCCCTCAAAGCTTGTACATGATATTATTCTCCTTGGGTAATAAAATACTCCGGGGGGGGGGGGGGGGGGGGGGGGGGGGGGGGTCGGCCCATTCTGGCCTCTATGTGGTGTCACACGTGCAAGCTCATTTTCAGCATTTGTGGATGTTTTGTCCAGCTTTTATATTTTATGCAAAGTGATGATGGATATGTGTTAAGGTTGTGGCCATGTTTAAGTGTTTTAATATGCATTGATGGTATCAACAAGTGTGTCAAAGGCCCTAGTCCCCTAGGCACCCGCGTGCGAGTTTCACATGGATCATCTACCACCATTCCAGTATGACAGGGATGCACCACATATCCGTCTCTCTCATAGTGAGAGGAACAGAGTATTGAGACAGGACCTATGGCAGCTCTATACACGAGAGACATGGATATCACCTACACAGCCTCTTCCACCAAAGATGCTATACTACAGAGATCACTTCATGAGTATGACTGATGATGGATTTATAGAGAGGCCTAGATACATGGAGGGCTTTTTACCACACGGCTCCCGAGTGGCTATTGGTCAGCTTAGAGTTTCATCACATCGATTGGAGATCGAGACTGGTAGAGCTGCACAGATCCCCCGACAGGATTATGTATGCAGAGAGGAGGTGGAGAGTGAGGAGCATTATGTATGCAGATGCAGAGCATATACAGCCATCAGAGAGAGATATCCCATTTTATTCAGAGAGCCACATTCCCTACGCCAGATCTTTGAGGCAGTAGACCAGCGCATACTAGGGAGATTCATTCTAGACATACAGCGTCACAGAGAGACATCATTACAGGCTCAGACAACTCCAGAGGGGGGACGACAGACACAGATTACTACATTTTTTCAGAGATCCATCCCACTCCCAGCCCCCACACAGCAGGGAATTACTTTCCAAAGAGCAGAGACACTCAGAGCCCACAGGAGACAGAGGACACCTGGCTTTCAGACACCACGCCTATACCAGAGAGAGATGACAGAGATCAGAGCTCAGTTTCACAGAGAGGGTGCGGAGCGACTCGCTCGCTTCAGAGCAGACCCAGGCATGTTCTTCAGGGAGCTGTGGACACCCCCTTCATTGATGTATACCATTTTATACCCCCAGTATGGTACAGGATGGAGCTAGCTAGGTTGCATATCATGATTGTATACTCCATGCATATAGCTTTGCATTCTCCTAGTAGTAGAGCTCCATCCCCTCCCCCCCACTCATTGTACTTATTGCACACCCAGATTCAGCTTTTTTTTTAGTTCAATACTTTTTCATTTTGTTGGGATGACAGAGGATACCCCACACAGGTACACTGATTTGTCTCATAGGCCGAGTTCGGTCTTTTGGAAGACGCTAATAAATCTTTCTTTCTTTCTTTCTTTCTCTCTCTCTCTCTTCCCCCCCATACATACATACATACATACACACACACACACACATATATTTATTTATTTATTTATTTATTTCAAAACCTGCGGTTTTTTTAGTGAGGGATGAAACCTTTTGAGCAAAAAAACCTTTGAAACCTCGAAACGTTTCTTCTACCTATGATCTAGTATCACTTATGCCTACACACTTGTGTTGTTGCTTTTCTTCACGCATTGCCTTCAGAGTTCTCTCAGATTACAGTGCTCTCACAGAATTACCATGTGAGAGACACTCAAGTACTTGGGAATTCTTTCACACAAAGAAGAGGAACAAGCTCTCCACTCCACAATTGGAGCGGTTTGGCTTCTGCCATTGCAACCTCCTTTTGATAGACCACAAGGGGCATCCCATAGAGCCTCGCCAAGTCATACTGGATACGATCAACATCACCAAATACAAGGAGATTCCATACATTCCTCAATAGGAGAGAAATATAAGCCATGTTGTAAGAGAAGATAATGGCTCCTGAGTGACAAGATCTCTTGCCCCAACTGGCGAGGGGATAGTACCAATGCTACACAAGCTAATAAAAAAACTCTGCGAATAGCAGTCAGAGTAAGGCCTCTGAAGATGCAGAGGAAGAGGAGATGGAGGATCTTGAGGAGAAGGGAGAGTCCTAACTCCCGACTTGGTGCTTGCATTTATTAGATTTCAGCTAGAAACTTGTACTCATTCAAGATTATTTGATTACCCGTTACACATTTAGTAGTGTATTCCTGCTGTAATGACTGCTCAATTTGATCTTTCACTTTGTCATTCACAGACTAGTACAGACACTGTTGCATTTGTGATGCTTTATTCTCTATTATGCAGAATGCAAAATGTCTTAGCACATACCATGGATCTTGGATGATGGACCATATTTCATGTTTACAATTTCATGCATTTGTATGGTGTTTTACTTTAAATTCAGTGTTTTTTGCAGCATTTTTAAACCTATTTTTACAAGTTGGTATGCACAAAAACTGCTTTTTTTGTTATCTATGAGGCTAAAAAAATGCATTTTTTGACCCCTTTACTGTATGATATGTTTTAGAAAAGTTTCTGAAAAAAAAAACGTATGAAACGTTTAAACGCCTAGCAACACTATCTGGAAAGAGACAAATGAAAATGGAGCTGAAACCAAAAATGCCACGTCACCAATTAAGGTGAAGGGGGAAAGAAATAAATGGAAATGTATGAAAATAGGGAAGTCAATAAAGAGAGACTAGGGAAAAGGAGATTGGTGAGAAAAAAGAACAAAAGCGAACATAAGATAGACCTGCAATTGGGGGTTTTCAGGAAACAGTAGGTGTGGTCTGCGATGGCCAAAAAAAGGGCAAGGGAAAAGTGGCAGAAACAACCAAAACGCACCATTTTGAAAATGGTATAGGCTGTAACATGTTCTAGATGTTTGGACCCCCCAAAATGACCAAAAAATCCTGCATTTCGACTATTTCCTGCAACCATGACTCAAAGAGCTTCATACGACACCTCACTCCTAAGCATGTGACTTGCTGGTTATTAGTTTGAGCTTCAGTACGAGGTGTACTCAAGCTGACGAACATCAGCTAACCAAAAGAAAAACTCTTCTAGAAAAGAAAAAACTGCTACTCAGTAGTACTTAGATCTGAGTGGAAAAGAGTAGTGACCAAACGACTTAAAGAAATAGCCGACACACACCCAGCCTCTTCAGGGTAGATATCCTCTTCACCCATACAGGGTTGAAATCAGCACACAAACATGAGAGGTCAGAGGTCCCTTGCTTACTGACTTCTGCAGCCTGCTGTTGCCAGCCTGTTGCCTCATTGCTTCTTATTTACAAGGATAAAAGTTAGATTCCGAAAAAAAAACTTAGTTTATAGTTGCCCAGCAAGTAATACCATTACTTTCACCTTTGTCTATAGTTGCCCAGCACGTAATACCCTTAAGTGATGCTAAATTTTTGAATTCTAGTTATTTCATTTGAGATAGAGAGAGAGAGATATGGCTAGTTGTCAGGGGTCCAAGTAACACCCCCTCCTGAGCAGCATAGTACAATAAGCACTCAAGCAAGGGCCTGCTGACACAAGTTCACAATTTTAACCACAGTCCAGCCTTAGCCCAAAAAACATAATCATGTTCATCAAGGACTATATGTTGGTAAACAGGCATAGAAATATGGAAGCATTTCTAATACCATATACATATAAAGTCAGTGTAATTGTTAACATGAAATAATGCTCAAGCAAACTTCTTCAGATTAGCATACCAAAGCGGATAGCTCTAAGAATCCGCAGCGGATCGTCCATGAAAGTATCCTTTGCAGGTAAAGGAGTTGCAATGATCCCGTCTCTCAAGTCAGACAACCCTGCAGCATCACATGCAGCACCAAATTCAAAATAAGGACACAGTGGTGCTTACAACTAATTAGATTTTAAGTATGAAAATCATGCAGCATTCACCAATGCACCGAAAACTAAGAATCATGTCATCAGTAGCCTTTACCTCTACCAGTTGGGTCTTCCACCATTCCTGTATTTATATTGTAAAACAGGCTGCAATAAGCCATCCGCAACGTTCAGATCAGTACTTTGCCTTACAATATTCAATCTATTGAGGCATATATCCATCCTACATTTGTTTTAAACACAATGACATAAACTCAAGCCCTCTAAACAAAACATATCGTTTGACACTAACAAGCACAAGGTACATGCAACAATGATTGTGGGTCTACCTTCAATTTAAATTCTTCATCATGAGGCCTCTATAAAGAAACAAGCTTTGGACTGAAAACATGCACTCAAGTGAGAGAACACCAACATGACCCTGTGCAACAATATGCATTAATACTTGCTCTAGCAAGTCATGAATTAGATGTTACAATTTAGGCAATTTTGATCAGTTTTGACACAGTTAAACAGCGTTCACTAGCCTTCCACTTTAGTTAATCGACGTTGGACTGACAGTTATACTAGTGTTATACTAATATTTGACAATGAAGGTTTTACAATTGGACTATTTTCAGACTTGCTTTCGAAAGAAAAATTATCAAAGTTATAGACAGCTTGATGCCCCGCCACCACGGAGGCCCCCTTCTTCATGTCCTCCGCACCTCAGCTCCCCCCCCCCCTCCTGCACGTGCACCTCCTCTGCTGTCCTGCACTGCAGAGCAACCCTCCTCTCTCTCTCATGTGCGCTGCACACACCACCCCCCCCCTCCCCCCTCCTTCCCTGCGCCCCCAACTCCACCTCCCACTTCTTCACAAGCCCTAGCATTTATCATGCCTACCTTTCATCTTCAGCCCCACCCGTGCCATTCTCATCAGTCCCCCCCCCCCCAAAAAAAAAAAAAAAAAAAAAAAACTCAGATTTACCATTGACCGCCCCATCACCCTTCACTATCTTGCTTCCTGGTATCAGCCTGCTTACATGTGCTCTTTAACCGGCATTCTAGTGCCACCCCTTGTTCCATCCTCACTCCCCACTCTTCAACCGGCATTTGAGGACTTGATCAGAGCCCCTCCCCCACTAAGTCCGTCCTCAAATGACCATTCTCAAACACCGACCTCCAGCTCTTGTCATCTTGAATTGCCTCCTTGGACACCACCACACAAGTCTTCTATGCATCTTGCACACAGAGGAGACCCTACATGTCCATACTCCCATATCACAAATTGGTGGTCCCCAAGTCTATTGTCTCCCCCCATCCAAGTCAGTCCAAATGCACCTTTCTTGGATCTCTCTCGGCGTGAGATCATTCATCGCCAAACAACCATGCCCACCGAGGTCCGAGATCCTAGCCATTGTCACCAGTTGTGATATAAAACCCATGGATTTTGCACACAAGCTTTGGTAATGGGCGATTATCCCATACAAGGGTTTGTGGGAACCCTCGAACCTTGTGATTGGTGCTCAGAACAGTTCTTTGGACACAAAGAGTAATTTGAGTCCAATTCTCGCATAGGAGATGTGTCCAACAAACCTCGAGGATTTGGAAAGAACTTGGCACGGAAACAAGCTTTTACCAAGCTGTCCACATTATTTAACGTGTGGAAGGACAGGTTATAAAATGGGCACCCCATGTTTTTGAAGGTGTTCACATTCAGTTATTATTGAACGGACAAAGTATAAAGTGGGCGCCCCGCAGTTAAAGCATTTCATAAAAGTTTGGCCAGATTTTTTCTCTTTGGACACGCCTAGGACATGAGAAAGGACAAGGTTTCAACGTAAGCTTCAAATTTGGGCCTTCAAAAAAACATGTCAACTCTCTTCCCATGTCCCCAACACTAGGCAAAAGGTTGTAATGCATGATTAAAGTTCAAAAATAACAAAAACGCTAGGTTTTATCAGATTGTCACCTTTTTCTTCATCCTGCACACTATATGAGGCTAGCATGAGGCTGTACGGGCGTATGGACATCGCCTTATGGATGCATGCAACAATACAGACAAGTGCCGAACAGCCATACAATCAGCCGGGAAAGTCATCAGAATTGAAATCGGCTCGTTTTGGTGATTATCGAGCACTTTTCAACTCTGAAAAGTGCTTTTTCTGTTAACGGACTGCATGGACAGATTTGGAAGCTGTTGTTTGCCGGCTATTCTGATGTTATATAGGTTGAGGTTGTGTTGAATTTCTATCACGGTTATTATTTGGCATTCTTTGCATGACTATATCAATTCAAAGATGCATTTATTTTGGGGAAGATGTAACTATTTGGCCCTCCTAGCTCTGTTTCACATGATGAAACCCATGCCCGAACACCAGACAGGTGGAAGAAGACATGGGGACAGGGTCCATAAGGTTAGATTAAGAAAAAGCATCATTCCTGGTCAAACAGCAAGGAAAAAGCAAAAGTCAAACAAGGTTAACCGCGAGCCAAGGGCACCATTGGAAAAGAAGACTGAGCCGAACCAAAAAGCTAAAAGCCACTTATTTGGCATTCTTTGCATGACTATATCAATTCAAAGATGCATTTATTTTGGGGAAGATGTAACTATTTGGCCCTCCTAGCTCTGTTTCACATGATGAAACCCATGCCCGAACACCAGACAGGTGGAAGAAGACATGGGGACAGGGTCCATAAGGTTAGATTAAGAAAAAGCATCATTCCTGGTCAAACAGCAAGGAAAAAGCAAAAGTCAAACAAGGTTAACCGCGAGCCAAGGGCACCATTGGAAAAGAAGACTGAGCCGAACCAAAAAGCTAAAAGCCACTTTTTCAAAAAGAAGCTCCAGGGCCAAAAAGCAAGGCCTTGAAGTTAGAAAAGCAAAACAAGAACTTTTGACTAAAGTTAAGTAATATTTTACTATTAAAAAGACCAAAAGTAAAGTCAAAGGCAAAAGCAAAGCAAAAGCATCACTTTTTGGCAAAAAGCAAGGCTTCCCAAAGTATAAAGGAAGCATGAGCCTCTCTTTTGAGCATCAAGTTGAAGAAGAACCTCTTTTGGACTTGGAACTTGGAACTTGGACTTGGATCTGGATACTGGATATAGTACTAGCCCGGTGAGAGATTCTTGTGGGTCATCCCCATGGTGTGCTCAGCATCAGAGATCTCGTGCCTCGACACTGACTTCGACTTAGGGATTCTACATAGGCATATTTGTTTGCTTTTATATTCATTGATTGTATTGATCGTGGCCAGCATGCCCATGGATTGTTCTTGAATAAATTCCTAAAAGGGGACAGAGCATGTTCCCCGCTCAGTGTGGTGTAATGTGCAAGATCCCTATTCCCTTCTCTCTCTCCACTCTCTCTCTATATTTTTATCTCTTGGACACGTGGTTGAGTCTGTCACACTGCACGCTACAGTGGTATCAAAGCAGGATTTCTCTTGAAGAAACTGGGTGACAGAGCCATGTCGAGAGAGCAGAGGGAAACCAAGGGCCTGATGAAGGGAACAACTATGAGACCAATCCAAGACTTTGAGATGGGAAACAAGGCCGACAATCTTTCTCATGAGACCACGGCCATGACATCAGAAGTGTACCATGACTCTCAATAGTTCAGACGACCTCTCAAAGACGAAGAATTTCTTTCTTGAAGAACCAAGAGAGAGCAAGACCAAAGAAGGGCTCAAGGATCAAGCCACTGAAGCCGAAGGAGTTGAAGTTGCTAAAGCCTATTTTCAGGCCAAAGGAGTCATCATTGCAGAAGGATCTAGAGCTACCCGTTCTGTTTCTTATCGAGGAGACAAAGAAGCTACTCCTAGGCTTGCTCTCTCAGATGCAGCTTCCTCGAGACAAGTAAGAGAAAGGAAGGCAAAGAAGCTAGAGAGATCGAAAGATCATCAGATTGACATCATGCCAGGAAGTTCGACGAGTGGTTTGCAGTGGTGTTTAGCCCATTGCATGTTTCGACTAATAAAGGCGTGGAATCTGTGGACCATAGCTAAAACAAAACCCTTTTGAAGCATTGAGACTTTATGCTAGCAAAGGACATGTTGTGGCCTATGAATGTCAAAGACAACAAGGAAGCAGATGCATTATCTCGAAGACCCTTGAGCCATGCGGTTTCTATGGGTTACCATATGGATTTCACTTTGATGAAGGATCCTTATGCTACCAAAGAGGATTTCAAAGATGTTTTGGAATAGATTGTAGGTTAGAGATTTGGTGACTTTTTTATGTCATCAAGTAGGGATTTCTTCTTTGGATTGCCAAAGTCCGGAAATGATGATATATGGACCTTTCTCAGGATACCAAGAAGATCGACTATGTTTGTTATTGGTTGGACCATTCACATCATTGCGGGATTCCATGACAGTTTATAGAAACCATGTACACGTTACTCTCAGAGGAACCTGTTTTAGAGGATCCACCAGAGGTGGAAGAACCAGGTAGACTGTGTTCCATTTTATGAGAAAAAGAGGAAAGACAATGGTCAGAAAGTTCCTCTTGGAAATGGATGCGAAATGGATGCCAAAGAAGTACTTCAAGGACTCTCCAGATATACTTCGAGTTTGAGGAAGTGGTTGGTTCAGATATATTTGAAGTACATGTTTATCGACGTCTTGCGATGATCAAGACAGATTCAAGAGAAAGAGATTGTATCTCTAATTCTTTTCACTGTATATATATTGGATTGGAATTGATCATTATTCTGCTTGTAATGGTTATTTGGACATGCTCTAGTTTGGGTGGCAACGATGCTCGATAGCCCAAGGAGCAAGATTTGTATATGGGAAGCAAGGATGCTAGATGACCCATTGGACGGCAACGATGCCAGATATATTAGACTTCGCAGTCGGGCGATCGTTGCAACTAGATGGCCCAGGTGACTGTATTGGATTTCGTAGTCGGGTGGTCGTTGTGACCAGATGGCCCAGATAACTGCATTGGATTTCGCAATCAAGCGGTCATTGCGACCAGATGGCCCAGATGACCGTCTTGGATTTCGCAGTCGGGCGATCATTGCGACCAAATGGCCCAAATGACTGTATTGGATTTCGCAGTTGGGCGCTCATTACGACCAGATGGCCCAAATGACTGTATTGGATTCGCAATTGGGCGGTCATTGCGATATTGGATTTCGCAATCGGGAGGTCATTGCGACCAGATGACTATATTGGATCTCGTAGTCAGGCGGTCAATGCGACCAGATGACCCAGATGACTATGGAAGACTTCTCGGGCGGTCCTAGTGACCAGATGGCCTTGAGGATAGTCTAAGCGGTTTCCCTCGGGAACCAAATGGCTTAGCACCATTTCGATGAAACCAGGCAGGACAATCCATGAACAGGAGGATCATTACTTGTGATGTATGTCCGAACCTCTTTTGACTTTGTGTGATGTTTTTGATGTGTGGACAATGCTTGGATTTATGGCATGTGATATAAAGAGAATGTGGGGGAGAGAGAGACCTTGAGTTCCTTGCAAGCGAAACACACACACACGAGAGTGCAAGACACAAGAGAGATGGATGGCTGAATTTTCTTCTATCTTCTTCTCTTCTCTGCAACCATATAACTAAAAGATAAGAGTACATACATAAAAGGAAAGTACTCTCCTACAAAATCAAAAATAGTTGGTCTATAGTGTGAACCCGACTATATGAGCTGGCGCTATAACTATGCCATAACTCTAGTACTCCAAAGCGGCTGTCACACAACCTATTATCCATTGGCAACATATCGACCATAATCTCACCAACTATGCCAATGGCATAAGTGCGGAAGCTATCACCCAGGCGGGTTATCAATGTCCGTCGTAGCACTAGTTGAGCTCAATATCTCAACACTCCCCCTCAAGCTCAACTCCACACACTGCACTCCAAGTAAGCTCCTAAACCTGTGGAGCTTCTCTATGCCCAATGCCTTCCTGAAGATGTTAGCCACCTCTGTGCTGACATATACCACATCTACATCACCTACTAGAACCTTCTCCCTCACAAAGTGATACTGCACCTCAATGTGCTTTGTTCTAGCATGGTATTTTGGGTTACTAGCCAACTGTATGCTACTCATGTTGTCACAATAAATAACAACTGCTCTACCCACGGGCTCACCCATATCACCAAGTAGCTTCTGAAACCAAGCTACCTCACAAGCTGCCATAGTAGCATCCCTGTACTCTACCTCTGTACTCAACAAGACAATTGTTGGCTGCTTCTTGCTGCTCCAACTCACAGTAGCACTCCCAAATGAGAACATAAATCCACTGGTAGATCTCCTATCTGCAACATTACCAGCCCAATCAGTATCTATGTACCCATGTAGCTGTGGTCGATAGTGAAGGGAAATAAGGCAGAGCTCTCATCAGCGCCATGGACGGCCAAGGGAAGGAGGGGGGAAGTTCTGAGATCGGGGTCAACCACTCCAAGAGGATGGAAGAGTCGATGTCAAAGCCAAGTCTATCCCTACCCCGTATTCCAGTGTGGCTTCTCTCCTCGGCCTCCGAGGACAACTGTCTGAAAATAAACAAGTCTCCAAGTAAACGAGCTGGACCCATACTGAAAGCTCCCCACGAAACGTGGGGACAAGGCTCCAACATATGACACTGGGTAAACAGACTAGGAGGTTCCATATCAAGGCTAGTGGAAGCTACTAAAGGGTTGGCCTAAGGTGATCCCAAGCACGCAAGAGGTTCACTGCAAATCTGTCCTCAAATGCACGGCTAAAGCCAAGAGCCCGCATCTCCATGAAAATCCATCTTGTACTCTGGGACCAAGAAACTCCCAAAATTGGGGTGCGCACGGAAAGTCCTTCCATGCCTCGCCACTCGGGAGAAGTGAAGCCCACGAACTATCAACTTGTCCAAAAGAGCGTGGCTTTGAATAGCGGGCTCGATGATGCCCAAGCCCCTCTTGGGTCGAGGCTGAATGATCACTCTCCAAGCTACCTTGGCCCAGGCGGGTCTCCCATCACTACCAGCCCAAAGAAAGTTGTGGATCAACCGCTGAACCTGACCAATGCAAACCCAGGAGAAGGCCTAGCAAGAGGTGATGCACCACATGGTAGTAAGAAGAACCTCGTTCGCCACCATGACCCAGCCAGTTGAGGAAAACCTGGCTAAACTCCAGTATAGCAGCTTCTACCGAATCCTCAGAAAAAGAGGGTGTGAGGACAAAAGGACGAAAGGACAAGATATACGAGAGATCAGAGCAAAACAACATAGCATGAAATGGGTGAGTGAGTGTATATATAATGGTGAGTGAAAACATGTACAAGAGGCCCTCTGATGTAAGGTGACTCTGTGAAGAAGACCAGTGCAGAAGCAAAGACAATGTCGGAGCTGAAGCACGGTCGATGACGAAGGCTCGTGTCGATGTGAGGCAAAGGCACTCCGAGAGGTGGTCAGTGTCGAAGGGTCGCGTAGGTGGATGCAGAGGCACTCCGAGGTGGTAGTGGGCAGCGGAAGGTGAAGTGATGCAGGCTCTGGTAACAAGGGTGTTGCAACACCTGAGTGGTGGTGAGGAGCAAAGAGGGCTGCCGTCCTGAGTGGTGTGAGATGGTGAGCAGAGAGTAGGCTGCTGTCCCAAGGTAAACTGTAGAAGAAAAACGATGAAGTATTGTAGCAGAGAGTGGGCTGCTGTCCCAAGATAAAAAATGCTGAGGTGTTGTACTGTGTAGCAGTGAGGGCTGCTGTCCCATGAACTGAAGATAAAAACACTGAGGTGCTGTATGTAGCAGAGAGGGCTGCTGTCCCATGGGCTGAAGATAAAACGATGGTATGCTCTACTGTAGCAAAGAGGGCTGCTGTCCCATGAACTGATATGAAACACTGATGTGCTGGAGCTGACAGGCGAGGATGATGAATCAGATGCAGTGTAGGCAGAAACAGCAGCAGCAACAGCAGCAGATCAAATCGTGGTACCTAATATGGTCTATAAAGTGGTACAAAGGACTGAATGAAGAGGCAATGCTATATATAGTCAAGGGGGCTTCTGGTTGGCCAGTGAAAGGGCAGTCGGCCAGCAAGACACAAAAAAGATGGATAAAATCTAATAAATCCAGAATAATCCAGATCCAGATAGATCCACTTTTTAGGGCTGGACAAAATGCCATTCCCAGACAGAAGGGCTAGTTGTTCTTCCGTGGAAATATCAATACCAACCTAGCATCCCAGATAACGAACTGGACTGCCACTCAGGATCCACTGAAAAGCCTCAACTGGCCTCCAAGTCGGAGCGGGCGATGACGAGCCAGCCCAAAATCCACACGACTTAAGCCACTTGATCTGTGCTGCAGATACATGGCAGAAGATCTCTATCGTATTGGCAAATCTTTGGAGATTCCCCTCATCTCTAGATAAATATGCTCCTATGTCATCGACAAACTCTAAGTTAAGCAACTCTTCCAGCATGCAGATGGGAAGACGCAGCCCTTGAAGCCCTGTCTCCTGAGCGGAAAGAAAACTGTTCATGGACTCGGCAACAAACAAGAATAGATAAGGTGCCAGTGGCCAGCCTTACCGGCCCGAGCAACAAAGCGGAAATCTGTCACCTCTGGCTCCCTCAAATGACAATGGTGCAAATAGGAACTGCTCCCTGACGAAAATGCATAACCCAAGTGCCAGGGGAGCGGCTTACCTGAGGTGCGGGGATATAGATGGGAGTCCGTCCACCGCCCACAGCCAGGAACAGTAGGCGGCACTAGAGGCTAAGGAGGAGTGGCCATATTATACAAAGAGGGGCTACAGCATGTGATAAAGGTAGTCAGACGAGATGAGGATGCACAGTTCATGTGGGTGAGGATCAACACCGAGAGGGCCCGAGATATCTACATTGCAATGTGCTACTTCACACCATCCACATCCAGATATGCCACCCGTGGGGAGTCTCCATACCTGCCACTCTATGAGGACATTTTGAAGTTCTCCGGTCTAGGCGGTATCCTCCTTGTTGGAGACTTCGACACCCACACCGCCAATGCACAAATACCTTTCTTTGAGACAGAGGATCCCATGTACCAAGAGATCGACACTATGGGCACAGATCTCGACCAGACATCACAGGACATGATAGCATGTACAGACTATGGAGAGTACCTCTTGGCCCTTGGAGGAGCTCATGGATTAGCCATTTATAATGGCCTAGCCCGATGGCCTAGCCCCAGCGCCTTGACTTGCTACCCCTTCGGACATGGACCTAGTACAGTGGACTACTTGGTGGGCTCTCTCTCCTTGATGCCCCTCATCTCAAATTTTTCCATTTCGCTCCATTGATGTTGCGGCTGATCATGCATACTTAGCTTTCTCCTTCAAATGCAGTACACCATCCAACCACCGGCCCTACCACACCACCGCCACCCGGGATACCACTTCATCAAGGATACCTCTTTCGTCTACTCTAACCACATTTTCCACACCCTCTCCGACCTTGACCCACACATCCGCCGCAACCGCTTTCCCTCACACCACAGCCACCCCCAGACCACTTGGAGGGACTGTTCCATAGAACAATTGGTATGATGAGGAGTGTCGTGAGACCCGTGCCTGCCTTTAGCGGGAGGCATTCTAGGCTCCACCACTCACCAGGAGGCATGACATATCTTCCGTTGTCTTGTAGAAAGGAAGAAGTGAGCCTACCTAGCTCACCTCAAGCAGGAGTTGTACTAGTTGTTTTTGGGACGGGACTACAAGGAGGCTTGGAGGGCCGAGGCTCTTCCAAGATGTCACCCGCCGCTGACCCCAAGCACCTCACCCGACATATGGCATGCATACACCACCTCCCTTTACCATGTCCCCGGACAACCACCTTTTCCCCACCCCCCCCCCCCAACCCCTAAACTCCTCCTCCTTCCACTTGAGCATGGTGAGAGATGCTATTGACAAATGGGCTGATTGCCAAACACTCGTCACATTGGAGCAATGTATTGGCTCCACTTCTAGTTCATATGTTTAACAGGGCCCTATGCGAGGGTTTCCCCGCCAGTTGGTCTTCTAACATCATTGTGCCCATTCTGAAGCAGGAGACCCCATGGATCCCTGGCACCCCTCGAATTAGACGAGATATGGAAAGTGCAGCTAGGACGGGTCAAATATTCTTTCCCACCACCGAGGAAGTGGAATTGGACTTCCAACGAAGTGAGGTAGAACGACAACTCCGAGAATTGAGCTTAACGAAACAAGAGCTTGATACTCGTAGGACAAGAGCTGAGAGAAAAGAGACGGGAAGTATTAAACTACTCCAATCACAAGGAAAAGAACCTCAAATTGCTACAGGTAGAAGTGATGGAGAAATTCCGAGCTTGGAACCCATCAACGAGGAATCCAGAATGGAGAAAGGGTTTACAACCAAAAAAGAAGAGGGTAACATAGCTGACTTGACTGTAGAAGTAGAGGACCGACGCTATACCAAGAAGGATATTGAGCTAATGATCAATCACCCTACATTCTTACAAGACATGGAGGCTCTTAATTACACAAAGACACACAGAGGTGACTAACAGGGAATTCCACCAGGGTACCACAACTGGACCAGTCGAGATATCTATAAGGGCCAATACAGGTAGGGGACAAGGTCTAGGAAGGAGGGGAGCAATTCCCCAGAGGCCTGAAAACGATCCAGCCATGGACCTTAATGTGGCCACAAGGGCAGACTTGTTAAATATGGCAGCGGAGATGGGTAGGAGGATGGTAAGGGAACTAGGCTCTACTCGAGAACCCCGACCTTCCCAAATGAAACCCCATATCATTTCAAAACTTGTCCAAAAGTTCTCTGGGGATGGGGATCCTATCCAACACGTAGAGATTTTTGAATCTACATGTGAAACCTACGGACCGGTCAGTGATGTGACCATGATACATGCCTTCTCGTTGACCTCATCAGTGGTTCCGAACCCTTAAGCCTAAGGACAAGGTTAACTTCACAAGGTTAAAGAACGTTTTTGTGCCCAGTTTTACCCGCAGTGGTGACAAATGGAGCCCTGTGGCACAACTACATAACATCAAACAAAAGGAAGATAAGTCGATGAGAGACTATGTCTCTCGCCTGAAGCACTTAAATTCAAGATGCAAACTTCGGGAAAGATTGATAGATGATCAATTGTTACCTTGTTTCAAGAGAGGGGTTAGAGACCATAAAATGTATGATTACCTAGTACTAGCCCGGCCAGCTACTCTTGATGGATGCTGCAAATTGGCAATCGAATATGAAGATAATATGTTAGAATTGCCACAACCCGAAGATGTTAAAACATCTGCAGCAACCACGACTTCGCGTGTCTCGAGTCACCAAGAAATTGGAACTCGAAGTAAGCAAGTCGAACATATGACTGTGGATGAGCTCAGCAATGCCATATTAGAAAAATTAAAGGTCAGGGAAGGAAGAGAGACATCGGGGCATTGGCATAGTCAGCTTTACCCCCGCAAGGAATTGGTGTGGTGCTCCATGTGCAGACTAAATCATACCACCACCGAATGTCCACAATTAAGTACAAGACCATTACTTTATTGCGCACATTGTGTAAAATCGAAAAATCATGACACATCAATGTGTAGATTTCCAAGGTTTCAAAATGTGGCACAACTACCAGCAAACAGAGCCCCATTGGCTTTGCCGGCACCACCCATGCAGATCACTGCCACTGCTGGACAACCCAACTCTTCCTACTTACCTG
This sequence comes from Cibotium barometz, assembly GCF_041138505.1. Classification (NCBI taxonomy): domain Eukaryota; kingdom Viridiplantae; phylum Streptophyta; class Polypodiopsida; order Cyatheales; family Cibotiaceae; genus Cibotium; species Cibotium barometz. The sequence continues at coordinate 10,829,374 of NC_141085.1, forward strand.
AGGGGATGTTCCGGGTACAAGACGCTTCGCCCTTGCTACCACCAGTTCTACCGCCACAACCACCACAGGCTAAGATCAATCAAGTAGTGATTGAAGAGCCATCAAAAGATGTTGAGCTGGTGCGGGAATTAGAACTTAGCGGGGAATACTACGAGGACATGGGTGAGGTCACGCCAGAATACTATGTTCTACAGAATAATACGCCAGTACCTATGTTTCAAACCACGGTATAGTGGAAGAGCAAGTAAATAAACTCAAATCTAAGAAGAGGACCTTTACAATGCTATGGCTGCGGTGGGCCACATCGAGTAGCCGAGTGCCCAAACAAGAATATAAATCATACACACCAACCACGAGCTCAAGCTCAATTAGGAGATAAGGGAAGGAACCAGGCGGATGCAACTATGTCCAGATCTGGCCGTAGGAGAAGAGTGAAGAAATTAGGAAAGGGGGTCACACGGGTTACAATCCAAGACGGATCCGAAGAAGATACAATTGATAACGGATCCACACAATCAAAGGAAGAAGGGAGTCAAGGGATCAACCTTGGAGGATTAGACTTCCGATTCATCATAATGGATACCAGGCATTGGCTATCCTGGATGGTGGGGCAAGGGTTAGCATCGTTACCAAACATTGCTCGGAAAACTGGGAGAAACCTGATCTAAAAAAAGCAGATCTAATCGTCAAAATGGCTGATGAAACATCTTCGAGACCCATTGGGCTCTTGCAGAATGTTAAATTCAGACTTTTTACATTTCGCTATCGTCATACATTTGTGGTCATGGACTTCCTACGCCAACCTGATACATATGACATAATATTGGGACGACCTTTCATGAGAGAATCCAAATTGGTGCATGACTGGGCTTTGGATCATGTGTATGTACGCAGGGACTCACAAATCTTAAAGATTGGTCTAAGAGCATGGAAAGCACACCCCATGGAAGGGCAATTGTTCGATAATGACTCAGTCACAACGAAGCGAACCACATCCCTACAGATATGCCAACCTACAGAGGGGGAAACCAAGGATGAGGAGGAAACGAGAATGTATGCATCACTACCTCCCCCGGATTTCAGTGAAAATTGGATGCATGTGTTGGCTACCATTGATGTAATGCAACCCAACGGAACCCATTGGAATCTGGAACCGTCCCCACAACTTCTATCTGGATGGTTAATTGGCAAACCATGGATGAGGAATGGGAAACATCAAGTACAGAAGGTACTATGGCACGAAGCCGTACCAGTGTCCAACGCCTCAGGCGATGGCAGAGACAGAAACGGTACCTAGCCCGACGAAACGCCCTGTTGCGGAGCAGACCTACGGATGCCCAATGGTTAAGATACCTTGAGGCTACAAAGGTACATGATGAATTCTCAAAGGACTCAGGCGAGAAGTTGAGCAAAATATCATTGGAAGGGAGGCACCAAGAGCACCCTTCAAGAAACCGATACACCCAAGCTTACAAAAGCGGGACGCCGAAAACGCAACAAAGCCTTAGCAGAGGTAGAGCGTGAGGCCAAGAAGATCATGGCAAAAGCCAAAAAGGACAATGAGGACAAAACAGATATGCTTTCAGTACTCGACCATTTCAAGAACTATACAATAGATGATCGGAGAGTGGTCTAGCTAACAGCCACTAGGGTAAAGGAGGAAGGGCTGTCGGCATCATACGATGGTCCGGCAGAAGTCAAGAAGTTGATATTGCGGGACCAGGGGAAGAAGCACGGCCCGTATACATTGCTAAAGATTTGACTTCTGCAGAGAAAGAAGAACTCATTGCTCTCCTCAAGGAATATAAGGATTGTTTCGCCTGGAATTACAAGGAAATGAAAGGGGTACTGCTAGAGGTGGTACAACATACGATTTCAATCATGGAAGGCTCAAGGCCAACCATGCAGAAACCATACCAGATGAATCCAAAGTATGCAGCAATTGTAAAGGAGGAAATTGATAAGCTCATTGCTGCAAACTTTATTTATGAGATCGAACATACGGATTGGTCGTCGCCTATTGTGATAGTGCCTAAAGAGAATGGGAAACTGAGAGTATGTGTCGATCTTAAAAAAGTAAATGCGGCCACTCGGAAGGACAATTACCCATTACCTTATACTGAACATGTCTTGGAAAGAGTGGCTGGGAGGAAAGCGTACAGCTTCTTGGATGGATTTTCCGCGTAAAATCAAGTGTCCATAGCACCAGAAGACCAACATAAGACAGCCTTCAACACAATGTGGGGGACATTTGCTTACAAGGTCATGCCATTCGGTCTCACAAATGCCCCGGTAACCTTTCAACGATTGATGTGCACAGCTTTTAAGAACTACTTGCAAAAGTGGTTGGAAGTGTTTATTGATTATCTATGTGCACATTCTCGATGGGAAGATCATTTGACCTGCTTAAGGAAAGTGTTTGAACGTTGCCGATTATATCGGATATCATTAAACCCCTTGAAGTGCCAATTCTAGGTCAAGCATGGTGTGATACTGGGACACAATCTCAAAAAATGGTATATCCACTGATGATAGCAAGGTCAAACTGATCTTGGAGCTACCACCGCCTACCAACTACAAAGGAGTGCAAAGGTTTATGGGTCATGTGGGGTATTATCGACGCTTCATCATACTTTATGCTGAGATAGCCAGACCCTTGTACAAACTTCTCATTGTCTTTGAGTGGACTAAGGATGTCAAGAGGCTTATGATCGTCTAAAGCAAGCCTTGGCAAGCACACCTATTTTGTGACTCCCCAATTGGGATCTCATATTTCACGTACACATCGATGCGTCAAATTTTGCTATTGGTTGCGTGCTAGCCCAACCTGGTGAGTTCAAATTGGACTATCCAGTTTGCTTCGCTACTCATCAGGTGAATGATGCACAGGTGAACTACACCACTACAGAGAGAAGGATTGGCCATGGTCTATGCAATCAAGAAATATCGACATTATCTCTTGGCCAACAAATTCATATTTTTTGTGGACCATCAAGCCTTGCTATATCTAGTGAATAAACCTTGCACTACGGGAAGAATCACCCATTGGCTGCTATTGTTGTTGGAATTTGACTTTACTGTCACGGTAAGGAAGGAAACACAACATGTGTTTTCCGGCCACCTGTCCAGAATTCCGAATGGAGAACCAGCAACTGGTGTCGATGATGACCTTCCTGATGCTTGTTTATTCAAGTTGGATATGGTACCTAAGTGGAGCGAAGAGATCTCGGAGTATCTAGCTTATGGTTTTCCGCATGACATACCCTTGAACAAGGATAAGATGCGGCGGCTTATCAAGCTTGTGGCACCATATCAATTGATTACCAGAGAACTATATAGGCTAGGCAAAGACAATGTGCTCAAACGGTGCGTAAGAGAAGATGAATTTGTGACCGTACTGGAAGAATCTCATTCACGGATAGCAGGCGAGCATTTTGCTGGAGAAATTACAGCTCGGAAGGTACTTCAAGCTGGACTCTGGTGGCCTATGTTATTCGGGGACACCATAGAGTTCGTCAAAAGATGCGAGGAATGCCAACGTTTCGCTATTCCACAACAAAGAGACAAGATGCCACTAAACCCCATCATCGTAAGGCAACCATTTGAGAAATGGGGGATAGATTTTGTGGGGCCGATTAGTCCAGCGACACATCCATCCCAAGCCCGCTACATAATTGTGGCCACGGACTATTTCACGAAGTGGACGGAAGCCAGAGCTTCGAAGAAAGCTGATGCGCGAACAACTGCAAAATTTGTATATGAGCAAATCATATCAAGATTCGGATGCCCATTAGAATTAGTGAGTGATCGCGGCTCACATTTCATCAATGAGGTAATTAATCATTTGCTTGCAGGATTCTTAGTAATCCATCGAAAATCATCACCTTACTACCCACAAGCCAATGGTCAAGCGGAAAGTACCAACAAGATTTTGTGTACCATCTTGACAAAAACATTGGAAGCAAATCGAACAGATTGGGAGCATAAGCTGACAGCAGCTCTTTGGGCCTGAATACCTAGTCCCAAGCTTAAGGATTGCTGTACAGGAGCGTCTAACTGAGAATGCATTAGCTGAAAGGCTAATTGACTTGGAAAAACTGGATGAGACCCAGTTGATAGCATCACATGGACTCATGGTCGAAAAGTTACGCAGGAAACACTGGTTTGATAGAAACCGCAAGCAAAAAGAACTAAAAACAGGAGACCTTGTCCTCATGTATGGTGTGGGAAACGCCATGAAAAATAAACTTAAATACCGAGGCTTGGGACCATTCCGAATATTGGAAATCACACCTCAAGGGTCTATCCGAATAGAAACAATTGACGGCATCCAAATGGAGGACTATGTCAATGGGAGTAAACTGAAAAAATATTTTGGACCATTAACCCAAGAGATGCTCTTGCAAGAACACCTCTTAAAACAACAAAAACAGCTGGCAAAAGAAAAAAATCCAGCAAGCGCAAGACGAAGCTAAGGCTAGGCAAGTCAAAGCTAAAATGCAGAAAGGCCTGATTCGTGTCAACATGGCGTCCGTAACCCTTGTGGACGAAGGAGATCTAAACATTGAGCCAGTACGACTCAAGTTGGGACTCACAACAGCTAAGGGCATTGCAACAAGTGTTGTATTAATAGATACAGGGTCCAGCCACAACTTAATCTCATATGATACTTGGATAGCCTTAGGGAGACTACACCTTGAACACACAGATGCGCAAGTTCGTAGTGTGCACCTAATAACCACAAAGACCTAAGATGTGCAAGTTCGTAGTGTGCACCTAATAACCAAAAGACCGAAGGGAGACTACACCTTGGACACACAGATGCGCAAGTTCGTAGTGTGCACCTAATAACCACAAAGACCGAAGGGTATTTAAATGTTAATATTTCCATCAGTAATAATCCCTCGGTCGGAAAGGTGTTTGTGATGCCTGCAGGTACAATGGAAGAAGAGATGATCCTAGGACGATCCTGGATTTGTGCCAACAAGTGCAATATCCAATGGGAAGAAAGAACAGCATCGTTGAGCATCGGTGAGAAGGTCATGTTCATACCATTATGGATCTCGGCAAATCAAGGGAAACAAATCACTACAAAGGCAACACCTCGAAAAACAGAATCTGCACCCATTGTGTTGAATTTGCCCACATAAAAGGGCACACATAAATGGGTGCTCAAGAATCAACTCAAGGATCAGAGAGGAAGAAAACAATGAGTAATAAACATATTCAGGGGAAAACACGATTCAAAAGTCGGCCACTGCCAGCACCTACTAAGTGGCAAAACTCCAAGCACTTGCAAAGGCCTCATGACTGTCGTCAGCAATGGGTCCGAAAGGACCTACTGCAAGCACAAGGCTACTATCAAGGCAATACAACAATATGGGTACCCAAACCAAAGTCCATGGCCAAAACCACAACAGGTTCGAATCAATATACAACGAAATGTGAGGGCTTGCAGTACCAACTCCCCGATAAAGCCAACACCACACATACTCTTGAGTGGAGGATAAAGAAAATTCAACCAACTGAGTTGAGCATGACCAAGGCAACAAGAATACCTACTCTGAATACAGAATGGAACAAGACATATGAAGGTGAGACAAATATGTTCCAAATGACAGCCATACACAACCAGACATAGCAACAAAAAATATTTAGTTGGGTGGAAGGAACAGTAAGAAGCTCCCAAATAGAATTAAAAAGACTATATCAGCAAATGCCCAAAAGTACCAAGGTGAACCCTTGGTTTTCATGGTAAAAATAAAAGGGACAAGGTAAGCAATGCATCATCATATGCATGTGTGAGTGTTTGAGCACGAAAGATAAAAATTCGATCTTATAAACTCCATGTGAAACTGCAGGAAAATGATTCACGCCGTGAACCACCCTACAGTCGTTCACACTGTGAACCATTCTTTGGTGTTTCACGTCGTGAAAGAGTGCAAAGAAGTTCACGCCGTGAAACGGTAAGAACTGCGCCAGCCAAATATAAAAGGACACGTGGCTCCTTCATTAAACGTAGCCACCCTCTCCGACCAGCTACGCTATAAAATCGAATTCTTGTCTTCTTTTCGTCACTTTGCATTGTGTGATTTCGTGTCTTCTTCTTCGATCGCCCTTCGTGCATCACATGCTTACTTCCGACTTCCTTCAACCGCCTACCCAAGCTCATCGAGATGGGAGCTTAACTTTTTGCGTTTTCTTTTTCTTTGCTTTCCTTGTCTCTGTCTTTTGTTCATGATAATGTCAATGGATTGTGTAAGTCTAAAATATCTTTTTCGAGCCAATTTATTGAATGCTTGAATGCCTGCCAATGAATGCATATAAATCCATTGAATGCATGAAAAATGAAAAACACTCCATCCTGAACATGTGCACACAATGAATAAAATCTCTGACTGCAGATTCACGTCTGCAGTTTCACGACTTTGTGTCTCACGTCTGGTCCTTCATGTCTGACAATTTACGTCTTAACCATTCACGTCATATGTTTCACGTCTTGGACTTTCACGCCTTCATCATTCACGTCTGACAATTCACGTCATGGTCTTTCACATCTTGGTGTTTCACGTCTTGGACTTTCACGCCTTCATCACTCACGTCCTGACCATTCACATCTGGTCTTTCACGTCTTGTAAATTCACGTCATTTTCACGCCTAGTAACTCATCACTAACATACTACACACTCACAGATTAACATACTAACACTAAATTACTAACAAAAAAACAAAAAAAAACTTCCCACCAGTCATTCGACTGACTGTATATGATGATATGAATGTCGGTTTCCGAATCCGAAGCACGCGAACAACCATCAACAACGCAAGCAAGCAGTGCTACGAGGTCCCCAAGCAGTCAACGACTACAAAGTACAGGAAAATTAAAAACCAACTTCTTGGGCCCTTATGCCCAGTCATTCCAGGAAACCCTCATCCAAAAGGAAGTCACCACACACCATGGGAAGGTGACTCTCCAATGCCACAGCCCAGAGTGCCTCCATCTATTAGAGGATGCTAAAGTCAAGGCTAAGCTCGACAAAGTCGGCCTCGACAAAATGGCAGAGTTACTACCCCACGTAATTGACACCGACCTCTGCGCCGAGTACCTAAAAACATACGACAAGCACACAAAGAGAGGAAGGATTACAAAGGCGGATGGCACCACAGAAGAGCTACTCATCACAGAAGATTTAATCAAAGAATCTTTACAACTCCCAGCTGCAGTGAAAGCCCACAAGCACAACATTGATACAATGCCAATCAACGAAATGCTAAAGAGAAATTCTTTCAACTCAAATGGAGCAGAATACGAAAACATCAGAGATGAAGCCACCGAAAAAGCATCTAGAGCAATATCACTTATGATGCAAATAAAGCCGATTGACAGGTACAACAAGGTGGGCTTGAACAGGATAGCTAAAGCTTATGAAGAGAAGGAGGAGGACTGGCCTTTTATATGCATAAGGAGATGGAGAATTACCTAAAAGCCCATCAATCAAAGATCAGCAATCCTTCCCTCCTAACTCAGGTACTTAACCATGTGGCAAAAAAGCCATTAAAAGAGCCTGCACCAAAGGAGAACATGCAGCTAGCTATCATCCCCGACCAACCCAAAGAAGCTACTAGAAGGATAGAAGAGAGGCAGGCAGTGTTAATGGAAACATGGGATCTCATCAAGACAATCAAAAAGGACCGACGAAAGAAGACAGAGAAAAAGATGAAAGGGATACTTCTAGATGTCACAACAGAATCACGACAACTCGAAGAGACAGTGGCAACTGAAATCCGAACATACCAAGAGGCCCTGCAAGAAAAGCTACTTACCCCACTGTGCAGGAACAACAACAACAGGTCACCCCTCCAGCAAGCCCCGCATAACTCATCTCAAAGACCTCTCTCCTCTCAAGGATTCACGCCTAACAAATACACCAACAGAGGCAGCTGAGGAACAAGCACAGAAGGACTGAGCTGTGGAGGGACAAGTAGTCAAAGAAGTACCAATCACAACACAAGAACTGGAGACTCCCCCATAGTCTAGTGACCACGCTCGCCAGATCGTTCAAGTCCAAGCAAAAGGCAAAGGTTGGATGATAAGGAGCAACTGCCGCAGCTCGAATCCTTCAAAGACATGGATTCTCAACGCTTCATCCAGGAAACCATGGAAGGCTTAGAGGCACTACTTCACGATCCACTTACAGAAATGGATGCTGAGACTAGTACAAACTGGGAACATGAGCAAAAGGTGTGGCGTTGCCACCTATTGACAACACACATGTTACATGACAAGAACGCCAACCTATGGAAGCAGCTGAAAGATGCCAATGCACAAGTACAAAACGTAAAAGCAACTCTGGCGTCAACAGAAGCAACTCACAGAGAAATGATCATGAAGAGCTTAAAGGCAGCAGAACAACAGGAAAGCAGATACGAGGCCTTGGAAAGTAATAATCTTGTTTTAAGTCAGACAATTGTACAGAAGATCAACGAAAACGCTGCCTTAAACGCAAGGCTGGAGCAGGCAAAAGAGCAACTTCAAAAAGAGATAGCCTACACACAGAGCCTCACAACTATGCATGCCACAAAAATAAAGGAGTGCCAAGACAGTGCAAAGACCAATGAAGATATGCTTCAATAACAAATAGAGCTTCTAACAACCCAACTCAAGGCAGAACAAGAAAGAGTGCAAGGTATGCAACAAGAAAGAGAACAGGCAAACAAAGCGCATGCAAAAAAGATCAAGGCCCTCAACGAAACCATCAGCACCAACTAAGCAGAGGCGCAAAGGAATCAAGAGACCATCTCACAACTGACAGTACAATTACAAGACGCACAAAGATTGGAAACACAACGGCTTAATCAGATTACTGAGGCACAACAAAGGAAAGCTACTACCAGGAGAGCACAAGAAACTGCAACAAGAAGATTTGAGGAGATGGATGCTGAACGAATGATCTAAGAAACAGCCATCTCCAACCAACTCAGCAATGCGGACGCTCGCATGCAGGATCTGGCTTGCCAACTCGCCGCACAAGAAAGGAGTCTATGCCCGGAGCCGACAGATGATCTGCGTACCCTCCTTGAGCGCGCCTCAGAGTTGGGACAGCTGCCAGCAACTCCTCGGGCCCCTCCTCACACTCCTACCTTGTTTTTATCTACACTAACACTCTCATTACTTCAGTATGATATCAACTTAGCTAAAGATATTGGCCTAGGTGAATTAACCCTAATTAAACAAAATACTGAAAGGGATGCTGACCCAACAATCATTATGGGCATTATATTAACTAACCCTCAAGACATCTTCTATCCCTTGCACCCAATAGTGCTAAACCTCCGTAGTTGGTGTCGCATGCTACAAAATTCCGACATCCTGGACAGCAGCGTCGACAAACTCGATCAGTTTGTTCCAGATGGCATTCCAGAGACGCCAGCCAACTACGAGGTGGTTGCAAATACTTATCAATGGGTAATTAGTCATGGGTGGCTAGAAGTATACAATACTAATCTTTGTGAGTCCACATGATATCACTCTGTCGGAATCCTTAAACTCTATACTAATATCCGCAAGCATTTAGAGGCTATGCTCACCAATGTAAAATATAGTTTTGAGGCCACTCACATAAATTACCCGGATATTGATAATGAAGAAATTCCTGAAATTCAAAACTTTTTTAAAGCTCATAAGCCTAGCCACCCACCCCCTAGCACTGGTCAAGGTGAAGAAGAAGGTCCCTTTTCAGTTTCCAAATACACTTACCCTGTCTATTCTAATATCGCCAGTAGGCTTCTCAATCCTTATCCTAGCGCGCCACCTACTACATCTCCCCAAGCTGACTGTATCTACTCTTCTTTCTCTCCGCCAGAATTAGATTTTTCCACTAACACTCTCGCCCCCGAGGAGGTATTGGCACCTATCCCATCTCCACCACGGCAACCTCAGGAGGTACGTGATCTGACTCCACATGATAATATTGTGCCCTTCACTGAAAGTTTTTCAAAATTGGGGATTTTCTTTAATAAGATAATGTTCTAATTAAAGGTGCCAGCATTAAAGATTTTCAAAATTGGGGTTCTTTAAACAGGTGATAATCTTCTAATTAAGGTGTCAGCATTCAATTTATTTGCGGCTTTCTGCAAAATCAGCAATTTGCATCAAAATTGAAGCTCCTGCATAGGCCCACCAAGCATTGCCTTAGCCACCTTCAATTGTCTTTTGTGCGCCCTCGTCTCATCAGCACCTGCGCTCGGCCACCACCATCTCATTCTTCCACCTGTGAGCTGCTTGTCTGATCCCGTCACTTACCTTCCTCCTTTGTGCTATTGATAGCAACAAACAAGGACCGACATCATCATCAATACACTGGCAAATCCAAAAATTAAAGTTTTTCAAAATTGGCGGTTTTCTTTAACCAAATAATGTTCTAATTAAAGGTGCCAACATTTAAGTTTTTCAAAATTGGGGGCTTTCTTTAATCAGGTGATAATCTTCTAATTAAAGGTGCCAACATTCAATTTATTTGGGGCTTTTTGCAAAATCAGCAATTTGCATCAAAATTGAAGCTCTTGCATAGGCCCAATTTTGGGGCTTTGCTCAAAATCAGGAAAAATCAACAAATTGAAGCCTTGCACTACCAATAAATTTGGGGGTTTTTGCCAAATCGGCCAAAATTGGCAGAATTGGACCCGCCAACAACACCATAAAGACTCCAAGGGACTACCTACAAAATTCTGGCCAAAGCCATTAGCCGAAGATTGCAGCCCTTCCTCCCCAACTTGATTCATGGTACAGAGACTGGTTTTGTTCGGGATCAGAGTATTCTGGACAACATCCTCACCTTCTAGAAGGCAACCGTGTCGGCTAGGATGTGGCAACACGATCTGATTGTGCTCCTTCTCGATTTCGAGAAAGCCTATGACAGAGTAGATTGGGGCTTTTTGGAGGGGACGATGCAAGACGGGTTTCCCGGAGGAGTGGGTCCGAGATGTACGGGACTCCACGTTCTTATTCAGGGTGCTAGAGGTGACAGATTTCTGCTTTCACACTCCGTCCGGCAAGGGTGCCCTCTAGCACCTTATCTTTTCATGTTCGTCACTGAGGCCATGAGCCATTTTCTCTCCGCCCAGGAGACCTGATTCCAAGGACTACACCTCTCCGCCCGAGTGTAGGAGGAGATTCCTAATTCCGAGTTCACCAACGACAGAGCAGCATACCTGTCGGGGGCTGAGAGGAGCCTCTAGAGATTCACCAAGGAGATTGAGATTTTTTGTTGTGCATCCGAAGCAAAGATCAACTGACACAAGTCGTGCGGATTCTAGGTTGGCTCATCGCTTGCCTCGACTTGGCATCCAGTTGAGGCTTTTCACTCGATCCAGAGGGGAACTCGGGTTCGCTATCTTGGATGCCACATTAGCATTGACATCTCCCCTAGGCAGCAACTCGCCCCCCTTCTTCTGAGTATTCAGAAGAAGCTATGACACTTGAGTTCAGGTAGGCATTCCCTAGCTGGCCAAGTAGTGGTGGCAAACTAGGTTCTTCTAGCCACTATGTGGTACATTACCTCCAACTGGTCTTTCTCCCGAGCATGTATTGGTCAGGTTCAACCTTTGATCTAGAACTTTCTGTGGGCTGGCAGTGATGGGAGACCGCCAGGGCCAAGGTGGCCTAGAGAGTGATCATTCAGCCACAAATTGCAATGCAAAGGGGGCCTCGGCATCATGGACTCCTCCATTCAGAGCCGCGCCCTATTGGGCAAGTTGATTGTTCGAGGTCCTCTTCAGGGCGGGGAGCCTTGCAAGGACTTCCTCCTCACTAGGATCTCTGCCCGCACTCCGACCCTAGGGGGCCCTTGGCCTCAGAGCACAAGATGGATATTCACAGAGATGCAAGCATGTGGCGGCATTTGAGGGAAGATTTAACAGCATTTGAGCGCGGATTTGCAGCCAATCTCTTGCGTGCTTGGGATCATCTAAGGCCGGCCTTGCAACAGTCAACTCCAATAGCCTTCGAGGAGGGTCTTCGGCGGCCTTTAATAGGGAATCCTTTGGTCCGTTTGCCTAGTGGTCACTTGCTAGGGGCTCGCCCACACGTGTCATGGGGAGCCTCGAGTACAGGCCCCACTAGGTCTCTAGGAGATTGGCTTGCATTCAGACAGCTACCCCCAGAGGCTCTCAAGAGAGAGGCCTTATTGGGATCCGGGGCAAAGACCAGCTTAGCCTCGACATCGACACTTCCATCCCTCCGGATTGGCTGCCCCGATACCGAATCCTTCTCCTCCGCAATGGCTGGGAGTGTTCTCCAAGCATGGTATACCCCTGGCAGTTCATGGCACGGACGAGCACTCTGCTTTACTCACCTTCTCTATTGAGCTTCATGGTATACTGGAGAGATCAGAGACCCCCCCCCCCAAGGACCTCAAGGGATGCACCTTGCAGAGGGTGAGGGTGATTGGTTTTCATGCACATGAGTGGCACATCAACCTTCCACCAGCTAAGGTGGCCAGAGAGAGACTACGGCGCCTATGGATGTGGGAGGGTCGGCCTATTACGAGTCTCCAGTGGGACCCAAGAGAGTGGACCCAAGAGACTGGACATGGTAGAATCCAACGGACAGAGAGGAGTTGCCTAGTATCCCCTTCTTTGCCTACCCTGCACAGCTAGACCGCAAGATCCAGATGTCAGAGGTGGAGGGCACTCAAGCAACAACAGCACATTGGCAGTCCCAGGGCCTCCAGTCACATTTTCTTGCAGATTTTTGGAAGTGGCTGTGGGACAACTTTTGACCACGGAAGATCACCCTTTTCATGTGGCAGCTGGCACACAAGAGCTTAGCCGTTGGCACTTGGTTGGCCATTGGGGGCAGACTGGCATCATGTGAGAGGTGTGGCCATCCCCAAGAGTCTCAGAATCACTATCTTTGGGATTGCCCAAAGGCCCAGTAGGTCTGGCAGAGGATCCTATGCATTTTCTCTATGGATTGGGCTCACGCCCGTATTTTTACATGGCTTGGGCCACTGAGAATGAGAATAGTATTGCCGCATGGCATATATGGAGAGCTCAATGCAACGAAGCCAAAGTCTATCCGGAGCATCTAGCTCGATATCATTCATACCCTCAGAGGTCAGTGGGGGCAGCTCAAGGCGGCTCTGATCGCATGAGGGAGCAGCGGGAGGCCTTCCTTAGGATCTGGCAGCATGGTCCCTTTCTTACAAACACAAGTGCACTTGGCATTACATACCACCTGTGTGGTTATTTCCCCCTCCCCCCATTGTATGAGATAGCCTTCTCCTCCTAGAGCGGCCAACCAGAGCAGAATTGCATCCTCCCTTTTTTTCATCTTGCCTCGCGTTTCCCTTTCGAGATGATTTGTACTTAACCATTTTGGCTCTTCTATCGGTAACGAATAGAAGGATCTTTTTTACGGAATAAAAAAATAGAGACTCCATAAAGCCATGGAAGAGTTGGTAGCTTGGAAATGGCACGGAAGCAACCCCACTTCTCCGACACACTCGGAAAGCATCTAGACTTACAAAAATAATACGTAATTTTATGTGTTGTGCTTTCCCACCTTTACTAATTTTTGTTAATTTGTGCGTCATTTATTTGTCCCCCAAAATGAGATGTTATAATCTCTTAAGTGTGTTTTCCCCCCTTAATGTATAAAGGGCTCGTTGTTTCTATCATATCCTCCCTAGAGCAAGGGGGGTTTGTTCCTTGGGTAAACTGATGTATGTTGCTAGGGGTGGAGCTGTTAGAAGTCATCTCCTGTCTATTTGTATACACCAGGGCCTCTGTTGTGGGTGTGCCCGCCCGTATATCATTTTTCCACACTCCCCGTATTTTTTCCCTATTTTTCCCATTTTTTTTTCTAGTGGCTGGAGGGCTGCCAGTTGATGCCAGGAGCACTCTGAAGCTGGCCGACTGCATCTGTATCAGTCGTGGGCTGTAGGAGTGCTGGCCGACTTGTTCTGTCCAGGCGTGGGGCATCTGTTGCTGGCCGACTACTATTTTCAGCAGTCGTGGACATTTATCTCAGTCGTGGGCACCATCTGAGGCTGGCCGACTGCTCATGTGGGATTGTATATATTGCCCCTCATCCTCTTCCACTTTCTCATTCAGTATTTCCAGGATCTTGTGTATAGAGAAGAGTTTACACACATCTCTCTGTGTTTCTTGTGCTGATTATTTTCTGCAGTCTACTTGCTCTTGTCTACCCAAGTTTGGATATCATTTCCGCTGCATATTCTGACAGGAGCTCCCACAAATCAGGCCTAGAAGGGCATTTCCACGATGTTGGTGCCTTGGTCCTCTAGACCGTTGAGTTTCTGTGCATCCATGCTTAGCCTCTAATCACGCTTATACGCAAGCCTTGTGTGCTTGGTTAAGCATCTGAATCATGCTCACACTTAAGCCTCTAAGTTGGCATAGAGAACATGTTTGGTTCTGAACATGGTGCAGTCCCGAGGCCATCATAGAGCATGATGAGGGTTATCTCAGGTCACTCCGCCTTCGCTCCAAAGGGGGGATTCGGAGTCATATGTGTGCGTGTCCATCTCTTGTGTCCACCAATGTGTAAGTGTAAAGGTGCGAACACCCCTTATATGTGCAAGTGTGCATATATGTGTGCGAACACCCCTTATATGTGCAAGTGTGCATATATGTGTGTGAACCTACTCTTATGAGTAGATAAGATAAGTGTGCGTATGACATAAGTAGTGATGCCACCCCCGGAGGTGACATGTCACTGACTTGTGGTTTGTGTGAGTCAAAAGATAAGGCTGCTTGCCTACAAAAGCATGTACTTGGTGCAAGTTATCACATCAATCATAATCAACATCATTGTACATGCAATCTGTCTCTCTATCATTTGAGTTTGTCACATTCTCTCTCTCACACATACGATGGAGTTTCATCTTCCATAGCAACAACTGCAAGGCCTGGTCTTCAGTCCAGACTATGGTTGCAGTTTTTGCTAAAGCGTATTGCAATGCATATTTCTTGGAATATGTTCCACAGAGTCGAGTCCATCAAGAAGCCAAACATCGGAATCCAACATGGGGCTGGATATTGGTATGAGCATATAAAGTCAAGGAGGTAAAGGTGCTTACAGGTTTGCTACAGCAGTTATGAGGAGTGCGATCTATGTTCCACACGCTGGTGTCTGTCAAGAGGGCCAAGCATCGGAGTCCAACATGGGGTTGGTGGATATTGGTCTGAGCACAAAGGGCGAAGGAGGTAAGGGTGCACACAGGTTTGCTACGGTGCAAGTGTGCTGGGTCTGCTCCAAAAGGGTTTGGTGATACATTTGAGCTGATGCATTAATAGCTCGATCAAGTGTGTCATCTACAAGAGGCCATCTTGCCACACCTTGATAAGGAGGATGCTCTACAAGACTCATCATTTCCACAAGAGGTATAGGATCAATTCAGGAGACTTGATGGCAAGTTTCTTTGCACGCTTTGGTGACGACGAGGCGCACCAAGAATGCTACCATCAAGAACGGCCAGAAGGTGATTTCAAGATCTCAGGACAGTTCATACGTTGGAGGAGATTGGACTTAAGTTTCACCACTCATCTAGAGATACGACAGCTAAAGGCAGCTGTGATATATGTAGGGGAGTGTGTGATACACCTACCTCTACCAACCTGCCCGACCTGTTTTACAGGGAATTTGGCTGTGTTTCGGTTGTGTTTGAACACCACATTTGGGGCAAATTTTGGGCCAGTTTACCAGCCCAATAGGTTCCCAAAAGTGCCCAGGCAAGGCACCCATGGATAGGGCACCTTTAGTAAACAATATAAAAGCATTTGGAAGGTTTTATGACATTATTTTTCAAGGATTAAAAAGGGCTGGCTAACTTGAAAACGACCTAGCATAAATTTCCTATAAGAAGGGAAAGAAGATCCTCATTTGCTCATCTCATGCTCAAGAGCTCACAAGTCAGAAACACACAGTTGCAAGGTTGACTGAAGGTTGAAGATGATCCACAGCAACACTGGCTAAGTACTTGTTCCTAACAGCAGTGTTCGAGAGATCAGTTTGAGTATCATTTTGAATCACAGAACATTCAGTTGTAACCTACATAAATATACAATAAGTTAATGTGGACTTGTTTTGTGCGTTTGTGTTCGTGTTCTATTGCACTTCTCTCTTCTACCAGATAACTCTTGCACATAGCACATGCATATCACAAAAAGACAACACTTTTTGACAAAATTACACATCCTTTGACAGAAGTTATAACAAAACCATGTGAACGAGCCTCCAAGTGAGGATGATGTATGCTAAATCTAATAAACTTTGTGCCAAATTCATCTTCATTCACACCTCAGATCCTTGATTCCAATGTCCTCGAAACACAGATGCTAGCTGTTAATGTAAAAACAATGAGCTCAAAATAAGCAATAAAGGTGAATCCATACCTATTTATGGTAAGGTCGCGTCTAAATGCATCCTCTATGGCCGTCCCGAAATCTTGCTTCAAGACAAGAAAGCAAGATGAAGAAGAACATTCACATTAGACAGTGTGAGATCTAAAATTACAATACGTACTAAAGATATTGCTTTTTTTACTGAAATAACGCTAGTATCTTACCATGATGGAGCTGCTTTCAGTGTAGTCATGAGGCCTCAAGTTTACAAAATCAATCATAACTCCAAAAAGTTCCATTCTTGCAACCTCCAAGTGTTTAGCCTGCATGGGATTGCTAATAGCAACAAAAATTTATGTGACTGAATCATATGGCAAAAAGCTCAATAATCCAAATATTGAATGTGCACTTTTTTTCTTCATGAAATTAAAGAGATGGCATGCACATGAATAGATAAAGGAAAGAAATCAAACTACAATCATTGTGTCAAAAAAGGAGCAAGAAATTGTAAATTGGCTCTTGTTGGAGTGGTTCACTAGTACATGTCCTATATTAACTGGATTCCATGGGGACAAGAATGTATTCAGGGAGTCTATATGGCTTAAACAAAGCCTGAAGTGGCCAATATGAAGTCTAAAGACATGGCAAACAAAGCCTGAAGTGGCCAATCTGAAGTCTAAAGACAGGCAAGCGTTGGGCAAGGGGGAGTACGGCTTAGCATGATCTCATGAATTCTCCGAGTGGGTAAGAGGACTGACACATGCAGACTCTCTATGGCTATGGAGACTGACTTACATAGCTCGTGCCTGACAGGTCCCGGACTGGGGCTCACAATGGGGCATGGCATACGACAAAATATTCCTAAAAAGGTAATTCCTACTGATGAATGGTGCACTAATGTAGAGCCAGTGTGTCACATAGCACTCCAGTGCAAGGTGCATGTGACATTCCTTCCTGCTTAGCTTGGCGGCAGGTTCATCGCTTCCAAGTAGTCCGCCAGGAGCTGGGGGTACTCGGGGAAGAACTCTTCGTCAAGCCATACTACTTCATGGGTACCTCAGTCTCTCGAGACTTCCTATAGAATTGTCTTTGTCTTCGACCGGATCCATGCTTCCACTTGTGGGGGAGAATTTGTTCAAGCTTAATTACTTCGACTTTTTCTACCATGTCCAGTTGTTGCTCATATGTAATATCCTACAAAGCTGGACCAATATAGGACTTCAACAAAGAAACACGGAAAACATTATACATAGTCTAACTATCAGGAAGTTAAGCTTCATAGAGACATCATTGATCTTTTTAAATTTTAGGAAAGGGTCCGAAGCTACGAAAGGATAATTTTGGACAATGTTTGCCCACTTGCTTCAGCCTTTGCTTCATAATCCGAAGATATACCCAATCCCCTTCTTTAAAGTTGACATGGTGAGTTGTCCACTCCAGGTGGCAGATAGGTGCTTTGAGGAGCAAGCTAGAACAGACATATGGCTGGTTACTCCCTTTGTACAAAGGGGATAAGGTTTGGGTGGTGGACATTGGGTTTTGTCCACCTCGGGACATTAGTGTGTGTGAACACCGGGCTAGTCATAATTTATAAGTGAGTTTTGGTCACCCAAAACTTAATGAAGTGTGTACACACTCACTTATAAATTAGTGCTAACTCCTACGGCTAGGTTTATGACCAATACTTACCACCTGTCACATGCCACATAACCATGTTAGCAGATAGTTTCACACACACGGTTCACAGGCGGGCATCCTCTTACCCGGAACTACACATTGGTCAAGCAAGCATGAAAACAGCATGCAATTTCAATTGCAAGCAAGCACATAAAGATGCTATGCAATGCAACATTGGTATGGACAATCCCCGTTCATGAGACTATACCAAAATAGACTGCTCCACGCAAGTACACAAGGTACCAGACCCAACGGAACACCAATCCACTAGGCATTTCCGGGCATGTACACAGAGGCACAAGTCCCAACGGAAAGCCAAGTCCAGAGTATCACATGAGTGGCATAAATCCCCGGCATATACAATTGCCATGGACACCAGTCCAATGTACATACATGATGAGAAAGCACGGGTGGACCAATTGGGTGGCCAAATGGTGATATCCGTCCAGAGTGGTGCAAGCTTTGGTGACACAGGTGCTGCATACCGGAGGTGGTAAGGAGCAGAGGGGGCTGCCGTCCCGAATGGTGCAAGCTTTGGTGACATGGGTGCTGCGTACCTGATGTTGTGTCGATAGTGAAGATAAGCAGAGAGTGGGTTGCCGTCCCGATGGTGTGATGTAGCAGAGAGTAGGCTACTATCCCGATGGTGAGAGCTGAAGAAAAACGCTGAAGTGCTCTATGTATAGCAGGGAGGCCTGTTGTCCCATGAGCTGTGGATAAAACGCTGATATGCTGATGTAAGCACTGATGTGAACATTGATGATGTGCTGATGTAAGCGCCGAAGTATGCTGATGTAAAACGCTGATGAAGTGCAGATGTAAGCACCAATGTATGCTGATGTAAAACGCTGATGTTGTGCTGATGTAAGCGCTGATCAATGCTGATGTAAAACGCTGATGAATGCTGAAGTAAACGCTGATGTAAGCACTGAATGTAACGCTGATGTGAGCATTGATGTGAACACTGATGTAAAACGCTGAATGTAGCAGAGAGGGCTGCTGTCCCACGGTGTGGCCTGTAGCAGAGAGTGGGCTGCTGTCCCGTGATGTGGCCAGATGAGAAAACACTGAGGTGCTGTCCTATCAGGCGAGGATGATGAAGCTATGTGATGTAGAGCCCGGCCGAAGTAGCAGCAGCAAGAGATGAAGTGGTACCGGGTCTGATCAATGACTAGAGAGAGTAGACATTGAAGGTGGCAGCTACCACTCCTTGAGGCTCGGTTATCAGTGGTGAATGATGAGGCAAGACTATATACACTGAGGGGGACTGCTCGTCGACCAGCAGCAAAAACACAAAATCCCCAAATAAAACCAAAAAACCCAGAAAAATCCCCTTTTAGGGTTGGGTAAATGATGTTTTCATGCAGGATGCACGTTACATCCCCTTCTGCTTAACTTGACAAAAGCTGCATAGTCTCCAAATAGTCCGTCAATAAAGCCAAATAGTCATCGAAGAACTCTTTGTCAAGCCATACCGCTTCGTGGGTCCCTCGGTCCTGAAACTTCGTGAGGAACTGTCTTCAGCCGAAGCCATGCTTGAAGCGGTGCAAAAGCACCTGTTCTGGAACCATCACTTCAGCTTCATCAACTATATTTGGTTATGCTTCATCTTTCACTTCTGAAGGAATTGGACCTGCATACGGTTTTACCCAACTGACATGGAACACATCATGCATAGTCCAACTCGGAGGTAGCTTCAACTTCATTGAAACCTCGTTAATCTTTCTCTGGATGGGAAAAGGTCCGAAGCTCTTGAATGATAGCTTTGGGCATCGCTTGCCCACCTGTTTTAATCTTTGTTTCATGATCCGAAGATAAACCCAATAATCTTCTAACAACTTCATATCCCTTCAGTCTTTGTTGGCCTGTCGAGTGTAGACCTCCTGTGCTTTAGCCAACCTGTCTTTCACTAACTCCAAAATCTCCTGGTAAGACTTCGTCATTCTGTTCGCTTCAGGTACTGAAGACGAGGTTTTGGTCAATAGAGAAAGGCAAATACGATTCCCACTTACCTCGTTGATCGTGGACATAACACTTCAGCGCATCAAAGGCCAACTCGTTGTAGATTTATGTCTGGCCATCAGTCTATGGGTAAAATGCACTGGAAAAATTCAATTTAGTACCAAAGTTATCAAACAACGCTCTCCGAAAATGACTAGTAAACTTGGCATCTCGGTCTGACACTATGGTCCTAGGGATCCTGTTGCAACCAAATACACAGAACATCTGACATCATTCCAGAGGGAGACTCACAACGCAGACTAGCACTGCTTCATGTGCAGGACAATGCACACTTGCTGACCTTGGACGCATGGAGTGGAACCCTCGCTGACTCGTCCCGGACTAGGCTCACATGGGACCAGTTTCCACTCCAGGTCCTGCACCTTCTTGTTCAGATATGTCCACATGGCATCCAAGTGCGGGATGCACGTCACACTGGCGAACCAAGGTGCAAGTTCCTCCACCACCCCAACTAGAAATACAAAGGTTTGTGATGGCATTTCATCTAGCCATGTGCTCTTTGTTTCCCTGTGGCAAGCACAGATGAAAGGTTTCAAGTGTTCAAGGGATATTGCTGCAAAAAGGGAGGCTACCAGAGCAGTCAGAACTCGGTTGCTTCATCTGTATGATCTATATGGTCAAGACTAGCTTGACGGGGACCGTATTTCTCATGTCACTGTCAGAATGCACACCAATAAATCCCGGAAATATACAACGATGAAGTGTGTGTGCAAGGGGCCATTTTATATGTCCCCTGGCTGCTGGTCGGCCAGCTCAGAGACAGCTGACAGCAGCCCACAACCAGAAATATCCAATCGTACAGCTCAAAATCAGCCGACTGCTGCCCTGGTGCCCACGACCTGTAGAAAAACTCAGTCGGCCAGCAAATCTATAGTCGGCCAGCAGTTGGATACAGTCGGGCAACACCAGACCACACACAGCTCCAAAAAAAAGGGAAAAAATACGGAGAGTGAGGAAAAATGGGAAGACACCAAAAAAGGGCGGGCACACCCACAACAGAGGCCCTGACATAGTGTACAGACAAGAGATGACTGCTAACATCCCCTCTCAGCTCCTGGATGTGGAACCAACCCCAGTGAGCTGGAGTGTTGTTGGAGTATAGCCTGAGGTAGAGACTTCGTAAGAGGTCCGCCGCATTGTCCTCCGTCGAACAATAAAGAAGCAAGATGTCACCAGCCAAGATCTTCTCACGAACAAAGTGATATTGTATCTCTATGTGCTTGGTCCGGGCATGGAAGATCGGGTTCCGAGCAATAGCAATACAGCTCTGGTTATCGCACTAGATGACCGTGGGCTCCTTTTGTGGATACCCAATCTCACCAGGCAACCTCCGTAGCCACACAACCTCGCAAGCAGCACCACAAGCAGCCCGGTACTCTGCCTCAGTCAACGACAAGGCAATAGTTGGCTGCCTCTTGCTGCACCATGAACCTGCTCCTGAGCCGAGGGAAAAACTGTAGCCTGATGTAGATCTCCTCATGTCTGGATCTCCTCCCCAATCTGAGTCTCACTCCAACCCTGGAGTCAAACTCGTTCCTTCGTTCACCTCCAGTGGTGTAGAAGAGTCCAAGATCCTTCGTACCCTGTAGACACCGCAAGATCCGCAATCCTGCGTCCCAATGAGACTTCTACAGCATCTGCATAAATGAGCTCAACAGCCCCACAGGGAAGCTCAAGTCCAATCTGGTGTTTAGCAACAAGATCAATGAACCAACCAGCTTCCAGTACAGAGAGGCATCAACTGGCTCACAAGGATCGTTCACTGTAAGCTTCGTGTTCAGGTCCATCGGTGACATGATAGGCTTGCAATTCTCCATCCCAAAGGCCTCAAGCAACTCATGGACATACCGTTGCTGAGAGACAAAGAACCCTCTCTGGGTCTGCTGGGTCTCCAATCCCAAGAAGAAGTGGTGTAAGCCTGAATCGGTCATCTCAAACTCCTTTGACAAGGCAACCTTCGTCACTGCAATGTGCGTCATATGACCGCCGGTGAGAATGAGGTCATCCACATAAAGGATAATCAATGTGACCATACCGCGTTCCCGAAAGAGAGATAGGTTGGCATCTGCAACTAATCTCTGAAATCCAGTCCGCAGAAAGAAGAAATCAATCTCCTGATTCCAAGTCCTGGGAGCTTGCTTAAGACCATACAAGGCCTTCCGCAACCTGTAAACCATCCCCTTTGATCCTGGAACCTCAAAGCCTGGAGGCTGCTCAACATACACCTCCTCCTTTAAGTCACCATTAAGGAACGCAGATTTAACATCCATCTGAAATACGGCCACCGCTAAGAAGAAGCAAAGCAAGAATGGTCCGAATCGTGGTCATCCTCGCTATCGGTGCAAAGGTATCCTCATAGTCGATGCCAGGCCACTGAGCATAACCCTTAGCCATAAGTCTGGCTTTGTGTTTGTCCATCGACCCATCTGACATATACTTGGTCTTAAAGACCCACTTGATGCCAATGACCGATCGTTTCGACGGCCTTGGAACCAACTCCCAAGTGTTATTCTTCTCAATGGCATCTAGTTCCACCTGCATGGCTTTCCTCCAAGTATCCTGTGCAAGGGTTTCCTTGACGGAAGTGGACTCTTTGTCCCGCATGATACGAGACATCAAAGCATAGTTTACCTGTTAAATCTCGGCTGAATGACTTTTATCCAAACTCTATGCGAGCTTCGAGTTCCGTCCTCTATGGTCCATTCAGAGGGAAGGTCCATAACACCCGTCTCCCGAAGGGTGTCTACCAACCACTTGGGTACTCGAACAAAACGCAGAGCCTCCTCCTGCTGTGCGGGGACTCATCTCCAGCTGCGGGCTAGACCTCCTCAACTGACTAAGGCTGTCCAGCTAGAACAATCGAGCTAGAACAATCGACTGGGAATCATCATCGGAATCATCTGGGTCTCCAAGAAGTGGCAACTCATCAACAGTGGAAACTGACACCATTTGGCCACCCAATTGGTCCACCCGTGCTTTCTTATCATGTATGTACATTGGACTGGTGTCCATGGCAGTTGTATATGCCGGGGATTGATGCCACTCATGTGATACTGTGGACTTGGCTTTCTGTTGGGACTTGTGCCTCCGTATACAGGCCCGGAAATGCTTGGTGGATTGGTGTTCCATTGGGTCTGGTACCTTGTGTACTTGCCTGGAGCACGTCTATTTTGGTATAGTCTCATGAACGGGGATTGTCCATACCAATGCTGAATTGCATAGCATCTTTATGTGCTTGCTTGCAATTGAAATTGCATGCTGTTTTCATGCTTACTTGACCAATGTGTAGTTCCGGGTAAGGGGACGCCCGCCTGCGAACCGTGCGTGTGAAATTGTATGCTGACATGGTTATGTGGCATGTGACAGGTGGTAAGTATTGGTCATAAACCTGACCTTAGGAGTTAGCACTAATTTATAAGTGAGTGTGTACACACTTCATTAAGTTTTGGGCGACTAAAACTCACTTATAAATTATGACCAACCCGGTGTTCACACACACATTGATGTCCCGAGATGGGCATAACCCAATGTCCACCGCCCAGACCTTATCCTCTTTGTACAAAGGGAGTAACCAGCCATGTGTCCACTCTAGCTTGCTCCACAAAGTACCTGCTTGCCACCTACATTGGACAACTCACCACCTCACTCTTCCTCCTCTCTCTAGAGATGGGCGCCTCCTTCATGAAGGTTGTTGGGCTGCATTTTCTGCACTTTCTCCTTCCCAACTCCATTTCCAAGCTTGCTAAGGTGTTTCTCAAGCTTCCAAGAGTGTTTCCGGATGCTAATCACTCTCCTACACACTCCCAATGACTGAAATTCAGCAAAACAACTCTCTTTATTGCTATAATTTCTGGTCTTTTTGCTGAAAACCCTAATTTCAACACTCCTTTCTCAAGTTGAACCATAGGGGAAGCTTTCCCAAGGTTCCCTTCATCCTCTTGAAGACTTTTGTCGCGAAGAAATGCGAAGAAATGCGACAAATTGAAGATCCCATCACTCCAAGGACTTCCATCGCGAAGACTTCCGCTGTCATCGACTCTACTTGAAATTGGTAAGCTTTAATGCTTAAATATGGAAGCAAGTAGCAGGAGGGAGGAACCGGATTAGAAGATCACATACCCTACATAGTGTTCTCTTGTCCTACGTGCTCTCTTGCAGATTGTTGCTACCATGTGTTGGTGTAACAATAGAGAACAGATGGTAGGGAACATGGGCACTTGAGAGGGTTGTGTGGGTTGCAAGTCTACATCGCCAACCACTTGTTTGCAATACTGTATTCATATGCATTGGTATGGAAATCTGGTCAGAAATGCCCATGACACTATGTACTTGATCAATATACTTTATTTGAGGGAGGGATCGGCTATTCCGGCTCATTGTGTGTCTCTTGTCAATTCAGCAATTCTCCCAAGATCAATATACTTTATTTGAGAGAGGGGTCGGCTATTCCGGCTCATTGTGTGTCTCTTGCCAATTCAGCAATTTACTTCTTGTATTTGAAAGAGTGTCCATCAAATCTTAGTGTATTTAAGTGTATTGATTAGCATTGTGTTCAACCAAGTTACATTGGTATCAGAGCATACGGTTCTCTTTCACTTCTATCGTGAGAGACGATCACCGTGAACACTAGCTATCTCTACACTTAGAACATTATGACAGCCATACAATGAATGTGGACTTGGCTTTCCGTTGGGACTTGTGCCTCCGTGTACAGGCCCGAAAATGCTTGGTGGATTGGTGTTCCATTGGGTCCGGTACCTCGTGTACTTGCCTGGAGCACGTCTATTTTGGTATAGTCTCATGAACGGGGATTGTCCATACCAATGCTGCATTGCAAAGCATCTTTATGTGCTTGCTTGCAATTGAAATTGCATGCTGTTTTCATGCTTACTTGACCGATGTGTAGTTCCGGGTAAGGGGACGCCCGCCCGCGAACCGTGCGTGTGAAACTGTCTGCTGACATGGTTATGTGGCATGTGTGTGACAGGTGGTAAGTATTGGTCATAAACCTGACCTTAGGAGTTAGCACTAATTTATAAGTGAGTGTGTACACACTTCATTAAGTTTTGGGCGACCAAAACTCACTTATAAATTATGACCAGCCCGGTGTTCACACACACTGATGTACCTGCTTGACACCTACACTGGACAACTCTCCACCTCACTCTTCCTCCTCTCTCTAGAGATGGGCGCCTCCTTCCTGAGGACTGTTGTGCTGCATTTTCTGCACTTTCTCCTTCCCAACTCCATTTCCAAGCTTGCTAAGGTGTTTCTCAAGCTTCCAAGAGTGTTTCCGGATGCTAATCACTCTCCTACACACTCCCAATGACTGAAATTCAGCAAAACAGCTCTCTTTATTGCTGTAATTTCTGGTCTTTTTGTTGGAAACCCTAATTTCAGCCCTCCTTTCTCAAGTTGAACCATAGGGGCTGTCAGAATATGCAGCGGAAATGATTAACCAAACTTGGGTAGACAAGAGCAAGTAGACTGCAGAAAATAAAAAGCACAAGAAACACAGAGAGATAGGTGTGTAAACTCTTCTCTATACACAAGATCCCGGAAAAACTGAATGAGAAAGTGGTGGGGACTGAGGGGCTATATATACATCTCATAGAGGGCAGTCGGCCAGCAGCAAGAGTGCCCACGACTGGAGAAAAAAATCCCACGACTGCATAAATGCAGTCGGCCAGCATATTGATGCCCACGACTGATGAAAACCAGTCGGCCAGCAGCCCTAAAGCCCACGACTGATGAAGATCCAGTCGGCCAGCACTGGGGTGCTCCCGGCATCATCTGGCAGCCCTCCCACCACTAGGAAAAATGGAAAAAATAGGGAAAAAATACGGGGAGTGTGGAAAAATGATAAGACACCTCATAAGGGCGGGCACACCCACAACAAAGGCCGTGGTGTATACAAATAGACAGGAGATGACTTCTAACACCCCCTCTCAGCTCCTGGCTGTGAAACCAACCCAAGGGAGCTGGAGTGCCGCCTGAGCGTAGCCTAAGGTAGAGACTTCGTGAAGAGGTCCGCCGCATTGTCCTCCGTCGAACAATAAAGTAGCAAGATGTCACCCGCCAAGATCTTCTCACGTACAAAGTGATACTGTATCTCTATATGCTTGGTCCGGGCATGGAAAACCGGGTTCCGAGCAATAGCTATACAACTCTGGTTATCGCA
Source organism: Cibotium barometz (assembly GCF_041138505.1). NCBI lineage: Eukaryota > Viridiplantae > Streptophyta > Polypodiopsida > Cyatheales > Cibotiaceae > Cibotium > Cibotium barometz. Next base: position 10,855,622 of record NC_141085.1, read on the forward strand.
CTGGATGACTGTGGGCTCCCTCTGTGGAAACCCAATCTCGCCTAGCAGCCTCCGCAGCCATACAACCTCACAAGCAGCACCACAAGCAGCCCGATACTCTGCCTCTGTCGAAGAAAGGGCAATAGTAGGCTGCCTCTTGCTGCTCCAAGAAACTGCTCCTGAGCCGAGGGTAAAAGTGTATCCTGAAGTAGATCTCCTCGTGTCTGGATCTCCTCCCCAATCTGAGTCACTCCAACCTTGGAGCTTGACTCCATTCCCTCCTCTGTAAAAGAGTCCCAGATCCTTCGTACTCTGCAGATACCGCAAGATCCGCAATCCTGCGTCCCAATGAGTCTTCAATGGCGTCTGCATAAAAGAGCTCAACAGCCCCACGGAGAAGCTCAAGTCCAATCTGGTGTTCAGCAACCAGATCAATGAACCAACCAACTTCCGGTACTGCGAGGCATCAACTGGCTCACAAGGATCTGTAACGGTTAACTTTGTATTCGGGTCCATCGGCGAAGTAATAGGCTTGCAATTCTCCATCCCAAAGGCCTCAAGCAACTCATGAACATACCGCTGCTGAGAGACGAAAAACCCCCTTTGGGTCTGCCAGATCTCCAATCCCAAGAAGAAGTGGAGTAAGCCTAAGTCGGTCATCTCAAACTCCTTTGACAAGGCAGCCTTCGTCACTCCAATGTGCTCCACATGACCGCCGGTGAGAATGAGATCATCCACATAAAGGATGATAAGTGTGACCATGCCGCGTTCCCGAAAGAGATACAGGTTTGGATCTGCAACCGATCTCTGAAATCCAGTTCGAATAAAGAAGGAATCAATCTTCTGATTCCAAGCCCTGGGAGCCTGCTTAAGACCATACAAGGCCTTACGTAACCTGTAAACCATCCCTTCCGATCCTGGAACAATAAAGCCTGGAGGCTGCTCAACGTACACCTCCTCCTGCAGGTCACCATTAAGGAACGCAGATTTTACATCCATCTGGTACACGGGCCACCTCTGAGAAGAAGCAAGGGCAAGAACGGTCCGAATCGTGGTCATCCGCGCTGTCGGTGCAAAGGTATCCTCGTAGTCGATGCCTGGCCGCTGAGCATAACCTTTAGCCACAAGCCTGGCTTTGTGTTTGTCCACCGACCCATCAGACGCGTACTTGGTCTTAAAGACCCATTTGACACCAATGACTGACCGCTTCGACGGCCTCGGTACCAACTCCCAAGTGTTGTTCTTCTCGATGGCATCAAGTTCCACCTGCATGGCTTTCCTCCAAGTATCCTGTGAAAGGGCATGATACGAGACATCAAAGCATAGTTCACCTGAAGAAGCTCCGCCGTGTTGCTTTTATCTCGGACTCGATGTGATCTTCGAGGGCCGTCCTCTGTGGTCCACTCGGAGGGTAGCTCCGTGACACCCGACTCCCGAAGGGTGTCTAACAACCACCTAGGTACTCGAACAGATCGTGGAGCCTCCTATGGTCGCGGGGGCTCAACTCCAGCTGCGGGCTCAACCTCCTGTGATGACTGAGGTGGATCAACTGGAGTAGTAGACTGGGAATCATCATCAGACTCCTCTGGATCTCCAAGAAGTGGCGGCTCCTCGACAGTGGATGCTGGAACATGCTCGTCAAAGACCACATCCCGGCTGACAACAATCTCGTTCCTCTCTGGATCATAGAACCTGTATCCCTTGGAAAGAGAGTTATACCCCACAAATACCAGCTTGCGGGACTTGGAGTCAAGCTTCCCCCTTTGCTTCTTTGGAATATGTACATACGCGTCACTCCCAAAGACACGGAAGTGCGAGACATCGGGTTTCCTGCCAAAATATGCCTCAAATGGAGTCATATGGGGTACAGAAGTCGTCGGAGAGCGGTTAATGGTATGGACAGCCGTTGCCACAGCCTCACCCCATAGTGGACGAGGAAGATCACGATGCTCCAGCATGGTCCTCGCCATCTCCACCACAGTCCTGTTCTTACGTTCAACAACTCCATTCTCCGAAGGCGATCCGGTATTGGCCAATTCCCTTTTGATGCCATGATCTGCACAAAACTGGAAAAATACAGTCGAGGAGAATTCACCTCCTTTGTCAGCCTTGAGACTCTTGACCTAAAATCCAGACTCTTTCTCCACCATCACGTGCCAATCCTTGAACCGAGCAAAAGCCTGGTCCTTATGGAAAAGAAAGTAGACCCACGTGAATCTAGTACAATCATCAACAAGCAGCATGAAGTAGAGAGATCCTCCCAAGGATGGTATCTGCTGTGGTCCACACAAGTCAGTGTGAATCAACTCCAATGGTTTCGAAGCCCGCCTGGAAGCCTGCTTCGGAAAGGATTCCCTGTGCTGCTTTCCACGTATGCAAGAACTGCAGCGTCCTTGCCTATTACCAACATCTGGCAAGCCAACCACCATCTGGTCCCGGAAGGCGCGCCGCAAAGCATCCACATTTAAGTGGCCAAAACGAAAGTGCCACAAATCTCCGACCTGAGAGCCTGTCAATGAGGAGAGTGCAGAGAGCTTGTAGATGCCATTCTCCACACATACCTCATGCCCTGACAGAAGATGAAAACCCAGAGCACGGACATAAAGAACACGGGAAGCATGCTTGCCCCCCTTGCCGTCGGAAATAATCTCCATCCGGCCCTCACTATGTATCGGAATAGTGGAGTTATCGCCAATAAAGATACGACCTGACTGCCGTTTTAGATCCAGAAAGAAGTCACGGGATGGAGTCATGTGCCTGGAAGCACCACTGTCGAGAATCCATTCCCGGGTATCCTTCGCGGTGAAGCCAACTGCCTCCTCGCTCGAAGATGATGAAGCATCGGAGTCCACCATCTCTAAGTGCACAAATGCCGGAGTCTTCGCAGCTGAGGCTGAGGAATCAGCACTCTTCCCTGTCCGCTTAGGGCACTTCCTCCAGTAGTGGCCTTTCTCGCCACAATCATTACAAGATCTTTCGGCCTTCAGCTTCTCTCGTTCTGGATCTGGCTTCTTCTCAGAAGACTTCTCCGGTGAAGCCTTCCCTTTGCCCTTGTTGGTATTACGGCCTTTCGACCGTTGGCCAGTTAAGGCCTCTGAACCTCCGCCGTGAGGAGGGTTCGTGAAAGCTCCTCCCAAGTAATGGTGCTGAGCCTGCCACTCGTGATCAACGAGGAATAGAAAGCAGAATACTGACCAAGTGGGAAAGTAACGTGATGGCCATATCTTCGGATGATATCTCTTTCCCAGCTTGAAGGACTTCCTGCTGAAGGGCCTGCAGCTTGTTAATGTGTTCCCACATCGTCGAAGACTTTGCAGGGTTCATAACCCGCATCTACACTTCCAAGGATATCCGTTTCATGGGTGACACCCTGTTGTACAAAGAAGCCAAGTGCTCCCATATGCCTCTCGCAAGCGTCATGTGCTTCACATGGTTGATCACTTGTGGTGTGCAATTGAGGAAAATAAACGACCGGACCCTGGCGTTGACACGATCCCACATGTGTGCCTGTGCCTCTCGGTCCTTCCTCGTCGATAATAACTCCCCTTCCTCAGCTTCCGGCCGTGGCACCCCTATGATAATAAAATCAGCAAGGTCATATGACTCCAGAACTGACTCCATCATGACCTTCCAGATGCCGTAATTGGACCCGTCCAACTGACGATCCACTGGGAACGTGGGAAGAGTCGGAATCTTCACGTGCTTCTCGGCCATCTCTAATAAATCTGCCATCGCGGAGAGTAACCTGAAAGGGTGGGTAGGTGGGAAAAAAAATCTGAAAATCTGCAAGTGGCTGTCCAGCACCTTTGCCCGCCTTCCTCTTGCACCTTCTCTTCCCGTTCAGCCCGAAACAGTCCACCAATCAGCAACCTGTTGCTCCCCCTCTTGCTCAGAAAAACGCCCAAGATCTCCTAGAGCCTTGGGCTCTGATACCATGTCAGAATATGCAACGGAAATGATAACCAAACTTGGGTAGACAAGAGCAAGTAGACTGCAGAAAATAAACAGCACAAGAAACACAGAGAGATAGGTGTGTAAACTCTTCTCTATACACAAGATCCCGGAAAAACTGAATGAGAAAGTGGTGGGGGCTGAGGGGCTATATATACATCTCATAGAGAGCAGTCGGCCAGCAGCAAGAGTCCCCACGACTGGAGAAAAAAATCCCACGACTGCATAAATGCAGTCGGCCAGCATACTGATGCCCACGACTGATGAAAACCAGTCGGCCAGCAGCCCTGAAGCCCACGACTGATGAAGATCCAGTCGGCCAACACTGGGGTGCTCCCGGCATCATCTGGCAGCCCTCCCACCACTAGGAAAAATGGAAAAAAATAGGAAAAAAATACGGGGAGTGTGGAAAAATGATAAGACACCTCATAAGGGCGGGCACACCCACAACAAAGGCCCTGGTGTATACAAATAGACAGGAGATGACTTCTAACAAAAGCTTTCCCAAGGTTCCCTTCATCCTCTTGAAGACTTTTGTCTCACGAAGAAATGCGACAAATTGAAGATCCCATCACTCCAAGGACTTCCATTGCGAAGACTTCCGCTGTCATCGACTCTACTTGCAATTGGTAAGCTTTAATGCTTAAATATGGAAGCAAGTAGCAGGAGGGAGGAACCGGATTACAAGATCACATACCCTGTGTAGTGTTCTCTTGTCCTACGTGCTCTCTTGCAGATTGTTGCTACCATGTGTTGGTGGAAAAATAGAGAGAAGATGGTAGGGAACATGGGCACTTAAGAGGGTTGTGTGGGTTGCAAGTCTACATCGACAACCACTTGTTTGCAATACTCGATTCATATGCATTGGTATGGAGATCTTGTCAGAAATGCCCATGACACTATGTACTTGATTCTCCCAAGATCAATATACTTTATTTGAGGGAGGGGTCGGCCGTTTCGGCTCATTGTGTGTCTCCTGTCAATTCAGCAATTTACTTCTTGTATTTGAGCAAGTGTCCATCACATCTTAGTGTATTTAAGTGTAATAATTAGCATTGTGTTCAACCAAGTTACAGAAACCGGAACATGCTCATCAAAAACCACATCCCTACTGACGACAACATCGTTCCTCCCTAGATCATACTGTTAGCACATTCATCCCCAATTTCTGCCCATTTCTGGTGTCCTTTTGGTCCCATTTGTATGGCCCTTGATTGTGGGCTGGCCACCCCTATTTTACATATTTTTCTGGGATTCTTCCCAGCCCTTTTGGTATTTTACCAGTCAGCCAGCTCATATGCTCCAGTCGGCCAGCATATTCAGCTCTAATCAGCCAGCCCTCCTCACCTATAAATAGGTGGGGCTGGCCTCTCATTATTCATTCAGTCTTGTACATATGATGCTGCGTTTTCTGAACAGCACCTGCTGGTCTTTTCGCCTACAGTTTGGCTTCACCGACACAGCCATTAGGTACTCTTTGATCAGCATTTTCTTTTCGACGTGGAGATTGGACATAGGCGGCCTGTTTTCTTCAGGACAGCAGCTTCCTTTGCTGCGTTTTTCCTCTCCTGATGATGCTTCTACTTTCTCTGTGTAGCAGTTGCTTTGTGACCTGTATGGTGATGCCAATGATCAGCAGATGCTTTCTGCTTCTGGGTGCTCTGCAGCCAGTGATCTTATGGATACTTCTTTTGGAGATGTTCCTGTAGAGAAGGATAGTGGGCCAGTTTTGCTCATTGCATCTGAGGAGTTTGTTTCTCCTGTTGCCTTGCCTTCAGTTTCTGTGCATACTTCTCCTTGCCAAGATGATATCTCTGGTAATGTTTTTGAAGATGACAGTGGGCTATCTTTGCTCACAGCTTCTAAGGGAGATTTGTCTCCTATTGCTTCGCCTCCGACTCTTTCTTCGACAACCAGTGACCAGGACGTATTGCTGGTCCCTTTGCCTTCTATGGAGGAGCCTGCTTCTACGCTGTGTTATGCTATTGAGAAGGCTACTACTACTTCAGTTACCACTACTGTGAATGTTCCTACTTCCCTTACTTTGTGTGAGGATTTTGGATTGTGGTCAGGCGTGTACGTGACCGTGCCTGGGGCACAGTGGTACTTCCAAGGATTGAAGGATTGGGATATGGATTTGGTTGGGCCTATGGAGTCCCGACATCAGTTTTCAGAGGGGGCAGTTGAGTTCTTACATCTAGCGATGCCGACCTTCGAGGAGGGTGCTATTATACAGCATTTGGCTACTCTTGGTACAGAGCTGGAGCAGATGGACTATTTCTTTTGAGGGTATTATCTGAAAGAATGGTTGTAAATCAGAAATACAGCAAATAGATCTTACAAAGAAACACCCGTGCAAAAGAACTGAAGTAGAAAACTTGTTATCTACTGAAGTAGAGCACGAGGGCTGCCCGTAGGTGCATACAACCAACAGCAATAGCTGAATAACGATGTGCTAATGATGCTAACCCAAGCCACCTATTTATAGGTTGGACAAGAGCTGGTCGGCCAATATAAAAACAGTGGGCTAGCCGACTATGCAAAAAAATACTAGAATAATGTCTAAAAAATAGACAAAAATAGCAAAAAAATATCTAAAAAAAGATGAATGCATGGCCTCATAAATCTGGCCAGATACAGCATGAAATATGCACATATATGCCCAATCTGGAGATGATAATGCCAACATTATCTTCTTGGAGCTACAGGCTTCTAGGGATTCCTGTGACACTATGTTTATATTTGGGTTTGGCACCGATATTTGGAGTAGCACCATGCAACCTTCATGGTTGATTTCTTCTAGAAGAACAGTGTAACTCGCAGCTTGTTCTGTTACTTTTGTAGCTGAGTTGCTGGAGATTGCTTGTGGAGCTTTCCTGGTGCCTGTTGTTGCTGCTTTCTTTTGTCTTTGACAGAGGACGACTTCTTCGGCTTCTCGGAGTTATGTTCAGCATCTGGTGCTGAGAGGGGGTGTTAGCACATTCATCCACAGTTTCTGCCCATTTCTGGTGTCCTTTTGGTCCCATTTGTATGGCCCTTGATTGTGGGCTGGCCACCCCTATTTTACATATTTTTCTGGGATTTTTCCCAGCCCTTTTGGTATTTTACCAATCAGCCAGCTCATATGCTCCAGTCGGCCAGCATATTCAGCTCCAGTCGGCCAACCCTCCTCACCTATAAATAGGTGGGGCTGGCCTCTCATTATTCATTCAGTCTTGTACATATTTTGCTCCCTCACTTATGAGACTTGTAGTGTCTCTTGCTTGGGACTGTTTTGCTTCAGTATATTCAGCATAGTTTTCTCCATCTCTCTCTCTCTCTTGCACTCTCTGTTCAGCACATTCTAGTGCCACTTTGCTTCTGCTCTGTGCACTCTTTCACATACAACATGTATCCCTTGGAAAGTGTGTTATATCCCACAAAGACAAGCTTTTGGGACTTTGAGTTGAGCTTCCCCCTCTGCTTCTTTGGAATGTGAACATATGCATCACTCCCAAACACATGGAAATGGGAGACATCAGGTTTCCTGCCAAAATACACCTCAAAGGGAGTCATGTTCGGTACTAAAGTCGTCAGAGAACGGTTAAGAATATCGACAGCCGTAGCCACAGCCTCCACCCAGAGTGGACGAGGAAGATCACGATGCTCCAGCATCATCCTCACCATCTCCACCACAGTCCTGTTCTTAGGCTCAACTACTCTATTCTCTGACGGCGAACCTGTATTGGCCAGCTCCCGCTTGATGCCATGTTCCGCATGAATGCATTGGAAGAAAATTCTCCTCCTTTGTCAGCCCGAAGAGTCTTTATCTGCAAGCTAGACTCTTTCTCCACCATCACATGCCACTCCTTGAACCGAGCAAAAGTTTGGTTCTTCTGTGAAAGGAAATAAACCCATGTGAATCTGCTACAATCATCAACAAGCAGCATAAAGTACAAAGAACCTGCCAAGGATGTTGTCTGCATAGGTCCACACAAGTCAGTGTGTACCAACTCCAAAGGTTTCGAAGCTCGCCTGGAAGCCTGCTTCGGAAAAGATTCCCTGTGCTGCTTACCACGAATGCAAGAACTACAACGTCCTTGCCTGCTGCCGACATCTGGCAAGCCAACCACCATCTGGTCCCGGAAAGCTCGCCACAACGCATCCACATTCAAGTGGCCAAACCGAAAGTGCCACAAATCACCAATCTGAAATCCTGTCAAAGAGGAGAGTGCGGAGAGTTTGTATATACCATTCTCCACGCCGCCTTCCCAAACAACCTGGCCAATCTCACGGTCCCGTAGAGCAACAGAATGCTCCTCAAACTCCACCCGAAAGCCAATCTTGCACACCTCATGCACTAACAACAACAGATGAAAACCAAGTGCGGGGACGTAAAGAACACGAGAGGAATGCTTCCCCCCTCTGCCATCGGGAATGATCTCCATCTGGCCCTCACTGTGTATCGGTATGGTGGAATTGCCGCCAATGAAAATGCGACCTAACTGCCGTTTCAGATCTTGGAAGAAGTCACGAGAAGGATTCATGTGCCTGGAAGCACCACTATCAAGAATCCATTCCCGAGTATCCTTTGCGGTGAAGCCAACTACCTCCTCGCTCGAAGAAGATGAAGCATCGGTGTCCAACATCTCCAAGTGCACAAAGGCTAGAGTCTTTGCAGCTGAAGCTGAAGAATCAGCACTCTTCCCAGTCCGCTTGGGACACTTTCTCCAATAGTGGCCTTTCTCGCCACAATCATTACATGTCCTCTCGGCCTTCAGTTTCTCTCGATCTGAATCGGGCTTCTTCTCAGAAGACTTCTTCGATGAAGACTTCCCTTTGCCCTTGTTGTTGTTGTTGTTATGGCCTTTCGACCGTTGGCCAGTCAAGGCCTCAGAAGTTAGAACCTCCGCCCTGTGGAGGGTTTGAGAATCGCTCTTCCTGGTCCAAGACCATGGGCACAAGCTCCTCCCATGTGATGGTGCTGAGCCTGTCACTGGTGATCAAAGAGGAGTAAAAGGCTAAGTACTGAGAGGGCAAATGTGACAACAACGTTATGGCCATATCCTCTGTCGATATCTCTTTCCCTGCCTGGAGAACTTCCTACTGAAGAGCCTGCAGCTTGTTTATGTACTCTCGCATCGTCGACGACTTTGCAGGATTCATCACCCGCATCTAAACTTCCAAGGAGATTCGCTTCATGGGTGATACCCTGTTGTTGTAGAGAGAAGCCAAATGCTACCAAATCCCTCTAGCCAACGTCATATGCTTTATGTGATTGATCACCTGTGGTGTGCAATTGAGGAAGATGAAAGAACGGACTCGAGCATTAACACGATCCCATAATTGTGCTTGTGCCTCCCGTTCCTTCCGTATAGAGGGTAACTCCCCGTCTTCCAACTCCGGCCGTGGAACCCCCATAACAATGAAATCAACCAAGTCATACGACTCCTAAACAGATTCCATCATTACCTTCCATATGCCGTAGTTGTTCCCATCCAACTGTCAGTCCACCGGGAACGTGAGGAGTGTCGAGATCTTTTACACGTGCTTCTCAGCCATCTCAAGCAAATCTGCCATCTCAAGGGTTCACAAGGTCTTGTGAAGGGAGGGTGGGTGGGAAAAAGAAGAAGAAGAGGCTGCAAATAGAATGCAAGGTGGCTGTCCAACGGTGATGGCCGCCTTCTACCCGATCTCCAAGTCCCGTACAGCCCAAACAATCTCCAATCAGCAAAGCCTCAATGTCCCACTGTCTCCAAACTTCAAGCCACCTGGGGCTCTCATACGATGTCAGAAAAATGCCCAGCGGAAATGAAGACAACTGCTGTAGAGAGCAATACACAAATGAAAGAGAGAGAGAAGTTAGTGTAACTTTGCTATATACACCAATAAATCCCGGAAATATACAACGATGAAGTGTGTGTGCAAGGGGCCATTTTATATGGGCCCTAGCTGCTGGTCGACCAGCTCAGAGACAGCTGACAGCAGCCCACGACCAGAAATATCCAATCAGCCAGCTCAGAATCAGTCGACTGCTGCCCACGACCTATAGAAAAACTCAGTCGGCTAGCAAATCTGTAGTCGGCCAGCAATTGGATACAATCGGGCAGCACCAGATCACACACAGCTCTAGAAAAATGGGAAAAAATATGGAGAGTGAGGAAAAATGGGAAGACACCAAAAACGGGCGGGCACATCCACACAGAGGCCCTGACATAGTGTACAGACAGATGACTGCTAACAGTCACTGGATAAGTCAACAGGCAGACTTCCATGTAGCAGCTCCAAGAGGCCCTGACATAGTGCACAGACAGGAGATGACTGCTAACAGTCACTAGTCACTGGATAAGTCAACAGGCAGACTTCCATGTAGCAGCTCCAAGCTACATGTAGCAGCTTCAAGCTGCTAAGGATTACCTGCACCCTGTCAATGAAGTGGGAGATGGTTTGCAAAAACGAAGCCTTTTTTGGTTCAGCCGTTGTTTGGTCTAGTTACTCCACTGCATTCTGTTAGTTAGCTCTAGGTGCAGCCCTTAGGGTTTGCAAGTTGGTAATGCTTTTCTTGTTATCTGCGCAGTCTTTGTGACTTTGCAAGTTTGCAAGTTGGCAATGCTTTTCTTGTTATCCATGCAGTCTTTGTGACTTGCTAGTTGTAATCACATTTGAACTAGATGCCCTCTACTCTCTATTTTTTATAGAGTGCATTGATTGTCCTTTAATTAATATATTTTCTTTTCTTTTTAAAAAAAGAGTTAATGTTACAATCCCTCGGATCTCCTCAACACAAAACACAAGTGATTAGTACAAACCCCCTAAGAGGAGTGCAAGCTAGCTGCTTCATAGGGTCTTTCTGTCCAGGTGCAGGTACCTCCCAATCATAGGTTCTATGCTTCGAACCACCCCTGAGCCAAGGGCTAAGGCTTGACTACAACATATCCATGCCAATCTATGCTTACCACACACGTAGCCGGAGTCTTGGTCAAACTCTGACTAATAGTGAGGTTATGACAACAATAACCCATGTTTCACTTATATAGTGCCTGTTGCTGCTATAAATAACCAAACTGTTATAAGTAGCCAATACACATGGATTTATTAATAATAACCTTGGCCGCCCGTATTAGTTTCTCGATCCCAAGGCTCCCCTAACCTTGTTGGATTAGGCCACTAATCTCGAGGATTAGCACTAGGCACTCCATACAAGACCCCCTTTAGACATAAGATTAAGTCGAGTGATCGATTCCTTCCTACTCCTGCCGCCTTGACACAACCAGACTCCCACCTAAAGGACTTTCACGTTAGCCCACCACATCAATCTGCCCTCTTACTTCCTCCCATTATTCTAGGGCTACCATAAATATGGCAATCTTGCCCCAAATAGAGATCATGAGGTTGTCGTTAAACTTTTTTTGAGATGAAAACTTAGGCATGGTGTAGAGGTGTACCTTCAATGAGTATCGATCGAATCAACCTTAGCACAAAAGCATAGAGAATATCTGGTTCTTGCAAAACCATGAAAAGCAAAACAGAAAAGCTAACTGAGACTTTCTCCTATGCATCGAGATACCTTCCACATTTAGGCCGCTCTAATACAAAGTGTTACAATCCCAGGATCTCCTAAACGCAAAACACAAGTGATTAGTACAAACCCCCTAAGAGGGGTGCAGGCTAGCTCACCTCCCAATCTTAGGTTCTATGCTTCAAACCACCCCGGAGCCAGGGGCGAAGGCCTGACTCCCACAAATCCATGCCAATCCTCCAACATGCTGATCTATGCTCTACCACACACGTGACATGATAAGGTCACTTACACACTCATAAGAGTGTACATATGCTCGGGGGGAAAAACTTCCTAAAGAGAGAAAAGTTCCCTAACCCATTTATGAATAAATCCCCATATCTGCATGCTTGTTTGGGCACAAAGTGAATTCTAATGCCGTACTACGTAGACACCAATAGATTATTAGCATGCATCCACACATATGTCCACACATCACTAACATATAAATGCTACAAGGGGGTCGTAACATCACAACCCCCCTTTCTCCACTCATGTACAATGACTGCGATGTTATGACAACAATAACCCGTGTTTCACTTACATAGTGCCCACTGCTGTAAATAACCAAACTTTTATAAATAGCTAGTGCAAATGACCTTAGTCGCTCGTATTAGCTTGCTTTCTCCTAATCCCAAGGCTCCCCTAACCCTTTTGGATTAGGTCACTAATCTCGAGGATTAGCAGTGAGCACTAGGTACATAACAGTTAAAATACCCCTACCCTTGTCTAAACTACTATTCCCCCCTTCCCCCTCCCCCTCCCCCTCCCCATCTACTCCACTCTACTCTACCCCACTCCACTCCACTCCACTCTTCAATCTATAAACTTATTTAAAAGTCAAGCTAGATGTTGTGGATATTTTGAAGTCTGGAAAACCATTAAGGTCTTTGTTTCTTAAATAAGAAAAGATCTTATAACTAGTAGAATAAATGTGGTAAACTATACAATATAGCCAAAAGAGGGGAAGGGGGTTCCTCCATGGCTGGCCGCTCTTGAAGGGAGTAGACCACAACTTTCTCTAGAGGTAGAGTATATAATGTAGCAAGGGAAGGGGCTCCCTCCATGGCTAGCAGCTCTTTAAAGGAGGCTGATTGGGGGAAAAAGATGAAGAAGTTGTGGGCATGTGCCGACAAGCCATGCTGCATCCACTCCAAGTCGCCTGCTTATTCGCTCCAAGTGACCGTGAAGCATGTGGATAATATCCGTCCAGATAGAACAGATGGTCTCTGTTGGTGGGGCATCTAGATGCAGTTGGCTTCCTTTAGGTCATGATGTGGACAGGGATAGCTTCTGCCCGAGGAAAGATAATACTCGTCCTATGGTTGGTTGGTAGTCCAAAGAAGCCTCGCGGTGGGCACGTGACTAGCAATTGGTGGCTCTATGGCCTCTTGTGGCATGCCATGGAGACTGAATGGCTTTGCTTTAAGGTACAAAATGGGCATGGACTTGTCTCACGACATCTCAAAGACCCCCAGCATCCCATAGACCCAGGATTCATGGAGCCACACTGACTATCCACACAAAGTCCAAAGGGAAATAGTCAACCTGTTGTTGGCTTATCTCTTAAGTTCCAGCCATTCATCAATTTAACTCCTTTCTAAGCCCCTTAGGCTAGAGCTAGACTTGAAAAATAGTAAAGGAAAGGGAGAGAATTTGAATTTTCACTAGCAGTCACCTTCTCATTGTAGCAATCATCACAATAAATGCTTTTAAGTATACATCATTGACTTGCCATACTAAAGTAATAGCTGATGCCTTGAAGGCTGTCCTTAATCAAGAATACAAAACAATAGCTCCATGAGGGTGATAAACAGTAAAGCAAGCACCTCTTGATAACACCGAAACCATTTGTCTCCATACCAACGTGGCGGAAGTACACAAAAAGCTTTCTGCAGAAAGTTTTGCCAAGCATGTCATCAAGAGCTATGTCGATGTCGCCACACTTTTTGCCCAGAAGCTGGTATGCAACAAAAGACACCATAAAGCAATTAGATTCTAGAAACGCAAGAATGCATGTAAAGACATGACATTGACAACCGCACAAGAAACCCTAAGGGATCTCAACGTCGAAGAGAGAGGGAGGATTCGTGGGTGGGAGGGTTTTGGTGGTGGTGGTGGTGGTGGTGGTGGTGTGTGGGTGGGTGGGAGGGGGGTGGTGGTGGTGGTGGTGGTGGTTGCGTGTTGGGGGTGGGGGGGGGGGAGAGAAACAAATGGGAGGACTGTTGCCTTGATCTTTCCAAAGTATAGCAACTCTATGGTTACCACAAAAACCCTTTACGAATGCACAGAAAACCCAGTTGCACCAGGTCACCCATTGTAAGAAGTTAGCAATTACACAGGAAACCCTATAGCAATTGCACAGAAAACCCTGCGAATACCAACAGCAGAATGCATGAAAATGGGGTACCTTGTCCCGGACCCATCCACCAGCAACTCTGAGCTGAGTCTTGAGGTTGTAGTGCAGGAGGAAAGCTTTGAGCGTGTTGAAGATCTTGAACTCGAGGTCTGTGAGTTGGATGGTGTCTGAGATGAAGATGGGTTTGCGGGAGGGGGGAGGCCTAAGAGCGGAGGAGAGGCTACGGCGAGTGATGGAGATAGGCAGAAGGCGTTTAGGCGGGGGTCTACGAGAGACGGGCGGCGGCGGCGGCGGGTGCTGGTGGGTATGTCCATGGACATGGACATGGCATCGGTGACTATTATGGGCCGGCAAGAGGATAAGACGCGTCATCGAGGTCGCCATAACCATGGCTAGCCAGCGACCTTTGTTGCTTGCCGACCCTGTGACAGAAGACCATGAAGACAGTGAATTTTGCACCATAGCTCATACGAGAGCACATTGTAACTCATAGCTCATCGACATCCCCTCGTAGCTCATCCACGTGAACTTTTCTTCTTTATACGAGGTTTGAGCTCATATGACAGCATATTGTAACTCATAGTCCCCTCTTAGAGCACATCCATGTGAACTTTTTTTTCTTTATGCGAGTCTCAGAACGACCCTAGCTCGAAAAACAAAAAAACAAAAAAAACAAAAAAGGTTTGAGGGTTGAGTGGATTTTTCATGGGCGTTGTGGTGGTTCAATCCCTGCCCATCACCCCCGAGGTGCAAAGCCTATATGGCATTTCTTTCGATACCCTCTCCTATAATGCAACACTACTAAACACATTTTTTTAATCTTTTCATGTACGAACAAAAAAAGATGGACATGCGAGATTGCCCACCCTTCATGAGCTTGGATTGGCTCCAACTTTTGATATAATTGGGAAAGCATGACCTCAAATTCTAATGTTGCAAGCAATGGTGGATGGCCTCCTTGATTCACATTCGAGGGGCTATGAATGAGTACAAACCTAGTTGCTCACTTTCTAAACAATAAAAGAAGACATTGAGAGCTATCATGAGTGATAGAGTATAATGCTTATAAGGGTGACAAGGCTTCTGGCTACCTGATGTGTATATAGTGCTTATAAGAATGACAAGGCTCATAATTCAATTTTGGGTAAGGATCCAAATTTCATATGTGAAAGGTTTAATATACATGCATGGCAACAAAAGTATCGTGAGATATAGCCATTCTGTTACATCCCTAGCATGGGAAATGGGTTGATGTTCTATGGATCATGGGAGTGTAACATGGACTATAAATATTAGATAAAATAAAAAGAGCACCCAAGTCCTCAATAAGAAATGGGTTGATGTTCTATGGATCATGGGAGTGTAACATGGACTATAAATATTTAGATAAGATCAAAAGAGCACCCAAGTCCTCGATCAGCACGGGTGAGCTCATAACTCAATGTGTTAAACAACATTGTGTGGCTATGAATCTAGACTAGTCTTGGAGGTGGGGCTGCTAAGTTTTGTAGGCTGGAACCGTCATGCATGGAATGAGACACACATGGTGGTGGTCAACTTCGAGGTGGTCTTGAGATCTAAAGGCCTTAAGATATGATGGTGTGCACAATCGTCTAAAAGTGTATAGTTGAGTGATTTCATTGTCCTTATCAGCTAACCATCAAAGTAATCAAGGTAATGGTGATTTCCAAAATATAGTTAAGAACACGGTGCTATGCAAATAAGCATTGTAAGGATCACTAATCATTTCCGAGTGTCTTTAGTTAGATTAAGTGAGTGTCCGGCCATATTCGTTTGTCCAGCACATTTGGAATCTCTCAAGCTTTCAACCCCTAAGAGTCAAAATAATACTAATCTAAGCTAAAAGATCTTAATTTTCACCAATTTCTACTAATTTAAGTCATTAATAGCTTAATCAAATTTTATTAAAATAAACCATAATTAAGGAATCTTTCATACATGTGGGTCATCCAAACATGATTATTGAGCCCCTAAGGTTTCATTCCCATAAGTTTAGCCCTGACTAGGTTCAACTATAATTTTTCAAGAACTTAGAATTACTCTCAGGTTTGTAGACAAGATATCCAGCTCTAAACATAAGCTATTGTGAAGATTTGGGATTAACGAGAGAAACCCCTTGCCTAGCCCCACTAATCTATAATTTAGACATATTAAGTACATATGCTTAACATATGTAGGCTTTATGACCATACAAAAAAGATCTTAATTTCTCCTTAGCCCCTTAACTAGCTTGATTTGTGAGTATTAAGCTCATTTGGAATCCAAATCCAAATGTGATTATGTTCAGAGCTCTATGAATTTAATCCTACAAAGTCAATTTTAAGGTTAGGATATGGTCTCACCAATTAAGCTAATTAAGTTTTCAACTAGGATGAATCTTAAAATGTTCAAAGTTTTTGGTTCAAATTGTTATGGTGGTTTTCTCTCATCAAGGGACTAATCCAATAGCCTAATATCAGCTAAAACAAATACCATAAGAATTTTTAAAAATTATTGACGTAAGAAATTAGGCTATTTTTTACAAATCATAATTAGAGAAAGAAAACATAGTTTAATACAATGAATTATCCCTTCTATATTGGTTGGACAAGAGCTGGAGCAAGGTGTGGAGGTGATGGAGATGAAAACAACCTCCTCTCTCTTCAAGATGGTGCCCTCTCTTATGTGTGGGTAGCAATAATAGAATCCTTCTCTTAAAAAACAGAATCCTCTCTCTCTTCTGTGTGGGTGGCAATAGCAAAATCCTCCTCAAGTAAAAAAATTATGCTTTTGCTAACCTTAGGATGGGCTTGGGAGAGTGAATCCATGCGTGGCAATAGCAGAATCCTTAGGATTTTTAAAAAATCATCTCTTTTTTGTGTGGGTAGCAATAGCAAAATCCTCCTCGATTAAAAAAAACTAGTATTGCACCCGCGCGTTGCTGCAGCCGACCAAGGTTCCAGAAAAGAACTATTCCCTCTCTACAACCATCTCTCTCTCTCTCTCTCTCACACACACACACACACACACACATGCCCTCTCCCTCTCTCTCTCTCTCTCACACACACACACACACACATGCCCTGTCCCTCTCTCTGTCACATACACACACTCTAAAATGTTGAAACTCTCTCTCTCTCTCTCTCTCTCTCTCTCTCTCTCTCTCTCACACACACACACATGCACACACATATACACACCTGCTCTCTCTCTCTCTCTCTCACACACACACACACATGCACACACTTCCTCTCTCTTCTTACACTCTCCCACACATAGAAGCGCTCTCTCTCTCTCTCTCTCCCTCTCTCTCTCTCTCTCTCTCTCTCTCTTTCAATCTCTCTCTCTCTCACACTTACTCTCTCTCTCTCTCTCTCTCTCTCTCTCTCTCTCTCTCACGCACACATACACATATGTAAATATATAGTATATATAATATTATGTTTTGGATACATAAACCTATACATAGACACATATACTTATACATATATACATGTATTTAAAAATATAAATACAAACATCGACATAATTTAATTAATTTTGATTAAATTTTAATGTGCGGAGATGGGTGATAAGTTGTGGTCACTTTTAAATATATAGATAGATATATCATACACACATCTAAACACACACACACACACAAACATATATATATATATATATACATATATATATATATATATACATATATATATATATATATATACATATGTATGTATGTATATATAAATGTAAATAAAAACACACACACACACATGTATACACACATATACATATGTATGTATATATAAATGTAAATAAAAACACACACACACACATGTATACACACATATACATATGTATGTATGTATATATAAATGTAAATAAACACACACACACATGTATACACACATATACATATATGTTTTCTATTTAATTTATATTTTATTAAAAGATACTTTTTATTCTCTATCTCTCACTGTCTTTCTCTCTCTTTTCACCCTCCCTCATTACATCTCTCTCTCTCTCTCTCTCTCTCTCTCTCTCTCTCTCTCTCTCTCTCTCTCCAGGTCTGCCCCATCTCACTCTCTCTCTCTCTCTCTCACATTCTACACAGATGCAGATGTATGCACATGCATGCATATACTCTCTCTCTCTCTCTCTCTCTCTCTCTCTCTCACACACACACACACACACACACATGTATACACCGCACATACACTAATCTAAACGCACACTCTCTCCTCCCACACAAACTATCGCCTACGTAGAAATTATATGTCGTCTCTCTCTCTCTCTCTCTCTCTCTCTCTCTCTCTCTCTCTCTCTCTCCCTCCAGGTCTGCCCCATCTCACTCTCTCTCTCTCTTGCACATTCTACACATAGATGCAGATGTACGCACATGCATGCATATACTCTCTCTCTCTCTCTCTCTCTCTCTCTCTCTCTCACACACACACACACACACACACACATGTATACACCGCACATACACTAATCTAAACGCACACTCTCTCCTCCCACACAAACTATCTCCTACGTAGAAATTATCTGTCGTCTCTCTCTCTCTCTCTCTCTCTCTCTCTCTCTCTCACACACACACACACACACATGTACACACCGCACATACACTAATGAAAACACAACACTATCTCCTCCCACACAAACTATCTCCTACATAGAAATTCTCAGACTCTCTCTCTCTCTCTCTCTCATGCACACACACACACACTCTCTCTCTCTCTCTCTCTCTCTCTCTCTCTGTCTTCACGCACACTCTCTCACATAGAAACTCTCTCTCTCTCTCTCTCTCTCTCTCTCACACACACACACACACATACTTAAATAGATTTACACACATATATATAATTTTAATTAATTAAATTTTAGATTAAATTTTAATGGTAGGGATGAGTGGTGAGGTGTGCTCACTCTCAAATAAATGCATCTTACATGTAATCTCTCTCTCTCTCTCTCTCTCTCTCTCTCTCTCTCTCTCTCTCTCTCTCTCACACACACACACACACACACACACACACATGCACATGCACACTATTTATATATAAAGATACTTTTTATTCTCTATCTCTCACTCTCTTTGTCTCTCTTTTCACCCTCCCTCATTACATCTCTCTCTCTCTCTCTCTCTCTCTCTCTCTCTCTCTCTCTCTCTCTCTCTCTCTAGGTCTTCCCCATCTCACTCTTTCTCTCTCTCGCACATTCTACACATAGATGGAGATGTACGCACATGTATGCATATAGTCTCTCTCTCTCTCTCTCACACACACACACATGTACACATCACACATACACTAATCTAAATGCACACTCTCTCCTCCCACACAAGCTATCTCCTGCGTAGAAATTATCTGTCGTCTCTCTCTCTCTCTCTCTCTCTCTCTCTCACACACACACACACACACACACACACACACATGTACACACCGCACACACACTAATGAAAACACACACTATCTCCTCCCCAACAAACTATCTCCTACATAGAAATTCTCAGCCTCTCTCTCTCTCTCTCTCTCTCTCTCTCTCTCTCATGCACACACACACACACTCTCTCTCTCTCTCTCTCTCTGCTTCACGCACACTCTCTCACATAGAAACTCTCTCTCTCTCTTAGATTAAATTTTAGATTAAATTTTAATTAATTAAATTTTAGATTAAATTTTAATGGTAGGGATGAGTGGTGAGGTGGTGTGCTCACTCTCAAATAAATGCATCTTACATGTAATCTCTCTCTCTGTCTCTCTCTCTCTCTCTCACACACACACACACATGCACATGCTTACTATTTATATATGCATGCTTACATACCTATAAATAGACATACATACATAATATATATAAGTGTGTGTATCTATAGGTATGTAAGCATGTATACAAAGATTTCATTGAAAGATGTGAGATGAGATCTTCTTAGATTCAAATTCAAAATTGCATTGAAGGATGCTGCTCCTCACGCTTGCAGGAGGAGTGGTTATTTTGAAATTGTCCCACCTCCTTTGCCCACGTGGAGGGAGGTGGGGTTATGGTTAATCCTGTATAGATATGCTATAACCTTAGGATTCTAATATAGGGTTGGGCTTGGGAGAGCGAATCCATGCAAGGCAAGGTGGCTTGCCAAGTGGTGGGGAGCATGGGAGAGTTGTCCACAACTATCTCATATAATTTCACTAAATTTTTCCTTATTAATCTCATAATTATCCCTTATAAGGTCTCTTTTACACCAATTTTTTTATTCTTTGACATTTCTACCTGAAATCCCACCCTTTTTTTAATCCATTGCTCCAACACTCATACATACTTAAGGTTAGGATCATATCTTGCCCATCTTTGAGGCCTAACATTATTTTTGATAGGTTCAAGTCTTACGGGAGGAGTGAAAGTACACTTCATACATACTCGAGGTTAGGATCATATCTTGCCCATCATCGAGGCCTAACATTTTTTTTATAAGGTTTCTACTCTTATGGGAGGAAAGTATTTTCCATCAAGAAATAATAATTTAAGTGACTTTTTGCAATAATTTCTAATTAACCTTCTCAAGATTACCTTGGTCAAAAAATATATATTATTTTACAAAGGAATCTCACACTACATTTCCAGTAACAATGTTACTCCATTTTCAATAATGCATTAGTGACCCCCCACAATAATGTTATTACTCAAAACCCAATAACGACATTACTAGGCTCATAATAACGATATTATCAGTCTCAATAATGTGAAGATAGACCCCAAATAACGATATTACTAGGCTCACAATAACGATATTATCAGACTCAATAATGTGAAGATAGATGCCAAATAACGACATTACTAGGCTCACAATAATGGCATTATTAGATTGAATAATGTGAAGATAGACCCAAAAAACAACATTCATAGGCTCACAATAATGGTGTTACTAAACTGAGTAGTGTGAAGAGAGACACCCTCCACACACCTGAAAGGTGAGGGGAGGAAAAACATTGAGACTTTGAATACCCCCTCAAATTAGACTTGGGGAGACAAAAGACAAGAATCCACTCCAAAGTGGCTTCTTCTTCTTTTTTTACACCTCAAAGTCTCGCACAAAGTATTCACAAGTCTCAATCTTGTAACCTAAGTGAACTTGAGCCGAAAGCTTAATTAGTTTAATTTCTCATCGAGAGCTTGCTTGATTTGATTGCTTGAAAGTGACCCCTTTTATATAAGATGGGTACATCTTGGCTTTATTAGCTCATGTGGGACAATTCCTTATGTAACTTCCCGATGCAAGTGCACTAGCCCAATGTGAGTGCCTAGCTTATCTTTTGCATCTCACTTTGTTTTCACACCGTCGCATCCTCTACTTAGCCTTACCGAAGCATGTGCCATTGAGCTCACCTTTTGAGCCATAAAATGCAACTTCCCATTGATGTGAGTGTGCTAGCTCATCCTTTGTGCATCCTCAATCTGTTTTCACACCGGAATGCTCCTTGTATTAGTTGCCTCTAGGGGGGGTTTGTTTAAGGCTACCCATGTCTCATAGGAAATCAAGTTATGACTTGACCCTGTATCAATTAGTGCGATGCTTGTCGTGTGACCCTCCTTTGTAGAGAACCTTACACTGAGTTGTGTAGGCTCAATATCCAAGTCATCCTTTGTGAAGCAAGGTGAGTAAAGCCATGTTGACGTGTAGCGTTCTCCCTTGGAGTCTTTGGGAAAATGCAAGAGGAAAACCTCCAAACAATCCTATATAGCATGCATCAACAAGCAAGTAATATTTAATAGCATACATGCAAGCAAGAAGAGTGAAGAAAAGAGCTCACAAGTATTCTATTGTGAGGGAATGATTGTGTATTTCTTATTATAAAAATTGACTTATATACAAGTGACTAGTTTTCGCACTAGGCCGGCCAAACTTAAAAATCGTCCGACCTCTATTAATAGTTTTAACAAGTGTGTGAATAAAGTCTTTCGACTTTCTCTATTTGACATTAAGCACAAAGTAAGGCCATTTCATATGTTCTGACACTGTCTTACAAAAGATAAGTGCCCTTTCGAGTGGGTAATCTCATCAACAAATTGGACCACTAGGCCTGCCCTACTATGACAATCTGATAGCAAGTTCTTTTAAATACCTGTAACAAATAAGACTTCTGAGAGAGAGTGATTATCCCCCCACCATTTGTAATAGTGAGTATAACCTTATTAACTCCTTTCACTCTAGATATGTGGAGTTGTTTACACATGTGATCGTGCCTCCTTGAGGAGCAGACTTAAGGAAAGAAAATGAATCACACTAGGAAGTAATGTGCTTACTATAACCACTAAGAAGTAATGTGCTTGTTAGAACCACTATCAAAATAATAGACATGCTGATTATTGACATGCATGGACATAAGGGTCATAATTGTAGTATACAATGAATACCCAACCATCCTCTACATAGTTCACTGACTTCTTCTTTTCAACACTTGGTGCTGTTAATGCATCAGCCATGCCCATTTTTATGATATCTTAACTTTTATATCAATTACATGGTACTGAGATGTTTACTAAGGTTGTCTTAGAGTCACCATCCAAACGACAACTTGGTGTTTCTACACCTTTTAAGGGAACTAGGTATTAACCTCTTTTCATACACCATAGCCTAGTGCTACACACCCTCTCCGCACATTATAGTGCACATGTACATGTATATCTATTGGTGCACATGTCCTATGTTGTTTGCCATGGGATATTAGGGTGATATTTGAGCTTATTATGTTTATCTTTGTGGACTCACCTATGCTTGTAATGTGGTACTTGTGCACAATGTATGGCTTTACTTTTTTCTATATAGAGAGAGCATGGGTGAGGGAAATCTCACTTTCCTTTAGCCCAAGTTATGGAATCCATCTTGCGTTCTTTCCATTTGAGTAGTTTAACTCTTGTGCTCTTCTCAATCATCTTACACTACAAGAGAAGCAAGCATTAGCGGTGTTTTATGTTACACTGCTATAAGTGCCATTGAGCGACGTTGAAAATCGGGGGTATAAGCACCACTGTATAAATGCCAGTATAAATGCCGCTCAATGGCACTGTAAAAAAAAAAAAACAAAATGCTAAACTAGAATAAAACTTAAAACTTAAAATAAAATAAAGTCCAAAAAGCTTGACAAACATCTAAATCTTTTTGAAATAGAACAACAAAATCACTAAATTGTTACCAACCGATCAATATGTATATATGTTATAATGATATATATATTCAATTAGTACCATCATTAAATCCATCTTACAATAAATCCATGTATGCCAACAATTGGTCTATCTCTGAATCCATCATTTCCATGGCTTCTATATTAATACAAAGTCCTATTCCACTACTTGAAGAAGATGTAGAGGTATTATCATCATGGTTATGATACATAGGCTCATTGATTTCATTTGATGAAATCAAAGGTAGTAAATCTTCATTTGTATTGCATCTCTCAAATTGCGAATGGGTTTGTTCCATTTCTTAGTCCTCATGGTGGTCATATTGATTATTAGTTGCATCTTCCACATTGATTGTCCACAATGCATTTCTTCTTCAACATCTTTATCTTGACATATACGTTTAGATCGAGGAGAGACTTGTATTATATACCACCAATTCGGATCTCTTTGGTCTGAATGAAACACAACCCAAAAAGAAGAACCACAAAATATTTGCAAATATATAAAATGCCTTCCTTTTATCGATATATTCATCAAAATTGAAAATCAAGTACAAACCTATTCACAATGTTATGGTAGAACGTATGTGTCTCTTGAATCTTTGAACCACTTAACATCAAAGATAAACACTTTGAAAGCTCTAAATCCAATCCCCAAGATGTCTTGAATTGTTTCACAACATTCAAGTTTCTCCGCTACAATGTTATTATCGCTTCTACTAGCTCGACTATCTTGGTCAAAACTTACCATTACACCACAATAATATGTGATTTTCTTGGCCAAAACTTACCATTACACCACAATAATATGTGATTTTCTTGGAGTCCACATGTTGAGTGCAAAAATGTCTACCTTCTTACCACATTGCATTATGCACTTTGTACTGCAACCCAATTGAAAATCTTAAATATAGCTTATATGTAAGCAATTTAGTATTCAACATTATATATCTTAGCAAAATACAATATATATCAGTTAAATATTAAAACATCTTTACTTACATGGTTGTCGCGTCCCCTTGCATACTCCCATTCTTCTCTTGTAATCTCCTCTCCTGTCCTTTTAGCTTGCTCTAGGGCATCTCTAAGCCATTCAATATTGCAATTCTTTAGAAGAGCCTTTAGGTTGGTGGGTATGCCATGTGCCTTTGCATTGATCTCTTAAATGCTCTTCTCTCCTCTATCCTTCTCTTTCTTACATCTTCACATTTCTCAATCCACTTTTCTATCACATAAGTATTAAGAAGACAAAATGTAATGAACTTTTGCACATGGACTCATCCATCGTTCGAATGTGTCCTTTTCCACGTGGCATATGTGAAAATATTAGTTTATCCTCATTATTATGCATGAATCTAGGCATAGATGGATCAAATTTTTTCAAATATTTTGAGATGTATACAGGGGATTCTTTCACCACCATCCCTCTTCCATGCTTCCTTCTGGCCTTTCTCTTTGCCTTACAAATCCCTTCAAGGTTTTCATGAAGCGTTCAAGAAAGAACATCCACTAGCTATGAACAATGCCACATATAGCCATCTTATCTGCCAAATGTACTAGAAGGTACAATTGAGTTGTGAGTGTGCTTCTTGGAAAGCTTTCTTTAATCATACACATCGTCTCAATTGACTTAACTCGAGCCTTCTCAATGGAATCTTAATGAATCTCCTTTGACACTATCCACCTATTCAACAAAGGAAGAAATGATAAATTAAAGAAGAATATATATTTTTGAAGCTACATGTTATACCAAAAGCGCAAATCTATAGTTTTGATTAGAACTCACCTTGCCAGTTTACCTAATTTATAGATGGTATCTGAGCTTTCTCTTCTTCGCACCCACCAATTGATATTGGAAGTGTGAACTAGTGTAATCAATTTTTGAAAACAATAAAAGACCAACATAGATTCCACACAACATAAACTTGGAGTGCCTAAAAAATATGTACGTACCTACATCATCTTGTGCCAATCATATGATTTGAGACCATACACTTGATGTTGCTCACTCTTCTTCTTTGTTATTGTAAATGCACCCTTTAATGAGCGCATTACATCAATTGGTGTACGAAAAGATGAAATTTAATTATTGACATTCTTTTCCTCTTGCCTTGTCAACCTCTATGGCACTTTTGGTAAAACCACCTTGTCATTAACTACCCTTGGCAATGCCCTTTCCATACATCCGATATCCTTTAGGTTATCCCTTATTGCATTTTGGTGTCTTTTTTACCAATTAGATGGTCCCAAATCATTGATGCCACATTCTTAAAAATGTTCATAGATGATTTATTCCTTAAATCTATTCAATATTGTACATTAGAAGATTGAGTGCCTTTTCATGATCGTGGGTGCTGTGATGGGAGTCACCCTCCATCTCTTGTACCCCTCTCCGTCTCTCCATCTTCCCTCCAATAACATTGTTAGGAAGCAAGTGCCACATGGTTTCCCGCTCTACACCTCTCATCACAATTGGAGAAACCTTTGATGGAGCATAATTAGGGTGGTTTGGAGGAATAAATCTATGATGTTCATCATACACCACTTTTTTTAGTGCATGTGCTTGTTTGGATACAAGTGATGGTCCACAAATTGGACATGCATTATATCCTACAGCTATGAGATCTACCAAAATGGCATGTAAGAATTGAAAGTTAATAGACATTACAATACATTAGAGTTATAAATGGAAGTTATGCATATGTATATAAGAATCGATTTATTTAGTGACGTACTTGAGCACTCCATATAGCCTAGAAAAGCATGCATAATCCACATCAAAGATACCCTTGACCATTGCATTGTCACATGAAATTGGATGAGGAACGTCATGCACCCTTATGCCTCTCCATAATTGCTCGAGCTCATCAATCAAGGCATCAAGGCATCAAGATATACGTCCATATTCTTTACCTTGTGCTTTATGGACACAAGAAGTGCAAGCATTAAATGACTCTTCTTTATGGACGTCCATGGAGGAACATCATAATTCATAACAACAATGGGCCATGTGGACCATGATGTAGATCTCAATCACCCCATCCATACCCAATCCAAGCCGTAAATTACAGTGCTCATCTTTAAACTCTGGCCATTCATCCTTAATGTGATCCTAAGTTGGTGAGTCAATGGGAATCCTCATCATGCCATTCGTTGAACAATGGTTTACATGCCATGTCATTAACTTAGCAATGGATTGATACCTAAACATATGTTAAATGCGAGGTATAATAGGAAAGTGCCTCAATACCTTTTGCAAAAATTTTGCACCCTGTAAATCCTTCTTGTAATGATCCACTCTACAAATTGGACATTGCATGACATTGGCAAAGGCACCCCTAAATAGTACACAATCATTATGGCACGCATGAATTCGAGTGTAATCCATACCAAGCTTGGAAAGTATTTTTAAAGCATCACTTCTTGTTGCGGGCATCAAATTGTTTGTTGGGAGCATCTTCTTTAATAATCAAAGTAGGCTATTCACACTATTATCGCTCCATCCATATGTTGTTTACAAGTTGAGGATTTTCAAGCATGACCACAAAGTTGAGTACTTTGCACCTTTTGAAAAATGGGCCTTAGATTTCATCGGCCCTATTAGTCATGCTACATGTGGCACACACGCACGCTTGATGATTGTTGCCATAAATTATGTAACCAAATGGATGAAGCAACAGAGAGCTTCATGAAAAGTAGATGCCATGGTGACTGCTAAGTTTCTCTATGAGAAATCATTACCTACTTTGGATGTCCATTTGAGCTAGCAAGAGTGATCAAGGTAAGCATTTCATCAACGATGTTATAAAAAATCTCACTAACACATTCGTGATCACACACCGCAAGTCAATGCCATATTACCCACAGGCAAATGGCTAAGAAAAGAGCACTAACAAAGTTCTTATTTCAATATTGACAAAGACTATTGAGGCTCGATGCACTAGGAGTCTAAGCTCACAATAGCCTTATGGGCCTATCGCACATCATACAGAGTTACAATTGGTTGCACACCATTTAAGATGGTGTATGGACTTGAGGTAGTAATGCCTTGGGATTTCATAATCCCTAGCTTAAGGGTAGTTGTAACTGATGCAAGCTCCCTCGCAAAGATTGTGCGGGATCTCTGTGGAAGAGGATTGCATTGGTTAGCCTAATCACTCAAGAAAGAGAGAGAGAGGAAGCAAGAGGTAACAAGTGATTAGAACTAATCACTCCCAAACCCTAACCCTAAGCACACCACACATGCGAGATTAGAGTTGCATGAGAGAGGGGGAGAGAGAACACTCAACTTCTATTGCACAAATGGGAGAGTGAGTTACAAACAAGAGAAATTGGCTTTTATAGTTCCAAGCCTTTTCCCACTAGGCCCGCCCAGGAGTAAGTGACCCAAGGCACCCAAAACATAGTTACAAGGCTTTTCTCTATGGTTTGGCCAACTGACCAAGATTCTCTTATCTGTCTTTTGAAGCTCAATACTTGGGAGCATCTTTAAGGCATTTCCCTCATCAAATGATAGGATTTACAATATAGCATGGGTGCCCATTACATAAGTGTGTGGACATAGTTGTCATAGGAATCTGTTAACCAATATGTGGTTAACATACTCCCCTTCCTAAAGTCGATCGCGTCAATTATCGGTGCGGGGTTGTCAAGGCACGTGGGAAAGTGTCGCACCTGGTTGGTTCTCATATCTCTCCGAAAATGAGAGGGGGTGAGGAGTTAGTAAGATGGAAAGAAGTTGGTGGAGTACTCGCGATTAAGTATCCAGCGAGTCTGATAGGCTCTTATGAGTTTGCTTTTTTGTATGTGCCCAGTAGTACTCTTTATTTTGTTTTTGGTGTTTTTTTTAAATCGCCTTTGCAGCAGGACATCCTCTTGGAGGAGTTAGAGTACTTGAATGAGTAGACTAGCACGGAATACTTAATGACTAATATCCAAGTGGGAGGTGGTATTATTAAGGGGTTAGTAAAACAATGGTGTTAGTAAGCAAGTGGCCAGGGGGGAATTCCAGAGGGGAAAAGAGGCAATATGCATGGAGACTTCTTGCGCTTTGAGATGCTGTATGTTGATGGCGATGTTCATGAAGCTCTAGCATCTTTGTCAAGACACAGTGATGGGTATCTTGGCTCTCGTGGATGTTGGGTCATCAGGTTGCGGTGTTCTCTCTTTTTTCTTTGGGTGCATTGTCTTTTTTTGTCATTGAAGTGCTAGGATCCTGTGTGGATAGGAGTGGCAGTTGATGGGCAAGGATCCATAAGTGTTAAGCTGAAGAAGAAGTTTTGGGGAGGATTGATTAGCATGAAGCGCAGCTATTCACGTGAAGTAAGGATGATTAAGAAGATCCAGGCATCGGTCGTGCCATGGACTAGGCTTACAC
Source organism: Cibotium barometz (assembly GCF_041138505.1). Classification (NCBI taxonomy): domain Eukaryota; kingdom Viridiplantae; phylum Streptophyta; class Polypodiopsida; order Cyatheales; family Cibotiaceae; genus Cibotium; species Cibotium barometz. The sequence continues at coordinate 10,883,986 of NC_141085.1, forward strand.
AGTTATTCGGGTGCAGTAGGGGTGATTAAGAAGATCCAGGTGATGGGTCATACCAGGCTTGCGCCCTTCATGGTCTCCCATTCAAAGATGTACCTAGATGGTTGCCAATGATGAAGCTTTATGCAGTGTGTGAACATAGGATAGAGCCCAGTGAGATTTTCAGGTGTTGTGCATGGGCGATGGCGAGGGAAAAAGGTGTGCTCATGGTCCTAATCACCTAAAGACTCTCTTCTTCTTCTTCTTCTTTTACATGTGTTTATTCACCAGTACCCCTAAAGAGGGTTTTGTACTGAGTGGCCCATGTGGCTAGAGTTGTGAGCATACCTTTGAATTTATCTTGGAGTGGTTGGATAAGCTCAGCCATGTGTAGCACTGCCCCTTGGTTTACGAAGTCAAGGGGCGGGGTGGAGCTTCGTGGAGGAGGCTTTGTAGGTTGAAAGGGTTGGGCAAACCGAGCTTTGGAGTGCCCATGGGTTGGGTGTGGGCAAGTCCGAAGGATTTTGTCAAGGAGGAGGGAACTTGCCTGCCCATTGATCGCTAAACCATCTTTGTCGATTGGACAGGTACTAGCATGGTGGGTGTGGTTTGGGTGAACTACTGAGGGGTATGCCTTGGGAGCCAAATGATGGAATTTCCATCATGGAAGCCTTGGGCTTTTAAGAGACATTTGGGCACCCAACGCTGTCGAGTGATGAAGGTTCGTGGTTGGCGAGGCTTCTAGCTTTTGTGTCGACAAGGGTTTGAGTTATGAGGTGGGTGTCGACGTGGACAAGAGGCTTTTTATTGTGGCTTGGGGAGCCACAAGTGTGTGTCGCCTTCATGGAAGCCTTGTGCTTGGAGCACATTGGTAGGCACCCAGTATTGTTGGCTTTGTTGTGCTTGGGGTTGCCGAACCTGTAGTTGTGGAACATTTTGTCACGGCTTCTTGGGGAGTTTTTGTGGTGGATGAGCATAAGCAGCATGCTTGGGTAGCCAGAGGAGGCGAGATTTGGTGAGGCATGGGGTGGGGGAATAGGGGAGACTATCGGTTTAATGAGGATGGGGCAGGAGGGGAAAGGGCAGTTGAGGGTGAGGGTGTGTGGATGATCTCCTCTTGGGGACACAAGTGAAGTGGCCTTTATGCCGTTGATTTCCATGGTGGCCGTTTCTTCATGCCAATTGATTTGGCAAAATGAGTGGCACCAATCCACTCTTTTCCAATTATTATCCGGCCTTAGAGTGCTCCTCCATCTATAACATGAAATTTACACTCCAAGTTATTTCCTATAGAAATTTTAGGAATGAAATACCCAACACTCATGAGACACATTTCATGTGAGGTTTAAATGTAAGTGTCTTGTTTTTTTAGTGTAGGTTTTCCAAGATCTTTCCACACCTCCAAGAATATGAGATTGGTGTGTGGACCATAGGATATATGTGGGCTTGCCACACCATTGTAGACCATTCTCGATTGGAAGTCCAATCCATATTCGTGGTGGGTTGAGTGTTTTGGTGGTAGTTGAAGGGCAATGGAAGACTTACCAGTTTATTGGGGAGGGTGTGAGAATACCCTTTGTGGAAGTAGTTGTTGATAGGGACAGAGGATCAGAGTCGATGCATTCCCTGTCCCAAAGGATCATTGTTACCTTGCCCTGGGGAAGCTTGAGGGTAGTTGTGTTGTCAGCTGAGTTAATTGTACTTGTAGCGTTTTGGACCCAGCTTCCGCTAAGGATAACTGCTTCTTTTGTTTCACATGTGGAAACCACATAAAACTTACAAGCCAATGGGTTAGATACAGTATGTATAGTTTGTGTAGAAGAACCAAGACTTTGTATGCGTTGTCCACTAGGCAATTGAACTTTGGCATGGGCAATTTGGGTTTTCCCAAAGAGACCTATGTTTCCTGCGTCAAAAGATTATGGCTAGTTATGGGAGACAGTAAGGCATGTTTTCTTTTCATGTTTCTACCAAAGGGAAAATCTATCCAGACCCAAAGGGTGGCTGTTTTAGGTTGTGGAGCTACACTTACACTCAAGGTGTTAAGTGAGGCAATGGCTTTGTAGGGTTCATGAAGGGTCTAGCCATTTGGGAGCACGAATTGTGTGCTGAGTTTGCGACTTGGGAGGGTGTCAAGTGTAGCAAGGATTTGAAGCCAATCGTGGTAGACTTTATCACTATTGATAGAAGTAATCATGCATGGCACCCACGCATCATAAAGGGCTTGAAGCATCGCAAACCAAGATATCATTACTCTTGGCGGTGCTCATAGAGTCTTCAGCAAAGGGAGCGTTGGCCATGGCATGTGAGTGCCAGGTATATAAATTGACCTTAAGCATTTGAGACCCTTTGCGAAGGTAGATATGATGCATGTTCTAGTCATGGATTAGTCAGGTGTGTCTCCTCATGAAAGGGGACACAAGATGGCATCACAGGTGGCATTACAAAAGTCCATGACCACAAATGTGAGGTGGAATGTCATGTCACAAACTTTCACCTTGAGGTCATGTACTAGGCCCATGGAGTTTTGCAAAGTTCCCATTCGCAAGCTTGATCACCAATGTAGTGGGATCAACAACACAAACTTTTACCTTGAGGTCATGTACTAGGCCCATGGAGTTTTGCAGAGTTCCCATCCGTAAGCTTGATCACCAATGTGGAGTTTTGCAGAGTTCCCATCCGCCGCAAGCTTGATCACCACTGTGGTTGGCCCCAGCTTTCCCAACTTGTTTGTGTGAGGATACTTACACCAGCACCTCCATCCATGATGCCTTTGACCACATGTCTATTATAGAAAATGGGTAATGTAATGTTTGTGTCATCACCTTCAAAGTATTGTCCATAGCATTGATGCGAATTGTGGGTGCGCCTTTGGGTTGTGGGTTGTGGTGATGGAGTAAGTCTAGAGATGACGGGGCTCAGATTTGTCCGAGGAATTTGAGGTAGGTCCCTCCTTGTCGATAGAAGCTTGTAGTTTGTGTTCCATCCGATCCCAAAGGTCATTCCATGATATTTGGACTACCTTTTAACAAGGTTTATATGGGCATGTGGATTTGGAAGCAAAGGAAGGCAGAGAGGCCGGCCAGGTTGCGTTGATGAGTAAGTTACCGCTCGATGCACTCCAACTCATCTTCTTCAATCTCAAGGCTATATTTACGAGGGTAACACATGGATTTGGGTGCCAAAGAGGATGTATATGTCTATAGCCTCATCATCCGTAGACAAATCCATTGCCAATTAACAATATCTACCAATCCTAATACTAGAGCAGACAAGGGAAACCAAAATGATGAACCTTTATTGCCATATCCCAGAAGATGTGGATTTTGAAAGCTGTTCAAAAGGTGGCGTGCCCCTTAAGAAAAAGAAGACTCCTATAAAACCTCCAATTCCCATAATGCCTCTATGAGTTCTTCAACACCCAATCAGACTCCATTTCCAAAAGTGCTTCGAGAGAACCCAGCACCTGAGGAAAGACTTGCTACTCAAGAAGTTCTTGCATCAATGTCAACACCTCCCCAGAAGCTTGAAAGTCATATCCATGCTTATGAAAGCCTCTTACCACCTTCAATCCTCGATTACTCAACAACCAAGTGCACCCCAAAGTAAGACTCCCAAGTGGATAAAAGCTAGAGGATGGCTACAAAAAGCTTACATAAGCCTCCGTGAAGTCCAAGGATGACCTATAATAGTAGGAGGGGGCGTTTCCATAAAGCCCCAGGAGCTTGCAAGTCATATCCATGCTTATGAAAGCCTCTTACCACCTTCAATCACCCACACTAGTGTAGAGACTTTAAGATGGAAAGAATCTAGCAATGGTGGAGAGACATCCATAATGAACTAAGAAAGTACAGATCTAGGGGGTGGGAGAGAAACACTAGTCGAGGAGAATCTCCCCATAATTGCTCCATTTCCACTAGCCTAGAACATATGGATACAAAAGCCTTTGATCCAACTACCCACCACTGAAGGGTCATAATTGTTAATTCTATGAGCATAGATTCCCATGCGAGCACAATAGCACAACTAAGAAACTTTTGTGTTACCAAAATCCACTAGGCGTATTCCAACTTATAAATATTACCCAATAGCTTGGTCTATGATACCAACCAATTTGGCTTTAGCAAAAGCTAGATCTAGACATTTGTCTAAAGGAAGTGGGAAAACCCTCTCAAAACTTTATGGGATTGGCACAACAATCACAAACCATAACATCTATTCTTCCAATCCCACAAATGACATTTGTCTAAAGGAAGTGGGAAAACCCTCTCAAAACTTTATGGGATTGGCACAACAATCACAAACCATAACATCTATTCTTCCAATCCCACAAATGACAAAAGGGCCCAGTCTTCCATTTTAATCTAAGGCAAACAACTTTGGAGTACCTAAATAGCCTCAATCAACCTAGCCACATACACCAATACCACTAATGCAACTAGTGGAAATTGAACCCAATTATGACAACATGCTATGAAACTCCTAGCTTAGCCACTCTTTACATCATGGGACACTATCCCTCACCACCTACGTATTAGCTCTCTCCTCCACTCACTCCATCAACCATATGAGGATTCGATACAAACTCTTCACTACTAGTCTCGCTTGAATGTAGACCTCTCCAAACAAACACACTCTAATATATGATGGTGGGCAGAAGGACCAAATCCAACATTCATCTAGTAGGAAGATCCTAGGTAATTTAATGCGAGCAACCTTGTCTCCTTCAAAAATTAAAGGGGGTTTTTAACATGCCAAATATTAACCTTTGGACCCAAATTTTATTTATGGACCTTTGGTTACCCAAAGGTTGAGATAACTCTGGTTTTTTACTTATGAGTTTTTCACTTATCTTTAAACACAAGGTTACTCTTCTAATCAGTTATGTTTCCTTAGTTGGCTAGACTAGGCATCGTTAAGAAATAATTCATCTCAAATCACGACGTCAAAATCAACAAATAGTCACACAGGTGAAAACCCAAGATATCACGGTCGTGGAAAAAACCCAAGACGGTCAAGAAAAACTCAAGTTTTTCATGTCAAACTGTTTTCAAATTATGAATGCCAATTCATTACTAATGGAGTTCCACAATATGTTTACAATAGTGGTTACCTTAGAAGTCTAAAAACATGAAGTATTTTGCCATGAGTTACTTAAGAAGTTCACGGTCGTGAAAAACCCTTGGTTTTTTATGCCAAAATTTTTATATCTTTTTGCAACAAAATCACTTGTAGTGAGTTTGGATGATTATTTCAGATCATGTAGGCAACTCAATATCCTCAATTAATGAAAATATTTTGGCGTGAATTTCTTAAGAAATTCATGACATGATTTTTGGGGTTTTCACACATGAAAAAGCTCAAATTTTCATGATTGTGAAAAATTAAGTTTTTCACGATCGAAATGCTTTTGAGATAAGAAGATAAGATTTTTTAAATTTTTAACAAGTAATCTGACAATTTACGATGTGATTTTTATGACTTTTGGTAGTGTGAAAATCTTTGGTTTTTAACAATCGTGAAAAACTCGATGACATGAAAAACTAAGAAATTACCGAGATCTCTGATTTTGTTGATCCAAATGTCAAATCTCAAAAGGTGGAATTTTGGCATTCCCAATATGGCTAAAATAGTCAAGCTCTTGGAATATGCCTCAAATAATAATATGTTTTTCATTTTTTGATGATTTTTGAAAAAAAAAAGAACAAAAGTTCACACCTTGGTTTTTCATGTGAAGAAGCAGAGTATGAAAAAAATCCAAAAAATTAAAATGAAGGTAATGTGTATGTCTTCCTCCAAGCTACTTGTTGACTACTCATACCACACTTCCTTTACCAAAAACAACACAAAACCATCACTTCACCACACATTATATAACTTTATTGGAACCTTATCCACACATGACTCACAACCAAACTTTAATAGAACTAAAAATAATGGTTGTTAAAAGTATTCAAGGAAGGAGCAATAATCATAAAGGAGTTGGAAGAAACAAGACAACTATTCCTGACAGTGGTGCCAAAAATGTTATTGCTTGCTTCATCCTCTCTTAGAAACACATTCACAAGAGATTATCTTAACAAGCTACAAGTTGTTGTGGGGATCTTTCCAATGGCCAAGCTCATAACACTAAGTCTCCAAGCTCCATACATCCTTGGGGAATAATTTTTATTACCATCTCCCATGAGCATTGTCACACTGTCACGTTGGACTATGGGTCCTCATCCTTCCTCACATCACAATGCTCATACAAGCTTGTTAGCATGCATTAGAGAAGAATATTAGAGAGAGGATTAGCATAAGTGCAAGACTCTATTGCACAATGGGAGAGTATATTATATTATGAGAGAAAGTGACTTATGTGCAAGGTTAGAAGTATTCACATAAACTATGGAAGATCAGGCATCCAAGGATTCACATATACTTAAACTATGGACAATCAGGCATCCAAAAGGTTCATCCAAATATAGTTTAAGTATTCGTATATACTATCAGTTATCCAAGGCTTATAAACGGCCTATTGCTTATACAATGCTTAATAACATAATACTTGCATGAAGTATATTCACTCACAAACTAGGTCCATCATTAGTGGGCGGTGGTCGGTGGGCCACGTTCTTGATATGCGGGCGATGACCGTGTCTATGCAGTGTAATCGCCCTCATTGTATACGCGTCTACCACACCGGCTATAGTACTATGTATGGACATGGTTGTCGGTATCCAATGCTTGTGAGTATCCACCCCCTTCTACACCTTGTACATACTCCATCAAGAGTCTATATGGATTGCCATCTAAGCTCTACTTGAGAGCGCACGGGTGGATAGCACCATCACTTGTACCTCTTTGGTATAATTAGAATTTTAAATTCTCTCCATTGTGTATCTATTGCATTGTCTATTGTGCATTGTCTTGCTATCTCTTTCCATTATGCCATATTCTTATATGGTATCAGAGCTTAGGTGCTCTTAGCAGGAATAGTGCATAAAGTTTAGTCTTTCTTTGCATAGAATCATAGGAGTGATGGCTTCTACCTCTATTGTTGCTGCACCAATCTTGCGCATTCATCCACTTGCCTTCACAGAAGGCAAGCTTGATGGGATAAACTATACTCTTTGGAAATTCAAAATTAATGCCATTCTAGACTCTTATGAGCTCCTAGAAGCTGTTCTGGGAATGGATGTAGAAGCAGTGGGAAGTCCCGACCCTAACAACCCTACATACATTCTTCCGCCAGATGCTACACTTCTTTGGGCATGGAGAAGGCGCAATGATGATGCACTTTATGCCATTGTCACCAGCATAAGTGATTCTATTCTCACTCTGATTCAACATACTACCAAGGCTACAGAGGCTTGGATCATATTGAGAAATCAGTATGAGACTCGCAATCAGACCAGGATTTTGAACGTGGAGAATCAACTTGTTGCTGAAAAGTTTGTTGAAGGAGAAGCTGCTAAAGCATTTATCTCGCGGATCAAAAATCTGCGCGAGATCAAATGGATGCTGTAGGGATTACACACACTAGTGAGGAGTTGGGGCCCGGAGGAGCATCCAAATTCTTCCACAAAAGTGCTATGCTACTCGAGGAGGAGATGCGGCTGAAGACTCGCGATGGTAGTGATGCTGCATTTTCGGCCAATGCTAAAGGCAAAGGCATGACATCTTTTGATGAGAAGAAGAAGAAGCCAAAGAAAAAGAAGTTTCAAGGGAGCTGTTATTACTGTGAAACAAGAAGGGTCACGCTGCAAAGACTATAGAAAGAAGCAGGCTGACGAGAAGAACGACACCTTGAAGTCTTCATGGAAGGGAAAGGAGTTAGTCAACAATGTCGAGACCGAGCTTGAACTTTGGGTTTCCATTAAAGAGGTATGTTCATCTACTCAGGCTCCAGTTGATGATTCATGGATTTTGGATAGTGGAGCATCCCGACACATGACCAGTAAAAGAAGGGCATCAGTGTTATTGTTGGAAATAATGCTAAATGTCCAACCGAAGGGTCTGGAACCATATCTTTTGTGGTAGCTAACAGGTGAAGAGAAGCTGTCAAATGTGCTCTATGTACCCCAGATAAAGAGAAATCTACTATCAGTTGTTGCGATGACGGACCGTGGGCTTGAAGTACGCTTTAAGAAAACTGAAGCAAAAATTTTAGATGTTGTTGGCAAGGTAGTCGGCAAAGGAGTAAGGCGCAACAATCTCTATGAGTTGAGTGTTAAATTTGCAGCAATGTGATGAGCTATGGTGGATCAAATATGCTAGAATCTACATCATTAGAAAAGAGATTAGATGATAACTAAGATGTTGTTACCATATTATAGTAGTGATGTGTGTGAACACACTTAGGACCGCCGGGGCACTTTTTCCCTCACTAGGAGGTTTTTTCCCCCGTGCATTGTATATACGCCCATTATCTTCTAGGGCTTGTTATCTTTCATTTTTGGCACTCATAATACACTACTGTGTTGTGCTCAAGCTTCCTCATCTTCTTGAAGTTGTGTGTGCATTCCTGCAACCCTAATTCCAACAATTGGTATCAGAGCAGGCTTCCTCCTCCCGGGCAGCATCACTGGCACCTGCCGCTTCATCTCCTCCGATTGCAACGAGGTTTCACGAGCGTCTGCAGGTTAGTATATGCCGTGGGAAAGCCCGTAGGGTTAGTTCGTTTCAGAATTTTGATCTGAAGTCATTTCGCCCTCCGTTTTTGCATTCCAAGTACTGCGCAGGCAAAATCGTCCTACTTTGCAGATTTTCTGTCAAGATTAAAATCTGCAGGACAGGTGCCCATTCGTCTGTTTTGGGCTGTGCTATATAGCACAGGTCGATTTTATACAGGTTTACCTCTTACAGACAGCATTTACATCTAGTAGTACAGTCATTGGCCATGGCTGACAACAATGATGTATTCCGCATGTTGGCTGCTGAGGATAAGTTGGATGGCACCAACTATCCATTGTGGGCATATATGATGCGACATGTATTGGTAGCAAAGGGGTTATGGAACATTGTGCAGGGTATTGATGCACGTCCTATTGTGGCTGGGAATGCTGCAAACACATCAGAAACAGGTACTGTTGATGATGGTGCAGGCACAAGTGCTGTAGCAGCTGTTCGAGAACCACCACTTTCAGCAGAGCAGATTCGTTGGGATGGTAGAGATGCGCAGGCTCATGCCTTGATTGCGCTGTCTGTCAAACGTACCATTATCCCACATATTCGCTCCTGCAGGACTTCTAAGGATGCTTGGGATGTACTTGCCACATTGTATCAGGCAAGAAACGAGGCTCGTGTTGCTTACCTCCGAAAACAGTTGGAGAGTGAGCATATGAACGAAGGTGATTCTATGGATAGCTTTTTGACAAAGATCAAGGATTTCAAAGAGCAGCTCATTTCTGCAGATGAAATCCTGTCAGACAGTTCACTTGTGCAGACTGTTTTGAATGGTCTACCAGATTCTTATCAGGGTTTTGCTTCCACTCTTCGCTTGATGATGAAGGGCAATCCCAATGCCTTATCATTTGAGGAGTTAGTTTCTGTTTTGCTGCAAGAAGACCAGTCAAGGCAAAACAGGAATATTATGCGTGTCGCAGATCAAGCTTTCGTTGCTAGTCAGAGAAGCGGGAAAGGTAAAGCTGGCTTTTCTTCTAGTAAGCAGAAATCTGCAAATGCTGCGCAACCAAAGAAGGAAGACAAAGATGAGAAGAAGGGTGACAAACAGAAGACATTTTGCAAGTACTGTAAGGGAAATGATCATGTCATCAAAGCGTGTCCTAAGCTGGCTGCGAAAGAGGCTAAGAAGAAAGAGGCTGGTATGGCTGTTGCAGATGCCTCTCCTTCTAACAATGAATCTGCTAATGTTGTGCTAGATACAGAATGGGCATTCAATGCGCAGTGCAGTTATGACCCATCTTTGCATGACACATGTATGTCTGCAGTAGATTCAGATGTATGGTACTTTGACAGTGGTGCCACTAAGCATATCACCTCGCAGCGCAGTTTATTCACTTTCCTTGAGTCTGCTCCCACAGGGAATACTGTCACTTGTGCCAATAACTCCTCTTATCCCGTTGAAGGAGTTGGACAGATTGTGCTGAATGTTGCAAATGGCAACACCTTTACACTTTTTGATGCATTGTATGTGCCAGGGATCAAAAAGAATCTGCTGTCAGTCTCCGCATTTGCCAAAACAGGTTTGGTTGTAAAATTTGTGGATGACAGATGTACTGTTCATGATCTCTCTTGTGGTGACAACATTGTAGCATCTGGTTCACTATGTCGAGGGCTGTATAAGCTCAATATGGATGGCAAATGTGTAGAGGATTCAGCATGTGCTATTATGGATACGCAGGCTATTTCAAATGCAAAACTGTGGCATGCACGTTTTGGTCATCTGAATTTTGCAAGTTTGCTGCGCCTGCAGAAATCTGAAATGGTGTCTTCTTTGCCTAAGCTTGAGGCACCTGTCAAGCATGTTTGTGAGGGCTGCATATTGGGTAAAATGCAGCGTGCTTCCTTTCCCAAAGATGGATCAGTGAGAGCTGAACGCAGATTGCAGCTTGTTCACAGTGATGTTTGTGGTCCCATGCAAACTCCATCATTTGGAAACTACCTTTACTTCGTGACTTTCATTGATGATTTTACCAGGCATGCATGGGTATATCCTTTGAAGGCAAAGTCCGAAGTGTTTTTGTGCTTCAAACAGTTTTTGGTTATGGCTGAAAATGTGTCAGAAAGTAAGATGGGCACCCTCCGTTCAGATCGAGGGGGGGAGTATATGTCTTCAGAATTTAATGCATTTCTGGCTGAGCGTGGGATAAAACACCAATGTACAGTGCCGTATACACCACAGCAAAATGGTGTGGCTGAGAGAAAAAACAGGTCTCTCATGGAAATGGCAAGATGTATGGTTAAGAGTCAAAGTCTACCACATGGTTTTTGGCTTGAGGCTGTCATGTGTGCCACTTATGTACTAAACAGGTGTCCCACCAAAGCATTACAGGTTGTCACTCCATATGAGGCTTGGCATAGCCGCAAGCCATCTGTTGGCCATTTACGTGTTTTTGGTTGCCTGGCATATGCATTAGTGCCTGTGCAACATCGCAGAAAATTGGATGACAAAGCTGTTAAATGTATTTTTGTTGGATATAGTGCTGAGAGCAAAGGCTATCGTTTGTATCATCCACAGACAAAGCGCATTTTGGTTAGCCGTGATGTTGTATTTGTGGAAGATGCAGTTCAGCCCTTGGTTTCATGTACTAAGGAGACAGATATCAGCTCACGTGATGTCTATGATACATTGTTGCCTCTTTTCAGTGGTGCACAGTCAAGTGCAATACCTCATGAGGCAGTTTTTCAGCCTATGCAGGTTTTAAATGATGGCACAGATCAGCCTATATCTGATGCAGATGTGCATGATGCACTTGAGGATGAGAGACAAGAGATTGAGGGCTCTAGGAATATGCCTAGATGGCTGGTGCAGACTTTGCGTGACAGCAAGTTGGATGCCCCTTTGTCTAGTCGCACTCGTTCTGGCTCTCATGGTGCCTCTTATGCGTCAGATTGTTATGCATTGGCTGTTTCTAGTATGTGCGATGAAAGTGAGCCTGTTTCATTTGATGAGGCACAAAGTTCAGAAAATTGGATGGCTGCTATGCAAGCAGAATACGATGCTATTATGAAGAATGGTACATGGTCTTTATGTGACTTGCCCCCTGGCAAGAAGGCCATTGGCACTAAGTGGGTATACAAATTGAAGCGTAAGCCTGATAGCACAGTGGATCGCCATAAGGCTAGGCTTGTTGCAAAAGGTTATGCTCAAGAGAAGGGCATTGATTTTGATGAGACTTTTGCTCCCACATGTCGTATGACCACTGTTCGTAGCATCTGTGCATTAGCAGCTCATAATGGTTGGAATGTACATCAGCTGGACATAAAGACTGCGTTCTTAAATGGAGATTTGCATGAGGAGGTGTATGTATCGTAGCCTCGTGGTTTTGTTCAAAGAGGGCAGGAAAACAAAGTGTGCAGGTTAAAAAAGGCTTTATATGGTTTAAAGCAAGCTCCACGAGCTTGGTATGAAAAAATACATGCATATTTGACTGCACATGGGTTTCAGAATAGTCCAACAGAAAGCACTTTGTATGTTAAACGTGTGGATGGTGTACATCTAATCATTGCTCTCTATGTCGATGACATGCTGCTCACAGGACCAAATGAGAGTCATATTGCTGATTTTAAGGCTGATTTGAATGCCTCTTTTGAGATGTCAGATTTGGGGCATTTGCATCATTATTTGGGGATACAATTTAAGCAGTGTGATGGAGGTATTGCTTTGTGTCAGACAAAGTATATTGAAACATTGTTGCGGAGATTTGGCCTTGAAGACTGCAAGCCTATTGCTACTCCAATGGAGACAGGTTTGAAGTTGAGTCTTCATGATGCTGGAGATCACTTTGATGTCACACTCTATCAGACAGCTGTTGGTTGCCTCATTTATGTATGCATTACGAGGCCAGACATTCAGTTTGCAGTCTCACAGGTGAGCAGATTTATGCATAGCCCAGGCATTAAGCATTGGCAGGCAGTGAAGCGTATCTTTCGCTATTTGAGTGGTATTCGGCATCTTGGGTTGTTTTATCCCAAGGGGGGATCATTGCCGCCAGATTTACATGTTTTTTCAGATTCTGACTGGGCTGGTTGTTATGACACACGCGTGTCCACAAGTGGTTTTTGCTTCATGCTTGGAAGCTCATGCATATCATGGTTGAGCAAGAAGCAGCCTACTGTGGCCACTTCTAGTTGTGAAGCTGAGTACAGGGCAGCTTTCACAGCTACAGTTGAGTGTGTGTGGCTCAGACGCCTTATATCTGATTTGGGTGTTGGGCAGCCATCTGCCACCACCATCTTCACTGACAGTCAGAGCGCATTGGCAGTTGCGCGGAACCCAGTGTTCCATGCTCGTACGAAGCACATTGAGGTGCACTACCATTATGTCAGGGAGAGACTCTCTGCAGGAGAGATCAGTTTGGCTTATGTGCCAACACAGGATAACCTTGCAGACCTTTTCACAAAGGCTCTGCCTCGTGAGAAGTTCGAAGCTTTTCGCAAAGCTTTGGGCTTACTCCCTTTTGTGGATTCGTCCACATAGCTAGACACTTCCCTATACATGAGTGCTAGCTCTTGTTCACCGCATCACTCCAGGGGGGATTTGTTACCATATTATAGTAGTGATGTGTGTGAACACACTTAGGACCGCCGGGGCACTTTTTCCCTCACTAGGAGGTTTTTTCCCCCGTGCATTGTATATACGCCCATTATCTTCTAGGGCTTGTTATCTTTCATTTTTGGCACTCATAATACACTACTGTGTTGTGCTCAAGCTTCCTCATCTTCTTGAAGTTGTGTGTGCATTCCTGCAACCCTAATTCCAACAGATGTGATTAGTGAGCAATTGATTGATAGCTTAATGTAGGCATGGATAATAAAAAACCAGCAAATTCTCATTAGGCCAATGCCTCAATTTATAGGGTTTACATCCAAGCATCTAATCCCATTGATTTTTCCTTAATTCACTAAACCTCTTTTGCTTGATTCTCTCCACCTCTTCCCAGAATATCTCCACACCTCCTAAATCTTCTCATGCTACCCTTTATTCTCTCCCAGTAGACACTTCTCACCTTTTCACAGCTTCTCTCATATTTACAGATTCTCTTTTACAGCCTCTTGCTAAGGGCTTGTTCCCGCACACACCCTATTCTCTTGTATATTTCAACACCTCCCCTCAAGTGAATAATCCTAGCACACCTGGACCCTATACCAAGTTTCCCTCTTACTTGATAGTCCACGACTCATATTCCTTGACACTCTCTCTCTCTATGTGTTCAAGGCTACTACAAGTGCCTATCGTGACCTTGACTAAAGTGCTCACACATACATCTACCACATGGCCTACATCATCGGTGGCTTAGAGGTGGTTTTACTCTGGTGGGGTAGGTTACATTGGGTTGTGGGGTTTCTCTCTCTCTCTCTCTCTCTCTCTCTCTCTCTCTCTCTCTCTCTTAGAAAAGATGATCTGACTCCACTTCCTTAGAAGCCTCCATGAAGTTTGCCGATGTCGTTCCTTCTCCACTGGGTTTGCTGTAGCAGTCTCTTGCCATGTGTCCTGGCTTTCCATAGTTGTGTCCTCCTCGGGTGAAGAATGCTTTTTCTTCTCCAACTGTTGAGTCCAGCCATTTCTTCTCTTTGACTCTGGTCTCTTGCTTTAGTAGAGCTTCTTCTATCTCGTGCAGCTTCAATTCAGGTACATTCTTTAATGTTGCTACAATGTTTTCATATTCACATTTGTCCACACTCTTCTCAAAAGCACTACTAGTGCCTCATCATCTTCTACCTTTATGCCAATGGTTGGCTGACAGTTGTTGCTTAATGCTTTTATATTTGTTCAAGTGTGTGATTAAAGGTTCACTTTTCTTCATATCCAGTTTGTAGAATTGCATTAACAGATTTATCTTTGAATTTTTTGCTTGAGTGCCAAATAATTTATTGAGTTCATTTCATGCATCTTTTGCCCATTGTATCCCTGTGATGTGATGAATGATTTCATCATTTAAACTGAGTGTGATAAGTCCTAATGCTTTCTGATTCCTCTTCTTCCACTCATTTTTCCCTCTCACCTCTCAGCATTCATCTCTTCCCTCAACTAGCCCCCACAGATTTTTCCTCGTGAACAAATACATGGTTTTTGTCTGCCATGTGTAAAACTACTCCCCATTAAATTTGGCTATCTCTTGTGCCGTACTCATGATGATGTGAAGGGAGTCTTACCTCTTGATCCAATTTCAAGATTCAAGGGCAGTATCTACCCTTTTACAACTCAATCTGGTGTTTAGGTGATGATTACAACAGATTTATCAGCATAAATTCACCAGAAATTACATTAAACCAAGGGTAACAAATCTGTACAAAATGGTTGGAGTATCAAACCATCTCCGAATTGCAATCTGAAGTTACAAGGATCTGTATCAAATACCCAATGGTTAATTTGAACCTTCAATTGCACCAAAATACATTGATTAGTGTTGATTAATCATTGATTAGCAAATTAATCCTCTCTTTTATGTGCAGAAAACAGAGTATGAGAGGAGTCCAGATCTGGGGCCTTAGAGCTCAAATGGGCTCAAATCCTTTCAAGGCCATCAATAGCAATTAGTCTAGTAGAAGATTAAGCCAAGAAACACAAGATTTGACCAAACATTGAATGCTTAATCTCTGTTTTACCAAAGTCACCTCCACATTTGATGAAGAGCTTGGATCTCACTGTAGACTTGATCAAATCAAAAACTGTCTTCACCAACTTGTAGAGCACCCTTGAAAACCCCTAGGGGTAAGAGAAATTAGAGCCATTGTACCTGGTGTAGACAAGATCTCAATTTTCTTCAGAAAAATAGGCGCTGGAAAAAACGCGATTTTTTGCTGCTTTTGCGCCAGTGGTTTGCTGGTTTGTCTTGATGGGCTGAAGCACAAGGCTTGTGGCTATGTGTGGCTAAAGTGGTTGGGCCAATTTTATGTATGAAGGGAGAGAGATCTCCTCCACCAACTGGGGGTACAGAGGCTAATTGAAAAAGAGGTTTTAAAAAACTTTATTATCTACTAATCCTAATTAGCTAAGTGATTAGTAATATAATTGGCTCATAAACTTGATGGATTCTAGGCTAGGCTCTGATACCATGTTAAATTTACAGCAATGTGATGAGCTATGGTGGATCAAATGCTAGAATCAACATCATTACAAAAGAGATTAGACGATAATTAAGATGTGATTAGTGAGCAAATAACTGATATCATAATGTAGGCATGGACAATAAAAAACCAGCAAATTCTCATTAGGCCAATGTCTCAATTTATAGGGTTTACATCCAAGCATCTAATCCCATCGATTTCTCCTTGATTCACTCCACCTCTTTTGCTTGATTCTCTCCAGCTCTTCCCATAATATCTCCACACCTCCTAAATCTTCTCATGCTACCCTTTATTCTCTCCCAGTAGATACTTCTTACCTTTTCACAGCTTCAAAGATTCTCTTTTACAGCCTCTTGCTAAGGGCTTGTTCCCGCACACACCTTATTCACTTGTAGATAAGAGCACAAGCAAGCTTTGGCACAAGAAATTTGGTCACATTGGATTTGCCGTGCTAAAGGAGATGCAGAAAAAGGGTATGGTAGCTAATTTGCCTGCATTTTTAGAATTGTAGGAACCATGTGAAACTTGTATGATGGGCAAGCAACAACGCAAGGCATTTCCTTCGGAAAGCAGCAATCGAGCAAAGACTCCTCTAGAGTTGGTACATGCTAATCTTTGTGGTAAAATGTTTACTACTGCATTAGGGGGATCTTCTTACTTTATGCTATTAGTCGACGATTATAGTAGGAAGATGTGGGTTTATTTCCTTCGGGATAAGGCTGAAGCTTTTGGCAAGTTCAAACAGTGGCATAACCTTGTGGAAAATGAGACAGGAAAGAAGGTGAAGAAGTTTTGTACAGATCGAGGAGGAGAATTCCTTTCAATGGAATTTGACAACTATTGCAAGGAGAATGGCATCAAGCACCAACTCACCACACTACTCACACACCTCAACAAAATGGTGTTGTAGAACCTCGGCAAAATGGTGTTGTAGAACCTCGGCAAAATGGTGTTGAGATGGCTCGATGCATGTTGAAGGCAAAGGGTTTGCCTAATATATTTTGGGCTGAAGCAGTGAACACAATAGTGTATGTCCTCAATCGGAGCTACACAAAGGCACTTAAGAATGTTACACCTCAAGAGGCCTACTTTGGTAAGAAACCTTCAGTTTCTCATTTTAGAACATTTGGTTGTGAATGTTATGTGCATATTCTAGATGCATCCAAGACCAAGCTAGATGCCTAAAGCAAGAAGTGTATCTTTCTTGGATATAGTCAAGAGTTGAAGGCATATCGACTCTATGATATGCAAAGAAGATTGTGGCCAGCCGAGATGTGGTATTTGTAGAACAGCCACACTCAGTGGAGGAAGGAGGTCCGTCCAATCTATCATGAGCCAGAGAAATAGTCCAACCCACCAGTCAGATTTCCTCTCAAGGAGGAGGAGTTTTCAGAGGATGAAGACTCACACATCACAACAGCCTACTGCTACCCAACAAGGAAAGCCACTTCCAAAGTGGGCACAACAGCTCTTTGATGAGCGTAATCCAGTACCTGAGAAGCCAAAATCTTCAGCAAATGGACCACGCAGATTAAGGAGAATAGAGGAGCAGAGAAGAGCATCTGATCTCATTGTCAATATGGCCTTAATTGTTGGCTGAGATAATGGGAACAGTAAAGGAGCCAGCCACCATGGATGAAGCCTTAGCAAATCCAAAGTGGAAAGCCGCGATGCAGTCTGAGTATGATAGCATCATAAAAAAACAACACCTGGGAGCTAGTTGACCAACCACCAAACAAAAAGGTAATTGGTACCAAATGGGTTTGGAAAGCTAAGTATAAGACTGATGGCTCACTTGAAAAATACAAAGCTAGGTTGGTTGCATAGGGATTTGCACAGGTAGAGGGTTTCGACTTTGATGAAACCTTTGCTCCCACAGCTCGTATGACAACTATCAGGGCAGTACTTGCCTTGGCTGCTCACAAAAAGTGGCTAGTCTTTCACATGGATGTCAAATCAGCATTTCTAAACGAACATCTCAAAGAGGAGGTATATGTAGCTTAACCACTAGGTTTTGAGAATCAGAAGACAAAGTTTGCAAGTTGAAGAAGGCATTGTACGGGCTGAAACAGGCCCCAAGGGCATGGTATCACAGGATAGACCAATTTTTCAAAAAGATTGGGTTTATAAGAAGTGCTTCTGATGCTAACTTGTATGTTCTAAAAAGTTGTGGCAAGATTATTTTGGTTGTCTTGTATGTAGATGACTTAAACATTTCAGGTGTGACAATGAAGAGATGATCCAGAAGACAATGGATATGCTGAGCCATGAGTTTGAGATGACAGACTTGGGTCTTATGCATTTCTATTTGGGGATTGAGGTCTGGCAAAAATCTTCATTTTGCAGCAGCAAAAGTATGCTTGGGAGATTCTCAAAGCATTTGGGATGACAAACTGTAAGCCTATGTCTACGCCAATGGAAGTGAACACGAAGCTTTCTACGAAGGATTCTTCATCACTTGTTGACATCAGGAAGTACAGCAAGTTGGTGGGGAGTTTGATTTTTCTCATCAACACTAGACCAGATATCAGCTTCACAATTGGTGTGTTGAGCGGGTTTTCCAACAAGCCACGAGAGAGTCATTGGAAGGAAAGGATGAGAGTACTTAGGTACATTAGAGGTACTCTTGAGTATGGCATCACTTACAGCATGGCTGACACTCTAACAGGTTATTGTGACTCAGATTGGGCAAGAGATTGTGATTCTAGGAAATCAGTTTCTAGATATTATTTTTTGCTTGGTTCCAGTGCTTTCTCTTGGACTAGCAAAAAGCAACCTACAGTGGCACTTTCTTCCACAAAGGCTGAGTATAAGGCAGCTTGCTTTGCTGCATTTGTGAGGTAGTATGGCTGAGGAGAATCTTGGTTGACATGGGAGTTCAGATCAGGGAGGCTACAATCTTGAGGTGCGACAATCAAAGTTGCATGGTTATCTCCAAGAACCCCGTGTTTCATGCTCACACGAAGCACATTGAGATTCAATATCATTATGTGCGGGAGCTGATAGAGGATGAGATAGTGGAGCTGGAGTATTCCTCTACAGAGAAAAACTTCGCTGACATCTTCACCAAGGCTCTTGGGAAGGACCATCTCACTCAGCATCTTCATCAACATGGCGTTGGGCCCAAAACCTAAGGGAGGGTGTTAGTATACACTCAATTCCCACCTCTGAGCATGTATCTCACTTTGATGTATAATGCACATTTGTTAGGCCCCCATTATGAGGAGTAGCCATGGTGCATATGTCGTTAGTGGGAACCTCGGCTTAGACGCTAATGGGGTCATTATTGTGACCATTGATGATGGTTAGGAGATGGTCAGGGGTACGAGCGTTAGCTGGGATCTGGGTACTAGGTCCATCATTAGTGGGGCGGTGGTCGGTGGTTGGTGGGCCGCGTTCTTGATACGCTGGCAGTGATCGTGTCTATGTAGTGTAACCTTACCACACCGGCTACAGTACTATACATGGACATGGTTGCCATGAGCTAAGGTATCCAATGCTTGTGAGTATCCACCCCCTTCTACACCTCGTACATACTCTATCCAAAGTCTGTCTAGATCGCCATCTAAGCTCTACTTGAGAGCGCACGGATGGACAACACCATCACTTGTACCTCTTTGGTATAATCAGAATTTTAAATTCTTTCCATTGTGTATCTATTGCATTGTCTATTGTGCTTTGTCTTGCTATCTCTTTCTGCTGTGTCATATTCTTATAGAACTAAACTAACATAAAAAATTTGGGGAAAAATTTTGTAATCAATATATTTCTTTGACATTTTGAGGTTGCGGTCAATTCATTCGATCTTAAAATTTTACGGGGTCAATTGAAATCACTTCTTTAAAGACAATGGATCCCAAGTATTCAGTTTTGTCTGCAAAGAAGGTGCACTTGGCAAAGATTTAATGCTCTCTTAAGATTTTCAAAACCTCCTTAACTTGACTTTCATGCTTTCTCTCATCTTTAGGATATCGTTGAAAACACTTTTCTAGTCTCACAATTGAGGTTGGCATTATTTGCTTCTAACCAATCCATGCCAAGGTTACTGTTATAAACCCCTAACAGTGTCACATAAAAAGTAGTGTTGGGTTGGTCTTCTAATTACCTCTAAGGTCTCATCCACACTATGTAGACTCCAAGAATATAAAGTATTTCAAAGCCCTTAAATTTTCTAAAACTTGGAGCATGTATATTTCAGCATCTAGGTTCCTACTTCTACTTGCATTAACGAGTAGATGAGAACAATAAAAAATCCATTCTAGTCACTAATGTGATGGTTGGTAATGGTCCAAGAAGTATTTTCCCTAGACCTTTCTTTAGACAATTGGTATGACTGCCAAATGGTTGAAGGTCCCTTTAAACTATACCAATGTGGTCACTGACAGTAGTACGAGGCCGTACTTGTCAATTTAAAACTATAATTCTAAGATTCCTTACTCCCACAAACCAAAGCTCTGATACCTAAATCAAACACTAAGAGCTATGTATGGCATGATCGTAGAAAAAGTAAGGTGTAAACAATGGTTTGACAACCAGCTCAAGGGCAAGGAGATGAGTGAGGGAATATGGTTCTTCTTTACAACACAAAAAATCAAGAAAGAAGCTTAAATACAGAGGACTAGAACCCTTCCTAGTAATTAAAATAACTCCACAGGGGGGGCGATGCACACATTGAAACACTTGATGGCATGGAAATGGCAAGTTATTTCAATGGTAGCAAATTACGACGTTGTTATGGGCCACTTATGTAAAACGCCTTGAAGGCGATTCACCTCAACAAGGGGGAAAAAGCAAAATGAAATGAAATGAAAAAGGCAGCACTAAAAGAAGCCAAGGAAAAATAAGAGAAACTTAGAGGGAAACAAAACTATGCGATGGGTCAAGTAGTTGACCTTAAGGAAGAGGAGTCGGAAGTTAAAGCTCCCAGTTTATGGTTGGGAATGTACTTTTGGGATTTACCCAAAAGTTAGCACTTGTAGACACATCTGCTAATTATAACTTGATGTCCCCCACACAACAACACATGCGACTCTTTAGGCCAACCTACTTTACTCCACACCCAAGCCACAGTCACCATAGTCACTTCAAAGTATGTTAAATGCATAGGTGTTATTACAGTTCTATTTCACATTGGGAATAACCCCGGAAGGGAAGTTCTATGTCATACCTGTAGGGACAATGCAAGAAGAAATCCTTCTTGGAAGAGGATGGATGGGCCACAATAGGTGTCACATAGGATGGCCACACTACAACTTGCCTCGACATGTTATCGTTTCGACAGACAAAGAGACAAAACTATATAATCTGCAACAATAGGAAATATCATCCTCATCAATAGTCCTTGCCCCTAAGATAAAAGAACAAGATAAGATTGTACCACCAAAAAAGAGACTTATACTCTTACTTGAACCTTGGAAAGCTAAGCCCCTTTCCAATAAAGCCTCATCGTAGTAGAGCAGCGACTACCTCCATTGAACATCATACTAGCCAAGTTAACTCTACTAACACTACTAACCGCCAGTAGGTACAACCCTAAAAGGGCCCAGCAACAACAAGGACCCCAAAATTGAAGCCAGACACCCAACACAATAACCACTTTGGTGGCTACCATAGAAGATCCTTATAACACATGAATACTACGAGGGTAATAATATAGTGTAGATCGCTATATTTCACACTTCTTATCTCTTAGCATGTACCTACATTTAATATCATAGAAATTGCATACATGTGTATATGAAATATTGACATGTCGTCATAGTGTTAAAGCTTAACACATTAATTTCTTGAATTTTACTACCTTGCAATTACAAGACTTCTAGGGCTATGAAGGGGAGGTGGAAAGTAAGGCAACATAGACAAATTGGGTCTTTCATTCATTTTTTGGATTTTTAAACAAGTGTCTCATATAATGGAGATTGCCTCCACCCCCCTTGCATGTCAAAGGCTTCATCTTAACCTTCTAGGTGTTTCTTTTATGTCAACATGCACAAAAAAATGGTTGGATATCTCTTTTCTTCTTCTTTTTTTGGGGGGGGAGGGGGTTTCTAGCATATTCAACACCAACCCTTTAATTTATAATGGACTCCTAACAAACTCTCATGTGATTGGCAATTTGATTCCTTGAATTCTTATCTTTGATCTCTGTAAATAAAATTCAATTTTGGAAAACATGAAGGAATGTAGGTAGTGAAAGTGTGTACTATCGTAATTTAGTAGTACAATGATTGAACATGTATTCAAGTGACTATATAGTTACCTCTCATAATTTAGTAGTACAAATGATTAAGCATGTATTCACATGATAATTTAGTTAACTCTCATAACTTATCATGTATTGTTTATATCGTTTACATGATGTTTTAGAATTTGTGATCAATTTGCATATGAGCAAGTTTAAGGTGTTCATGCCATACATCACTATAATGTTAGGTGTAGGGAGAGAACATGCAAAGTACACGGACATACAAGCACTTGGGTTCTTTCAAGCTCATTATTGGTCTTCCCACTTACTTTTGCCTCCACCTTCTTGCATGCCAAATTTTCTCTTTTTCTTATGTTCATTCAATCTTTAAGGCATTTTTTAAATATCATACATACTTCTTTATTTAAATGCTACCTTATTCCTATAGTTTGTCTCACATCCATGATCCAAACTTTGCCATGAGTTTCAATAAAATTTTAAAGTAACATTAGGTATTTATAAAATTTAACTTACAAAAATATTTATAACCCTTTTTCCCTCCCCCCCCCTCTCTCTCTCTCTCTCTCTCTCTCTCTCTCTCTCTCTCTCTCAGACACACATAGGTGCACATGGGCAGGTGCATGCGTATGTGAGCACGCGTGCACGTGTGTGTGCATCTCTCACACACACACATGCACGCACACGTTGGTACTACTTCATTGAAATATATCAATATATCTTATAATAGCTATTAAAATTTTAATAAATATTAATTTCTACATGCATTTACATTAATATTATAGTATCTTAGATAGTATGTACTATTTAGTTGGCATATATAATATTCTAATAGTATGTACTATATAGTTGGCACATATAGTATTCTAATAATATGTGTTATATAGTTAACACATATAGTAGTATGTACTATATAGTTGACACATGTAGTATAGAATCGACACATATAGTAGTATGTACTATATAGTTGACACATGTAGTATAGAATCGATACAAATAATCAAAATAATAAATATACATATACTAATAGAATTATGCTCAAATATGTGGTTGTACCTTATGTAATACAAACCTTTATATATATATATATATATGGTATAAAAAAATATTATAATTTACCCCTTCAAAAATATGCATGACATATAAGATGTTTAGTATTTTATTATATAAATACTAAATAAGATATTCATGTATTTTATTATATAAATACATGAAACTTATCATATGCAACCCTTCACTACAATTACACACTCAATTCACCTTCGTCTCCCTTTGCATTTATGAAATCAATTGCATGCATATAGAGAACATTGGTAGGGTCTCTAACAATGCCAAATATAAAGTGCATTGAAGTTTAAATGCCACTTTGTTTGGCTGCTCCTTAATGCTGGTGATTGTGTAAGCCTCATTTTTACGTACTCTCTAGTAATAACATAGGCTGCCTCTCTTAGACCTCAACTCTACACACTCCATGATGGAGCATCTGTGTTGATGGATAGCGAAGTGATAAAATTAGGCCACACCAATGTGTGGAGAAAGGGAGAAAGATTAAATAGAGATTAACCATGACTTAACCATAACTAGTGTCTGAACCCCCTACTAGCCCAAATGTACATTTTCCTTAACTCGTACAACACTAACCCTTACCCTAGCCCTAATCATATAAATAGGCATAAAACTTCTCTTTTAAATTTGATAACTTCTACCACTTAGAGATTAGGAAAGGACTTACCTCCTACATTCTTATTAAAAAAGAGCTTTTTACACACACACATGCGCTAATTAGCATGCCCTCCCATCTCCCCCCATTCAATGTTGAGCTTAGCCATAGAGTAGCAATAATTGAACCCAATATCTCCACTTCATACTCCAACCCTCTCACCATGGTGAGAGTTCAAAGTAATGCGTCTCTCTTAAACATTTTTCTCAATGAAATATTAAACATGTCCACTACTACAACCAACTATAAATAAGCTTGTGATGTTATACCAGGGACTTCAACCCTTTGATTGACTAGGACTAGGCTACTTTATAAGGACTTATCATATGCATTTCCTTACAACCTTCATTTTCCATATTCAAAGGAAGCCACCATCTTTTCCCACAAAAAAGTCACCATATTTTGTCTTTTCCCATAAAAGTCTCATGGACCTATAAAAATTCTTTTAAAGGTACTTATGAACATTTGAACAATTTCTTGATTGTCAACTCGAACGTCCATTAAGGTAGTCATTATCTAACTCTAAAAATTATCTTTAAAAATGGTAAACGTACTGTGAGTAAACAATTCCTCGATTGTCAACTAGGACCCTTGAAGTAGCCATTACCTCAAAAATTGGTGAGGGGCACATATTGATATAGAAGGCATGGATCATTTTATCATTTTAGTTGTCAATTCCTTGACTCTCAACTAGAACCGATCTATTGAGATAGTTACTATCTCAAAAATAGGTGAAACACTTTGTGGGGGTTTGCTTCACATACTGGCAAGGATCATTTTACCCTTGATGTATCTTTCTTTAAATGTTTGAATCAAATACTACATCTACAATAGTCAATTGCTACAATACGAGCTAGCTATTCTCACGTGGGCTCAAAAAGCCTCCTAATATAGGAATTAAGTAGGGTTACAACCACCATTAGAGCCCATTTCTAAATAAAATCTAAAGCTGTATTTGTTTTCAATTTTAAAACCTAAAAGTGTCACAAAATAGGGCCAAAGAAAGGAGAGCACAAAAACAAAGCTAGTGAGATGAATTTCACTAGAGTATTAAATGATCAAGCTTCCAAATTCTATGATGGTGATGTTATCTTCAATTTTCCATTAACAACGGGGCCTATTCTCAAAATAAATGGAAAAGCTAAAATTGTTTCCAACTATGAAACCTAAATGTGTAACAGAATAGGGCCAAAGAAAGGAGAGCACAAAAACAAAGCTAGTGAGATGAATTTCACTAGAGTACCAAATGATCAAGCTTCCAAAATTCTATGATGGTGATGTTATCTTTAGTTTCCATATTAACAATGGGATCTATGCTCAAAATAAATGGAAAAGCTGTAATTGTTTCCAACTATTAAGCCTAAAAGTGTCACAGGCTAGGGCCAAAGAAAGGAGAGCACAAAACAAAGCTAGTGAGATGAATTTCACTAGAGTACCAAATGATCAACCTTTCCAAACTGTATGGTGGTGATGTTATCTTCGAGTTTCCATTGACAATGGGGCCTATTCTCAAAACAAATGGAATGGACCACAAGTATGCATTTGTGGACTAAGCCAACAACCTGAATTGTGAATTTTCTAGGGGTGTGTTATTGCATTATTGGTATGTAAACTCCACCTCTCATAACCAAACAAGTTTGAGGGGAAGCTTGAAGAAGGATTGCGTGTTGGGTTTGACTGACAAAGATGAAAAAGTTATTGTCTCACTACTAGAAGAAGCCAACAACTAACATGTGAATGTTATGTGTAATATATGCCTAGTGATCATACATCAACATGCATGATGATGACGGGTCTAGATAAGTAAGAAGAGAGAAAATGTGGCTAGCTAAAGAAATAGCCATCAACTAAGTGGTAAGGAAGGGAGTCCTTAGACCTGTGATAAAAAAATTAATAAAAAAGAGATATAAAAAAGATAGATAAAAAATAATAATCTCAAGTTAGTGAAAATCTACAATGGACCTCAATGGACAATCTAGTTGGAGAGAATAGGAAAATGGAATGTGATGATTGGCATATAAGGTATCAATCATCTAGGTGACACATTTTTTTTTTGCTTGCACTACAAGCAAATGAATTTCAGAGGAACAAGCAAAAAGAATAAAAGGGCACTACAAGCAAAATGCACTACAATCATAATGCACTATAAGCATAATGCACTACAAGCAAATGAATTTGATAGGAGGAAGCAAAAAGAATAAAAGGGCACTACAAAGAAATGCAACAATTATGCAAGAAATGATGATTATGGAGTGCATGAGGTTTTTTTTATGTTGTGACATATGGTGAAAAATAGGAAGCGGGGAGTTATGAAGTTCACATCAAAAGCCACCCATCTTGCAACTGTCTTAATTTGAGAACAACGAGGTTTTCTTATTAGCATGCAAGCACATGTAAATTGTATTCTTGAGAATGATGGGACATGACCAAAATGAGAACATGTTTATTCATCCACCGAGACTATTATAAAGAGAAGCGTGTTAGAGGCACTCAATTGGCTTTAAACTTACCCTTAAGAGATGACATTATGGTGTTGTTCGTTTATGTAATATGCTAGTTTATTATGTTTTACCATGTAAAGAATATAATATATGTGGTACCATTATAATCATGAGAGAGAGAGAGAGAGAGAGAGAGAGAGAGAGAGAGAGAGAGAGAGAGAGAGAGAGAGATAAATGGCTTGTAAAAACTACTCACCCAAAAATATCTCAAAATTTATATGGAGAGAGATTTTGAGGGTCTGGATATGCCCCATGCCACACTAATCCTAGAAGGGCGGCAACCCACTCCGTAGAACATAGCATCACCTGAAGCTTCCACGCTAAGAAAGAGCCAGCCCAGCAAGCCACGTGCAACCGCCAAAAGAAACCAAGCGGCCCAATCAATTTGCTTGCCCGGAACCAGCTATGGACAGCCACCAACAAGAAAAGGGGAAAAAGTTGCATGCGTAGTCACCTTTCGAGATGGATGGAAGTCAACAAAAACCTTTCGACTTTTTTTAATTACATTAATTAATTAATATGCATTCAACATATATTTTGGTAGCCTATCCCCAATTCCCATGGCCCATGTTTGCATCTTTTTGCTACACATAATCTAATGGAATAGAATATAATCTACTCTTGCTGGACTCTCTTCACTAAAGTATGTCCTTTTGCTGCTGAAAATATTGAACAACAATTGACACTTAGGATATGCAATCTTTCTCAAGAGCAATCTTTGCTTTTGATGAGATTGCACACCTTACACACGCACACATAGGGGGGCTAAAAAAGAAAAAGAAAAATCAGCCATGAACTTTTTAAATAAAGCAACTTTTAACAAATAATAATAATATGTATCCCTTAGACATACCTTTTATAAAGCCAAGGAAACCTTCTACCACAATACCCATTATTAATCTCAACTTGGGTCATTTCTCTCTCAAATTGACTCTGTTTTCTGCTTTTCCCGGGTTTTGGGTCTTTCGTTTTAGGATTTAGTGGCTTACCCTTCCGTGTTGGTCGATGGGGAGCCAGGGCAAGCACAGGTCCTCCACGCAGAGCCAGTTATTCAAGGCCAAGGCCAAGAATAGGGTGGATGATCTGCAGGGAATGTTCTGCAGCTTGCAGCAAGCCAGGAGGGAAAACAGAGGGGCAGATGTGACTATCCTGGAGGAGCAGGTCAACCTGATGCTCAGAGAATGGAAGGCAGAGCTCCATGATGCATCCCCTGCTACATCCTTGGCGGTAAAATCGGCCCATCTCTTTACTTTCCTCACGCAAAGAATTTGTGTGTGTGTGTGTGTGAGAGAGAGAGAGAGAGAGAGTTTCTTAAATTTTTTTTTTTTCCCCAAAAAATTCCAAGCTCTCCTACATAGGCAGGAAGAAAATTCAGTATGCTTTCAGCTTAGTTGCCAGATTTTTCATGTACAATCCCTATCAGAATCTCCATTCTGTCGGCCGCCGACAAAAATCCATACTGTTTTCAGCCAAGGTTACCCATAATGTTCATTTTTCAGACAAAATCCCATCACTGTGCAGGCCGAGTGGTTAGCTTGCTACCCACCCTTTCCTTAAGGTTGTAAGTTTAATCCCTGACATCTGTGGTGCTTCACCCAAAGAAAAAAGGCCTTTTTTTAAAAACTTTTCTCTTTGAAACAATTTATTTGCCCAATCCAAACCCACCAATTCGGTAAACAAAAAAAAACTCCAAATGCCCTTGTAGCATGTTATTTGGCTTTGAAACCAACATAATATCAGGTTTTTTAGATCTTCTCTTGCAGTTTGCTTTGCTGCTACAACTAAAGAAACGGTCTTTTGTCTTCTGGAATTTAACTGAAGCACCACAAGTTTCCTTTGATTTTGCAAATGTCTGTCTACAAGTTGCTACCTGCAAATTTTCCAAGAGTTCATGGAGATCAGGACACATTCTTCCACAAATTGAGGGCCAAAGAAGTTGAGCTAAGGTATCATCCAAACATGGCCAGACTGGAGCTCCAGACTGGAGCTCAAACGGCACCTGTTGTGGTTGGTGCCAAAACATATGCGAGGGTATCCATTGCTGTTGATGTCGAAACAGTGTGGCAGGACTATGCATGCCACCTTCATGTAGCACAGTTCAAAAAAAAGGTCCCCCAGCAGAGAAGTGGTGTCAGCAAGGATAACCTCCAAGTTTGGAGGCCCCATTATGCCAAGGCCTTCCAGACATCATATGCAAATTTTGGTCAGGGTTAGCTTTAGAATAAAAGAGAACTGTTAGTACATGTTTCTTTTGTTCTACGTATGGTGGTGTTTAGTAGACTGAATTGATCTCGTTGCTCTTCGCAGGTGGCCAGTCCAAGCTCATCGGAGCTATCGTCTGACATGGAAAGGCTTCTTCAATTGACGGAGGAAGATGATGATGCTAGTAGTA
Source organism: Cibotium barometz (assembly GCF_041138505.1). Classification (NCBI taxonomy): domain Eukaryota; kingdom Viridiplantae; phylum Streptophyta; class Polypodiopsida; order Cyatheales; family Cibotiaceae; genus Cibotium; species Cibotium barometz. The sequence continues at coordinate 10,912,515 of NC_141085.1, forward strand.
GCTTGGCTGCTTGTCTAGCCAAACCTATTAATGAGCAGCGGGGATGCAGTCCACTGGCGTACTGCGGCAATGAAGCAGTGAGTTCATGGCTTTGCAATGAACATTTACTGATTAGACCTCAGGGTGTTTGTAAATGTGGAGCCCAATCCCATTAGACCCTAGCTGTGAGTTCTGTCATTACCTACAGTTTACATCTTGAGAGAGAGAGAGAGAGAGAGAGAGAGAGAGAGAGAGAGAGAGATTAATGTCTTTAAAAGATCCAAAGGGTCTATGAGACCAAAAATTAGTACAATGTCTCCATGAGAAATGTCATGGAAGAAAAACTGAAAAAGAAACTAAACTACCTATGCTAGAACTTGTGTCAATGAGGGGTGAGTACAAGTAGCCTTGTTGGAGAGAGAGAGAGAGAGAGAGAGAGAGAGAGAGAGAGAGAGAGGTAGGTTGGGAATTCGGAGCTCAGTGTGTGTGAACACCCTCTCATGAGAGGATAGGACAAGTGTGCCATGTATCATCAGTTTAGTGTGTGTGTGTGTGTGATTTCTATGGTCAAAAGATAAGGCTGCTAGCCTACAAAAGCATGTACATGTGAAGGGTTTTAAAAATCAATCAATCAACCATCATTCAGTCGTGCAATACTCTCTCCCTTTGAGACTTGTGACATCTCTCTCTCTCTCTCTCTCTCTCTCTCTCTCTCTCTCTCTCCACACACACCATAGCTCTCTTCAATCCATCATAAGCTTTTGATCTTGTATAGCTCTAATACCAACATGGTATTAGAGCAAGGGTCTTTGCATGCTTCGCCCGCATGTGATTTCGCCACCTTGTCGGCACCCATCACTGGTGCTGACATCCGCCTTGGCACTTTTCGCTCAATCCTTGTGTGACAGTCTCACGGTTCGCCTTCCCCTAGTTGGTCTCTGTCAGCTTGGCCCTAGCAGTAGCACCCCTGTGATAGCCCCGCCGACCGAGTAGGTGGCGCCACCTCCTCCGCTTAGCCCCCCTTTTTCGTGTGATTTCGCCACCTTGTCGGCACCCATCACTGGTGCTGACATCCGCCTTGGCACTTTTCGCTCGATCCTTGTGTGACAGTCTCACGGTTCGCCTTCCCCTAGTTGGTCTCTGTCAGCTTGGCCCCTAGCAGTAGCACCCCTGTGATAGCCCGCCGACCGAGTAGGGTGGCGCCACCTCCTCCGCTTAGCCCCCTTTAGTGTGTGTGTTGGGGGGGGAGCAAGAAGTTGGGTGGCGCTCAGCCGGCCCCTTGTTGAGCTAGTCGCTTGAGGTCTTACCCTGTGGTCCCTCGTTTCTTCGTCCATCCATGTGACTACGGCCAAACTTGTCGCCGTTGACATGCCACCATTTGCCGTCGTTTGTTTTTTGGGGTGTGGGGGGGGGGGGGGGGGGGGGGGGGGGGGGGGGGGGGGGGGGGGGGGCTCTCAATCGGCCCTTGGGTAAGCTAGTCGCTTGAGGTCTTGCTCGTGGACTCCATGTTTTTCGTCCATCCGTGTGACTGCGGCCGAACCTGTCGCTATAGGCATGCACCATCTACCGTCGTTTGTTGCGCCCGCTTCTCATGATGCCTCACTCCTGGTGCATCCTTGCATTCATCAGCACTCTAGCTTGTGTGGGCGACTACAACTCCCCGCCGTTGTTTTGATTGTACATGCAATGCCACATCAGAAACTGATTTTGGGCTCTCTTGTAATTAGGTGAAAACCTTATAATTGGTATTCCTGCATTCAAAAGTTAGCCCTCTACATTGAATAGGAGCATCTGTATAACGAAAAAATTTGGGGGTTTTCAAATTGAAGTTTCTGCAACCTTCATGGAGACCAATAGAAGTAGTCTGTGGCATTCCTTGTCATACCCATTGTTATGGGGCATGGTGCCAGTAAGGTCTGGCAATGGGATCGGATAGTGGATGGAAATGTTGGACATGTCATCTCCAGCTCTCTTTTACTCCATTTTATGCCCCTTTTTATCCATATATTTATCTGATGTCATTAGGGGTTTTCCCCATATTTTTCACTATTTTATAGCTTATGTTAGAGATCTATCACTTTTGCTATAGTCGTGTGCCTTTTGCTATTGGCCGACTGCTCTCCATGAGATGTATATAAGCATGGCCATTGTGCCTTCGTAATTTATTCAATACTTTTCAGTTCTTGGCTCAACAGTTCTTCCGCTTTATATTCACATATACTTACATGGTATCAGAGCTCTTGTGCTTCCACAGATTAGCAAGAAGAGTTTTCCACTTGCGTTTTTTTTTCTCCTATGCTTCCTTGGTGTCTTCGTTTTGGAGATTTACTTCGAGCACAAATCAACGTTTTTTCTTCTACGTTTCTCCTATAGCAGTACCTTGGTGGCTGCATTTTGGAGCTTTACTTCGAGCTCAAATCAACAATTTTCTGCACTGATTTGGGGTTGTTTTTTTGCCTCCTAGACAACACTTCTTTGCTGTGTTTCTCCTATAGCAGTACCTTGTTGCGTTTCCCCCCCCCCCCCCCCCCCCCCTAGCCCTCCCTTAATTTTTTATTTTTGTCCCTATCCCGGACTAGTGGTAGCACCGTGCACTTGCTCCATTAGCCTCTCCCTCCCATACTTCATTGCGCATCGGGTTGGCTCCCGTCTTCACCCGTGTGCCTTGATCTCTGGTAGGAGTTCTACATCTTTCAAAAACCTCACCTAGTGTCTAGGGAGAAGTGGGCAACCCTCGAGTACCTACTTGCAGCCCTTCTGTTGTAAATTCAAGAGGAGGATTCCATGGCTTCTACACCGACTGTCATCTCTGGTAGGAGTTCTACATCTTTCTTTCACCTCACCTAGTGTCTAGGGAGAAGTGGGCAACCCTCGGGTACCTACTTGCAGCCCTTCTGTTGTAAATTCAAGAGCGGAGGATTCCATGGCTTCTACACCGACTGTCATCTCGTCAACTTCCCAAGGAATCTATCTTAGATAGGACCAATTATCTTGATTGGGCACTATAGATGAAGACTCTCTTGCGTATCATTGGATATGGGGTATTGTTTCTTGTGTTGATGCCTCTGCTGATGCTACTTCTTCTCAAGTTGAGATTGATGTGTGGGTTGACAAAGATGCTAGGGCTCATGCCTTTATCTTCTTCAACATAAAACCCTTTATTGCTCGTCAATTTTGATGACAATGATGAGGAAACTGCAGAAGAATTATGGGTTGCTATCCAAAGGAGATATCACCATGAGAACTTTGCTCAAAAGGTAGCCTTGGAGAATTAGCTCTCCAACCTGAAGATTGCCGATACCGCTAACATCATGGATTCTGTTACGGAGTTCCTAACCATTTAGAAGCAGCTGGGTCTCTTTGGGGAGCAAAGCTACCAACGAGGACTTTGTCAATCGGCTTCTCGCCAAATTACTTGGGACTTTCTCTGCTTTTTGTGATACTATATCACTTGTAAACCGGCCTCGGTCTTCAGCAGACAAAACCAAAGGGTGGTGCAAAACAAACTTGCACACAAAACACTTCAACACCATCGAGGACCTAGAAAAGGAAAACAAACAGGGGGAGCTAGAGTGCTCCTGCAAACAGTACACGGACACCGATTGGCCCCAAATCGCAGTGGCGTCCCTTGCGGTATTCTTTAATTGAATATAAGAGCTTTGATTACAATAAGGCTGGAAACTCAGCCGTCACAGTAAAACTCCTGAAGCCTGCAAAGACCCCGCATCATGGCTTCATATCCACTCAGCATCCACAAAGAAATCCAGCCATTGTTTGCATCAAAAGACTCTTTCACATTGAGTCCTTGCATTCAGAAGCTTTCTCCATGATCAGGGCTGCCACAACCATCCATAGCCTCTCACCCTATGAACAGCATCACACCCTGACTCATCCAGTGCTTCTGCATCACAACACAGACTCCCAAACTGTCTCTCAAAAGAGAACTCGCACCACAGCACAACAATACCATACAGTCGACACACCTGTACCAACCCTCTTTACCTTCCAAGGGTACTATCCATCTCTGTCATGGATTCCCTGTCCCTGCCCAATTATTAGCAAGGCTGTACCAGACATGTGTCCATTCCTGTACCTTTTGCCTGCATGTGACCTATCTCTTGGAGAAACCCAAATACATGTTTCCTCGAGAAACCTACGACCTGTTTCCACATGAAACCCTTACGCTTGTTCCCTTTGAAACTTTTGTCCTGTTTCATACAGAACCATTCATGGCACCATTCAACAACAGTGCCAACAACGGCATACAAACATCTGGAAACATAGAGATGCCCATAACTGTAGGTCCCTCTGTTCCTTTCTAGCAGGAAGAAAACAATCTGCTCCATGAACATGTAGCCATGCGAGCTTGCATCACTCCCATGCCAAGAAACACTTTCAAATTGACTTGTACTTGCAGCCGGAACCCAAGCACATAGCTGAATTTGCAGCCACCCAAAAACAGCCCATAAATTGTCCTCGAACTGATCTCAAAACAGTCCCGAACAAAGCAAAGAGAAGCTGAAAGTTCCATCAGTTGAATGCCATCGTGATGTCTATGTTCATGAAAAACCAGCCCCTGTCCGCCTTATGTCCAGAGAAACCAGCCCCCTGGCCACCCAGGAGAAGAGCACGCAGCCATGAGGGCCTGCAGTCCAGCCCTCCTGTGCACCAAGCGAGAGAGAGAGAGAAAAGAGCATGTGCCGCAGCTTCAGCCCCCTCCTACTGTTCAGCCCTCAACTGCACACGCAGAAAAGCGCCCAAAAGCAGCCTGCCAGCCCCCTGTTTTCTCCCAAAAAGCAAGAGAGAGAAAGAGAGAGACCTGTCTTTCAGTCTCCAGGACCTCCCCCAGACTTGCGAAGGGAGAGAGAGATCGGCTGGTGCGCTTCCTGCAGCCCGACAGTCCTCCAAGGAGAAAAGCACGTATCTTTGCTGCATCTGCCCGTACAGCCCTCCCTGCAGACCTGTCCGCTTCTCACCAGAGAGAGAGAAAGAGAGAGAAAGAAAGAGCTGCAGCCCAGTCCCCTGGCCCCGACCAGCCTGCCTGCTTTTTCCACAAGCCAAAGCTCCTTTTCATCATAAGAGAGGCGCCCTTTTCTGCCTGCCAGCCCCTCTTTTTCCAAAAAGCACACACGTGGCCCAAATAATAGCATATGGGCCACATTTACTTTCATAAAGGGCATTACAATGTTTTTAAAGGTTTTTAAACCTTTTGAAATCTCTTCGCCCCCTTCACACTTGGGGTTGTCCACACATGGGTTTCCTTTTTAGCTCCAATTTGATGCCATTCACACTGTCCACCATGTCCCCATGCAACACCTGCATACTATCCAGAGAAAAACACAGGGTCGTGACATCACTGCTTCCTTCTACTCCTGATCTACATACCATTGTTGGCATGCTTCAAGATAGGGCCATGAGAAAGAAGACCAGCCAAGGTACTTCCGAGACCCTTCTTCAGGCTAAGGGCAAGAGCAAATGGGAGTCCAAGGTTTCCACAAGCAACAAAGGTGACCACAAATCTGCCAACAATCCCTCTCACAAGGAGCTTACTTGTCATTATTGTGGTCTCAAAGATCTTATTCAGCTTTATTGTTGCAGGAAGAACAGAGAAGGTGGTTCTGTGCCAAGAAACCCCCAATCAAACCTCTTCATCCACGAACCAAACTCAAAAATCATCTTCCACCAAGGAGACTTTCTTCCTCGTTATTGAGGAGCTTCTCTCTGACTCTCTTGTTCCTTCCACCTCACATCTTACGGATTGGGTGGTGGATAGTGGGTGTACTACTCACATGACTTCTGACAAGACCATTCTTCATCACGACATTCGTCCGAGCTCTTCGACGGTGTTCCATTGGTGATGCTTCCAACTTGGAGGCCTCTTCGGTTGGTAATGTGCGACTTAACTCTTCCCTAGGCCAACCTTCTACCATTCAGGATGTGCTTCATGTTTCCAAGCTCTCGAGCAATCTCCTCTCAGTTTTTCGGATTGCGGAGAAAGGATATGGTGTCTACTTCGACAGTTCCGTCCTTGAGATAATTGACACCATCACCTTGGAGATTGTTGCCACAGGTATCTAGGAAGGTGGACTTTATTGGTTGAAGGACTTTGGTGGCTCTTTGAATGAGTCCCAATCTCATGTGTTGCAACTTCTTCATAGCTGTCATGCCTTCGTAGCTCATGTGGATACAGATTTGTGGCATTGTCTCTACGGGCATGTGAATTATACTTCTCTGCAGCTAATGTCTTCTCAGCAGATGGTCAAGGGACCTTTCCAGTGTGGCTTGTCTTCATGGCAAGTGTCATGACCTTGTGTTTTTCTCTGGACAAGATGCAGATGTGCACGGGGACATGGTGGACAGTGTGAAATGGCATCAGGTGGGAGTGAAGATGGAAGCCCATGTGTGGATAACCCCATGTGTGAAAGGGGGCAAAAGAGATTTTAGCTTTGAAGGTTTAAAACCCTTAAAGTCATTTATTAAGCCCTTCATATTAAAAACGTGGCCCTTATGCTATTTTGGGGGCCACGTGTGCTTTTTGGGTAAAAGGAGGGCTAGCAGGCAAAAGAGGCGCCTATCCTACAGCAGGCGCATGTGCTTTTTTCATTGAGAAGGGCTGGTCGCCTGAAGACCCATGGGCTGGCTTTTCGTTGGAAAGCGGGGCTGCTTGGCTGGGCGCACAGAGCTGCACGCTGAACTCTCTCTCTCATGCTCGTGTGAAGGGCGGGGCAGGAGATACAGAGGCTACAGGTGGCCAACGCTGAAGATCTAGGCTTTTGCTGCGTGCTGAACTGGTACTGAACTGGCCGTACAGACCTGAAGACTGCAGGCCGTACAGAGTAGGTGGCGGTTGTTGTTGCAGGCGCCTACTGTGCAGGTACATGCAGGCGGCTGGACTTGGACAATTCTGTCCAGCAGGTACAGGCGGGACAGTTCAGGTTTGTACTGTTGCAGGCGGCGCAACACCAGGGTATTAGCGGCGCATAAGAAGCTAGGCCATGCGTGTGTGTTTTCTGAAGGAGGGCTGGCGGGCTGAAGCGACAGTATAGAGTCAGGCTGCAGCTTACAGGCCTGGTTTCTCCAGACACACATGCAGCCAAGTGGGTGCTTTTGGAGGACGCCGTGTTTTTACAGAAAGGAGGGGCTGGTTTTCCATGAACATAGACATCATGTAGATGGCGTTCAACTGATGGAATTTTCAGCTTCTCTATGCTTTGGATTCGGGACTGTTTTGGGACAGTTTATGGGCTGTTTTTGTTTGGCTGCAAATTCAGCTATGTGTGCTTGGGTTTTTGGCTACAGGCACAGGTCTTGTGGTTATGTTTCTTGGCATGGGAGTGAAGCAAGCTCGCATGGCTGCGTGCTCATGGAGCAGATTGTTTTCTTCCTGCTAGAAAGGAACAGTGGGAACTACAGCTATGGGCATCTCTATGTTGCCAGATGTTTCATGAGGGAACAGGTAACTAGATGTATGGAAACAGGACATAAGTTTCCAAAGGGAAACAGGCCTAAGGGTTTCATGTGGAAACAGGTCGTAGGTTTCTCGTTGAGGAAACATGTTTTTGGGTTTCTCCAGGAGACAGGTCACATGCAGGCAGAAGGTACAGGAGTGGACACATGTATGGTTCAGCCTTGCTACTGATAGGACAAGGGACAGGAAATCCATGACAGAGATGGATAGTACCCTTGGATGGTAGAGAGGGTTTGTACAGGTGTGTCGACTGTATGTTATGCTATGCTGTGATACTCTTCTAAGAGACAGTTTGGGAGTCTGTGTTGTGATGCAGAAGCACTGGATGTGTCAGGGTGTGATGCTGTTCATAGTGTGAGAGGCTATGGATGGTTGTGGCAGCCTTGGTCATGGGAGAAAGCTTCTGTATGCAGACTCATTGTGAGAGAGTCTTTTGATATGAACAATGGCTGGACTTGTTTGTGGATGCCGTGTGGACAAGAAGCCAGATGCAGGTTCTTTGCAGGCTTCAGGAGTTCTATTGGGACGGCTGAGTTCCCAGCCTTATATTGTAATCAAAGCTCTTAAAATCAATTAAAGAAATACCGCAAGGGGCGCCACTGCGATTTGGGGCCAATCGGTGTCCGTGTACTATTTGCAGGAGCACTCTAGCTCCCCCTGTTTGTTTTTCCTTTTCTAGGTCCTCAATGGCGTTGAAGTGTTTTATGTGCGAATGTTTGTACCACCGCCCTTTGGTTTATCTGAGGCCGGTTTACAGCAAGCAACACCGAGATGCCTTTCCTCACGAGGCTACTTGTAACTATTTGGAACACATGCCCGGACACATGGACATGTTGATGAAAGCATGGGAACAAGGATCATGAAGTTGGCTCAAGAATAAGCACAAGTTTTGGACAAAAAGCAAGAAAAAGCAAAAAGTCAAACTAAGTTGACCACGAGCTAAGGGTACCATTGAAAAGAGGAGATTGAGCAGGATTAAAAAGCTAAAAGCCGCTTTTCCAAAAAGTAACTCCAAGGCCCTGAAGCTAGAAAAGCAATAATTCAAGAACTTTGGCAAAGAAAAAAGCACCAGTTTTGGACAAAAAGCAAGAAAAAGCAAAAAGTCAAACTAGGTTGACCGTGAGCTGGAAAGAGGAGATTGAGCCGGATCAAAAAGCTAAAAGCCGCTTTCCAAAAAGTAGCTCCAGGGCCAAAAAGCAAGGCCCTGAAGCTAGAAAAGCAATAATTAAAGAACTTTGGCAAAAGATGTGTAAGATTTTATTATTATTAAAATATAAAAGCAAAAAGACAAAAGCAAAGCAAAAAGCTTGGCTAGAGCTTTTCAGGCAAAAAGCGAGGCTCTCCCCAAGTATAAAAAGGAACCTTGAGTCTCTCTTTTGGCATCAAGGTTGTGAAGAGCAAGGTTATCATAACCATTCTCTTCATTATCTAATCGCCGCCGATCGCCGTTGCTAGACACCTGCTTGCGCCAACTTCCCTGCCGTCGGTTGCACCGCTAGCTCCGTCCAGCTCCAGCCCGGCCAGTGTGGCCAACGCCGCCTGCGTTTGCACTTGGCTGAGCAGCCGTCCAGCCACTTGAACTACTAGCACATGTTGCCGCCCTCTTGCCGTACTGCTTGTTCCACTTACAAGCTGTTGTTCAACTAACTCCAAAGGGTGGCAGCAACAACAGGCTGGTGGTGCTGTCAGGCAAAGATGGCGGTAGTAAGATGAAACTCCACACTTGGTGAAGTCGACGAAGAGGAGTTCCACACCTTGACGAAGATGGTGATGTCGAGTTTCCAGCCTTCAATGACAATGAACACCCTTAAAGATGATGAAGAACTTCACACACCCTTCAACCATGATCATAATCTTGGAGAGGTTCATGCTTCTTTTATACTTGAGGAGAGCTTGCTTTTTTTTTTTTGGCCATGCTTTTTGCTTTGCTTTCCTCTTTTGACTTTTAATAATAAAATATCACTCAAGTATGGCCAGCTTTTCCCAAAGTTCTTGTGCTTTGCTTTTTTGGCTCTAGGGCTTTGCTTTTTGGCCTTAGAGTTGCTTTTTGAAAAAGCGGCTTTTAGCTTTTTGGTCCAGCTTAGTCTCCTCTTGCTAGTGGTGTTCTTGGCTTGTGGTCAACCTAGTTTGACTTTTTGCTTTTCTCTGTTTTTTTTTGATCAAAACTGGTGCTTTTCCAAAAGCTAACCTTATGGTCCCTGTTCTCATGCCTTCTTCTACTTGTCCAATGTTTGGGCATGGGTTCCATCATATGAAAAGAGGTAGGAGGGCCAAATAGTTACAACAGTTTTTGGCCTCGAAAGATCACCCTCTTTCTTTGGCTGTTGGCTCACAGGAACTTGGTGGTTGGCATGTGGTTAGCCATTGGTGGTCGGCCAATAGCTTGTCCGAGGTGCGGCCATCCTCAGGAGTCTCAACGGTTGTCTTTGGGATTGCCTGAAGGCTCAGCAGGTTTGGCAGTGGATTCTCCTCATTTTCACGATGGACAGGTCCTTGACCCGTATCGGGCATTGTTGCTTGGGCCACAGAGGGTGAGGTTGTCATGGCTTATGAGGTGGGGGGCTAGCCCTTCAGGTCTCTCACCTTCGCATTTCGGTTGTACCAGTCCCGGTCCCATCTACTGATTATTGGAGTCCGGGCTCGTGCCAGAGACGGGAGATCTGTAGTAGCATTGCAGCCTGGCACATATGGAGAGCTAGATGCAGCGAAGCCATTGAGGATACCCATACTCCACTTGCGGAGTCCATCAGGACTTGCCTTCAGTATTTCTTCGCAATGGAAGCCTCCAAAACAGTCCCCAACAGCCGGTATTCTTCATGGGCAGCCTTCAAGAGAGAGAGAAAGAGAGTAGCCATCATTAGGGAAACCTTCAACGGTGGTAGAGGCTAGTGTGCAGCAAGAGAGCCTCTATTAATGAAGAGAGAGGGCTCCAATTTATAGATTTGGGCCTCCCATGAGCTAAAATGGCAAGAGAAGGTTACGATGACAAGTGGAGAGCCACACAATAGTTGAAGTGACAAGTGTGAGGCCACTTGTCTCACTTTGATCCTTTTTCTAACAAGTGTTAGGCCACTTGTCTCACTTTGGTCCACTTTCTTGCCACATGTCCCAATCTAAGAGATGGGTCCTTCCATAATCTTTACCTCTAAAAATATCCCAACTGGTAGACATTCTGTCATAGGCACTTTGCCAACTCTTGGTATCTGCTCAATTCCAGATGTAATGACGCGAACAGAATTTCCATCGAAGTCGGGCCAAAAATAGCAACTCTCCTAAATTTTAGGAGTGTGGTCCTTTGTATTCTAGGATAATCCCCCATTCCCAAAGCTTGTACTTTCCAAATATTTAAACATCCTGGAGTCCACCAGACTCCTTTCAGACTGGGAAATGTCCAGGCTGGTGACATCCTCCCCAGCTTCTTAAAAGTTGTCCGCAACTTTAAGCTTCAAGCCATATATTCAAGATATAATCATGTCCCATCCATTGGGCGAGACGAGACAGTCTAAAAAATCCAATATAAATGAAGAATCCATGTCCCAAAGAAATGGGCGACACTAAATAAGTCTCCATAATACCAATATCAAAATCATGTCCCAAGATAAATGGGCGAGACAAAAACAGTCCCATAAGTCCAGATATCATAATCATGTCCCAAGTAAATGGGCGAGACAAAACAGTCCCATAAGTCCAGATATCATAATCCTTGTCCCCAGTAAATGGGCGAGACAAATCAGTCCCATAAGTCCAGATATCATAATCCATGTAAGTCCAGATATCATAATTCATGTCCCAAGTAAATGGGGGAGACAAAACAGTCCCATAAGTCCAGATATCATAATCCATGTCCCAAGTAAATGGGCGAGACAAAACAGTCCCATAAGTCCAGATATCATAATCCTTGTCCCAAGTAAATGGGCGAGACAAAACAGTCCCATAAGTCCAGATATCATAATCCATGTCCCAAGTAAATGGGCGAGACAAATCAGTCCCATAAGTCCAGATATCATAATCCATGTCCCAAGTAAATGGGCGAGACAAAATAAGTCTCCTGCCAACAAGACATCGGTCCACATGACCCTTGGCATAGACATAAGTCTCGTCATGCCCACTTTACCACTTGCACTCCGTGTTGGTACTCTGACCACACACCTTGGATGAGAGGAACAATCACTCGCAGGCATAGATAACCTGGAGTTCCATAAGCATTTCTGCTACTTGAAAATATTCCGCCTGCCATCATAACACACCATGTGTGCATGGCCGGAATCCACACGGGCACCGCTCGAAAGTCCACAAATGTCCTGCCATGTCCTTGGACTCATATGCATCCACTCATATGATCCATACACATGCCCAGGTATAATACATACATGCATCCGCATGTTTCTAGGCCTGACACGCATCCGCATGTCCCTAGAATATAGGGGTTTGTGACAATCATCACCATTAGCATGGAGTGGATGGGACCCTTGTTGGGTGCACACCTTGTCGGGAGCCAGCAAGAGCCCTAGCAGCAGGTGGGGCAGCACCTTAGTTGAAGGCCAGTCACATGGGACAGCAGGAAAGGTGGCGCAGCTATTTAAGGAATAGTTTAATCATTTTACATGTCCAAGACCTGGCCGACAGCATTTGTTGCTGGCCAACCACCATCTCCAACCATATGTAAGGGGCCAGAGGTCAATCCCTTTGGGGCTGACCAAGGGCTCAACCATCTACAAGCATTAAAGCAACCTTTTTGTATCATATGAAATACAAGTTCTCTCTCTCTTCTTCTCTCTCCTCTATCTTAATCATGTTAAATCAGCATCTTGTTCTTAATGAGGCTTAGGGTGTGGATCAGTACAGCAAGGCTTCCGTGCATGCAACATTGGTATCAGAGCATTTAGGCTCAACCACTAAGCGTAAGTCATAAGGAGGTGCATAAGTCCACCAGAAGAATGTAGCAGGGTAGCAGATGGAGTGGTGTGCAAGGCGAAGCTAGAGGAAGCATTCCCCGAGGGTATGTACACAGGATGAGTACATTCTCAGATTAGTTCCCAAGGCCTAGCAAAAGGCATGATCAGTTCTGGTAGGTGACCCACCGTTGTGTTAAGGTTGTTGGAGGTGGCAATTCTCGTAGCTACTCTTGTGTTATCGCATGACTGGAAGTTGTGGTGGATTATCCCATATGGAAGAGCATGGGAAGTTGAAGAGCCATATATAGGGTGTGGTGGCACCTTGTCATAGATATCTCCTCCGGCCGGGTTTTTGGGGGGGGAGCAACAGTTGGGAGATGGGAGCCCAGTTGTTGACGTTGCTCAGTGCCCTAGGGTGGTGTGCGTACCTCTTGCGGGACTTTGACAAAGGTAAGGGATAGTAGGCATGGGGACAACAGTGGAACAGATGCTTAATTCTTCAGCAAGACTTGGAAGTGGAGATCAGAAGTGGAAGGTGTTCAGACAAAAATATTAAAGTCAAAGTCAGAGTTGGAAGTAGGAGGTTAAGGTTAATTGTTCAGGGAGGAAGGATGACAGAGTGTCCACCCTGTCGTCAAGTTTAGTAGGAGGAGATGTGAAACCGATCCCGTCAAGTGGGAATAGACTCCGTTGGACACCCACACGCGTAATAGCACAACTTAAATATCACAATTTGAATGGACAACTTAATAACAACTGAAAACTGAAATGAAATGAAATGTTGATCAATGGACACCAGCACTGGGGCCGGAACGGGTCGACCCCCCCTCAATATATGATATATTATTGGGAGTATTTAAAAGATACAATGCTCCATGGGTTCAATGAACCAGATGATGTCCATGTACAACTGAGATGAATACAGTTACCAAACAAGAGACTCGAAGTAGACGTTCGAAGGAGAGCAATCCACTTGAGTAGTCTAGTCTCTACGGTCCTGTGCCTTCATTGGAATCCGCAGAGAGCGCCCCACGCACAAACAGGCGCTCCCGTACTAACGCCTGGCTCTCCCGATCTCGGGACCCATGGACCGTGGTTCTCCAGAAGCTTGGACTACCCGACACCGAACGGGTGTTATCAGCAGAGAGTAAGCCGTATCAGATTTACATCAAAGTCCTTTTGCTTAAATCTCAATCCACTTACTTGTAGCTCGCTAGTGGAAGACAAATACCAGAGGCGCCTAAGTGCAGTTGCTAGGGAAGGACACCAGGGCGCAGCAGCCTGCTGGCAAGAGAGAAGAGTGCGCAGCCGCCTGGAGATCTGAGCGCAGCCATCAGGAAGTGGAGAGGTGTTCGGCGCACCCGCCTGTGTCTGGGCATAGCTGTCTGCAGAGTGTAGAGGTTTATGGGTGTCCGGCGCAGCCGCCTGCAGAGTGGACGCAGTCGCCTGCAGAGTAGGCGCAGCCGCCTGCAGAGTGGACGCAGCCGCCTGCTGTCTGGCGCAGCCGCTTGCAGAGTGGAGAGGAGTCTGATGGGATGGTTGCCTGCACAGTCGTATGCCCAAGCTGATGAAGTGGTCACCCATATGTAGGTGTTGGAGAGGGCACACGTCCAACAGCTGGCCGGTCCCCCCTAGTTTGCATGGAGGCGGCTAGTTCCAAGGTGGGGGGTGGGTAGGTGGCCATGCACCCACCCCCACACATAAGGGGTTCCCTTTACCCTTCATGACCCAAACGTGGGTGCCCCAAAAAAAATGGGTGCCCACCCTACCAAGGACACCAAGTAATATTTGGGGAGGGTGTCCACTCATTAATGAGTGTGAACCTGCAACCTTATAAAAACAAAGGTTAAAAAGAATGCTATAAAATAAAAAGTGCAATACACTTACCACTGTTCACACGCAACAAAACTCGTCAGAAGACAGAGCAAACTTCACGACTCACTGGCAGGCGTCCCTGCTCAGTAAGTGGCACGTCAAACAGGCAAACACAAGAATACAAGTCATGCGAAAACAGTTCCAAACATGCAAAACATGAATGCATGTGCAAACAGTAACATGGACATATCTCCCGTTCATGGAACAAGTACTAAACATTTCTGTCGGGCACAATGATGGCATGACAGAAAACATAAATCCCGGTCTTCCTATGGAGTGACAGTCCCATAGGTAAGACACAGATCCAGGCACGAGCCTCCCTATGGAGTGACAATCCCATAGGCAAGACACGGCACAAATATTGGCTCTTCCATGGCGTGACAATCCCATGGATAGAACACAGTCCAGGTCATACACGGGTGGCACCAGTCTTGCTCTCGTCCATACGACACCATCCTGCTCACACGGGTGGCACCAATCTGGCTCCCGTCCATGTTATGCAAAAATACTGGCCCCTTCACATGAGACACCGGCCTGGCCTCAAGTGAACGAGACACAAATCTGGAGATGGACCAAATGGTCGGCCAATTGGTGACATCCCCTTGGGCTTCTAAAGAGTTGTTGAAAAGCCTCAAGATATGCCTGCAATAGCTGTGGGTAATCAACAAAATAATCCTCGTTTACCCACTTTGCATCAATGGGCAAATAATTCTTGAATTGCACAAGGTATCTCCTGGAAAGCTTTCCTGCAGGTAGCTTCCGCTCCTTGTGAAAGACAATCTGTTTTGGCTGGAGGATCTCCTCAAGCTCATCAATCTCTGGCGGATCTTCTGTGACAGGCTCGTCAGGATCTGGCCCGACATATTTTCGGAAAAGACACATGAAATGCATTGTGAATCTTCCAATGACTAGGTAAAGCAAGCCTGTATGACACTTCATTGATCTTTTGAATCACCTTGAAGGGTCCATAATAGCGAGGAGAAAGCTTAGGATATGATCCTTCTCGTCGTGGCCTCTTCCGAAGCCTAGCTTTCTCAAATTTCAGCAAAACCCAATCACCTTCTTTGACTTGCATGTCCCTTCTATGCTTGTCAGCAGCCATTTTATGCGTATCTTGTGACCTTGCAATGGCTGTGCGGACCTGAGCAAAGGCTACATCCAAGTCACGTACATACTCATCAGTTGCAAAAATCTCATCCTTTGTACGAAGGATGGGTGGCAATACCACTCTGCCATAAATAATCTCAAACGGGGCCTTTCACGTGGAGGCATGGATCGTATTGTTGTAGGCAAACACAACAAGTGGAAGATACTTCTCCCATGTAGTCTTTTCATCTGCCACATAACACTTCAACAAATCCAACACGGCTGAATTTGTAGCTTCACTTTGGCCATCCGTTTGGGGATGATAAGCTGATGAAAACTTAAGTCTAGTGTCCATGTTATCAAATAAAGCCCTCCAGAAGAGGCTCGTAGTCCTGGGATCTCTATCCCCAACAATGGATTTAGGCATACCATGATGTTTGAAAATATTAGCAAGAAAAAGCTTTACCATATGATCAACTTTAATGGTTTTCTTGACGGGCAAGAAATGAGCTTGCTTGTTGTCATGTATGCATCACTCAAACAGACAGCAATTCCCGATCTTTTTCGCTCGCTGAAGCTTTCGCCCCCTCCCCCCCTGCTCGAGCTGCCTTCGCCCTTCCCCGCCTGCTCGCACCCCCCCTCCCCGCCTTCGAGCCTTCGCCTCTCCCCGCCTGCGCTCCCCCCTTCCTCCGCGTCCCGCCCCCTGCCTGCCCCCGCCCCCCCTTTCGCGCTTTTTCCGCCCCCTTTCGCTCCCTGCTGCCCGTTTTCCGTCTCTGTATTCCGCCCCTTCCTCTCTGTCTTCCGCCCTTCCCCCTCTTCCCCTCCTTGCTCCGCTTTGTCGTGTCTCCCGAACCTCCTCTGAATCTCATTCCACATCTGACTGGCATCACTCCAAGAAGATATAAATTGTGCCTGGATAGATGGTGTCATACAATGGATGATGATGAGACGGGCCCGTGCATCCAGAACTCCACGAAACGCGGGATCCACCTAGTGAGGTCTGGTGACAGAGGGCCACACACCTGCTCCTTCAAGAGGCAATTGTGTATAAAACGACCAAGTATGGTAGTTGGTAGCAGTCAGCTTCATGGAATCACTCACTTGAGGGGGTGAATAGGATGGCACATGGGAAGCGGTTGGGATGAGGGTTTGTGGAAGGGGAGAAACAAGAGAAGTGGTGGTGGTGGGGAATATGGAAGGAAAAGAAACAGGAATCTGGGAAGAAGGTAGAGAAACAGGAAGCTGGGAAGAAGAAACCTGTGAAGTTGGGGCTTGGGATTGGGGAGAAGAAGAGAGAATCCCCAAGAGAGAAGAATGACTATTACCATAAGCCATATCCTCAGATAACGCAGCAGAATCCTCCTCTTCAACAAAGCTGATCAGAAAATCAGCAAACTCCTCCTCGAAAGCTGAGTGCAGCCAAGAGAAAGGAAGGAGAAGAAGGGATGGGAGGGTGGGAAACCAAAAGGAGAGGTAAGAAATGACTCTCCTGGGTTAAAACCCTGTTGTAGCACCAAAATATGGGGCTGAGATCTGAAAATGCAGATCTCAGGCTGAAAACGCAGCACCTCTGTGGAAAACGTAGGTCCTCAACAGAAAACACAGCTCCTGAGTGGAAAACACAGCTCCTCAATGGAAAACGCAGGTCCACAGTAGAAAACGCAGCTCCTTTGTAGATGTAGATGCGGTGGATCTTTGCCGACAGCAGTAGATGTAGAAAACGCAGGTCCCTTTGTAACACTGGGCTCAGATACCATGAAAGAATGGCTGTAAATCAGAAAAAACAGCAAATAGATCTTGCAAAGAAACACATGTGCAAAAGAACTGAAGTAGAAAACTTGTTATCTGCTGAAGTAGAGCACGAGGGCTGCCCGTAGGTGCATACAACCAACAGCAATGGCTGAATAATGAAGTGCTAATGATGCTAACCCAAGCCACCTATTGCTGGTCGGCTAGTATGAAAACAGTGGGCTGGCCGACTATGCAAAAAATACTAAAATAATGTCTAAAAAATAGACAAAAATAGTAGAAAAATATCTAAAATAAGATGAATGCATGGCCTCATAAATCTGGCCAGCTACAGTATGAAATATGCACATATATGCCCAAGCTGGAGATGATAATGCCAACAGAAAATGCCCTTCGGGGTTTGCTAAATCTCAAAGCCAAGAAAATAACGCAGAAGACCAAGATCCGTCATCTCAAACTCTGTCTCCAAAGCATCCATGACTGAACGGATCCTCACAGAATAAGAACTTGTAAAGATGAGGCCATCAACATAGACCACAATGATAACAATCAACCCCCTCTCAAGGAGGATATAAAGGTTCAAATCTGCATGAGAATGGCACAGGCCGTTCTTTTGAAAGAACTCATCAATCCGCTGGTACCAAGCCCGCAGAGCCTGCTTCAGACCATATAAAGCTTTCTTCAGCCGGTACACCTGATCCTGTTTGCTTGGAACAACAAATCCCGGCAGCTGATGAACATAAACCTCCTGTGTAAGCTCTCCATTCAGGAAAGCCGACTTGATGTCCATCTGGAATACGGGCCATCTATGATGTCCTGCAAGAGCAAGAACGGTGCGAATTGTAGTCATCTGGGCCGTTGGAGCGAAGGTCTCATCGAAGTTAACTCCAGGGCGTTGAGCATAACCCTTGGCAACCAATCTCGCCTTGTGCTTGTCCAAGCTGCCATCAGCTCGGAACTTCGATTTGAAGATCCAATCACCTTACGCTGTAGTGGCCTAGGCACCAAAATCCAAGTGCCATTCCGGTCAATAGCATCCAGCTCTGCTTGCATAGCACGACGCCAAGGCTCAAATGAAAAAGCCTCGTCCACAGAAGTGGGATTAGAAGGACCATGAATGATAGAGGACACAAGAGCATAGTTAACAAACATGTTGCCCTCATGAATTTGTTTCCTTGAAACTCTGGAAGATCGCCTAAGAGAACCAGGCGGAGGAGCAGAAGAAAGCTCACGTAACCCAGAATCACGAATTGTCTGAAAATACCATCCAGGCATACTCGAATTGGCTGGAGGAGGAGCAGAGTCATCATCATCTGACTGAGAATCCACAGCTGGAGGTGTAACAGAAGCAGAGGAAGGAGGAGGAGGAGGAAGAAGAAGCTCACCACCCCCCTCTGAAGATGTAGGAGTCTCGTCGAACACCACATCACGGCTCACAACAAGATAGTACAAAAATGAAATGAACTGAATATAAAAGGGTAACAGCTGGGTACAGTGATAGAGGTAAGGGATAGTTGAGGTAATGTACAGAGCTCCTTAGGGTGCACCTCCCCTTGGTAGTGGTCCATGTAGAACATCGGCCATGGGGCAATCAAGGGCAATTGCCAAGGGGCCGCCTAGGTCCACCGAGTCGGATGGCTGAGAGAGAGAGAGAGAGAGAGAGAGAGAGGGAGGGAGGGAGAGAGGTCCCTCCATGTCCTTTTTTCAGCTTGCCTCACTTCTTAATTGTATTACAATCAATGACAACAAGCAAGACCTCCGTGGCTTATATTTGCCAATTCTTTGAGACATTGGCAGTTTAGCATCCATGTTTTGTTCATGTGTCTTTTGTGTTGTTAGGTCAGAGATCATGACATGCTGCGAATGCTTGCCTGCGCAGGTCTACAATAGCAATTATTTGGAAATCCAAGAGCAAAGCTTTGAGGAGGAGATGGTTGAAAGGTTGTTGAGAGCAGAAACTATTTTAGCAGAGTCTTCACCAATTTGCCAAGAAGAGAGTTTACCTTTACAAGAACAGCTGAGAAGTCCATCTTTGTGTATGCAAGAATCATTTTCGCACAGAATTCTCTCCGATGGGTTCAGTTGTCCTGAAGATGAGCCATTTTCATCAGTAACGTGTCCTCCACCCGCGGCTTTCCTGGGCCCAAAGTGTGCTTTATGGGATTGCCCCCGACCTGCAACTAGATCAGAGTGGTTAATGGACTACTGCAGCACTTTTCATGCAACCTTGGCAGTAAATGAGGGCACAGCTGGACGATCTCCTGTTGTTCGACCAGGTGGAATTGATCTGAAAGATGGACCCCTTTTCTCGTCATTGTCTGCAAAGAGCCAGCATAAAGCAGTCGGCATTCCTGAGTGTGAAGGTGCAGCTACTTCAAAATCACCATGGAATGCACATGGTACTCAATCGACATCAATCTTCATAATGCTTAATTCTGGCTAATTTGACATTTTATTTGAATTGGATTGTCTGCTTCTTGCTTGTTTGAATTGGGGATGTATGGTATCCCTTTTTCTTCTTGCTTGTTCGGTTACTGATATAACTTGTATCTCATATGTATGTACTTGTGTGTTATATATTCACGGTCCCATACAGGCTGCTTTGTAGTGAGCAGCATGGTTAGGTGACTAGGCAAGCAGCATCTTGGGCATGTATGGGCTGTTGGGTCTACCAAAACTGAGGTGGACCAGCTGATATGCAGCCTGGCCAATCAGCCTTGGCACATTCATCATTATAATACCCCGTCCCACACTTGAGAACTTCAGAAATTGTGGTCTTGAGCAAGCACTCAGCTCCCTCTTCAGCTTGTGCCTCCCTACCGATGGAGAAGAGCTCGTAGAGCAGCAATATGCCAGTACTTCTGCTGCATTCTAGTTTGCTCCCTTGCTTTTTCTTATGCTGCAAGCGCCTCACATTTGTTATGAGGTGATTGATGTAAGCTACAAGTAATTGCAGCTCGGAAATGCCAGGTGTACATGCTTGGGGTGTGCTCCACTGATGGTAGGTACACCTTAAATGGGGTATGATGGTGCTTGGAATAGCAGCTTTCAGCATTGTGACTGTATTCTTGTTCATGGGCCTGAAAGGTGGAGGAAGAAAGTGGTAAAGGCCACATTGGTTAGAAATTAGAATGCCACACCACATTAAGTTTGGCCTTTGAGAGATTGGAGCATCACGATGAAGCGGAGCTGTGCCAGTGCCATTGTGGTGTACCCTCTTCCTTATGCTGCAACTTTTAAATTTGATCAGCTGTGAATAGGCCCTGGCAAGGCAGGCTGTATAGCGTGGAGGGAGGGTGCCCAGGTGTGGGTGTACCGGGTGTGAACAGGGAGCTAGTCAAAGCATAAGCGTTAAATCCGTAGCAATCAAAGTACTAATATTTGTAAGCAAAAAGCATGTCGTGGGCAGCTTGACATTATATCTCAAAGACATTACTAGTTTGGCTTCAATGATGAGGCTATGCTAATGCTATTTAGTGGCACTAATGATGGATTGATATCACTAATTGTGTATTAGTAAGTTATAAGTTAATGATCCTGTGTAAAGTGACTTCGAAGTTATGGGAACCTCCCTAATGAGAAATATTAGTGGGTAGATTGGGACTTTTATCAATGGGGAGAACCCATGGAAGTAAATAGCTGGAACAGGCCATTGCCCAGCTCAAGCCTAAGGGTGGGTTCTAGTGGTATGGGATGCTGGAACTCGTGAGGAGTTGTGGTGGGTAGGTAGTGGTCTAGCCTCAGGCTTGGGGCAGCTCATGGCTCGGTTGTGAGCTAGCCAATCCCCTCATTGGGTGGTTATGGATTTCTCTAATGGTGTTTGTTAAGTGAAATACAGTTGAAAGCTGGTTGGTTTGATCCTCATAATATACAGGCTCATTTAAAGCCTCCCCCTACTCCCGTTCTTCATCATCAGTGCTGCCAGCTTTAGCCTCTCCCATAACTTCTGGGCAGCCTCCTCCCCATCTCTGTTCCTTATCATTAGTGTTGCTAGCTTCAGCCTCTCCGGCAACTTTTGGGCAGTCCCAATCAGTGGGGAAACAGCAGCAAGATCTCCATCAGCAGCAGTCAGTGTTCACCTTGAGATAGAGGTTTTGGGTTGACTAGGGTTGTAAGTTGGGCAAGTTTCTTTTAGCTATGTTTTCTTTTCAGCGTTCAGCCTTAGTTTTAGCGGGCTTATATAGAGAGATTTTGCTACAGTAGTTTAGGTAGCTATAGGTGCCTCCTACGTTTCGTGAACATGCTTACATGTCGAATCATGGATTTCTGAGTGAAATCCTCATCACTAAAAGCAATATTAAACTCGGTAATAAAAGCAAGTGCCTTTGATGCATCATATTCCCCATGCTATGCGTCAAACTTCACAGATTTGTCTCCGGCTTTGAAGTCACGAGACTTTGATGCATTAGCCTTCATCTCAACAATGTTTTCCCACATGTTTGTCCAGTGGGACAGCCCCTGTGACTTGCTTCATTTTAGGAACAAAAAATGATGCATTAGGCATGGATACATGTGCCCTATAAGCATGAGGCATGGCTGGCCCCTCAACACACTTTGGTGCATTTTCACCCATAGCTTCTCCCTCACTGTCATGTGCACATAGTGTATCTACCGTGTGCTACACACACACAAGACTCGCTTCCAGGCTTGGGGAAGCTTGGAGCTAGGCAGGCTGATTGGCGAGCTGGGCTAGGGATAGACTGACGGGCGGGCACCCAAGTATGGACGGGCGGGCGTCCAAGTGTGGACGTCCGATGACCGGCCAAGAGCCTATAAAAGGGTAGCCAAGGTTAGTCAATAGTTCATAGAGTCTTGCGTGTCTTTGTGAGAGCTCTATGGTCAGGAGCCTCAATCTAGTGCAGACGTGCACCTTCTTTATGTAGCCGAGGCCGGCAACAGTCTCGAGGCCCACGAGGGTAGCTCCATGGCGGTATGGGACGTCACGGGATAAAGATTGGTCGGTACGTCTTGCTAGTTAGCTCAGCTCGTGGCTCGGTGGGGACAGCCAAGACTTGTGGGTTTTGCCCACGGCTGTCAAGGTTGGGTGGTGAGTCAGGCCTACACCCCCTTCACGTTATTTGGCTTTGTTTTACAGGTTTCGAGTCTTGTATCAAGAGCGTTCTACGAGGAGATCCTTGGGGATTTGACAGAGGCCTAACTCACCACCCAACCTTGACAGCCATGGGCAAAACCCACAAGTCTTGGCTGTCCCCTCCGAGCCACGAGCTGAGCTAACTAGCAAGACGAACCGACCAATCTCTACCCCGTGACGTCCCATACCGCCACGGAGTTACCCTCATGGGCCTTGAGACTGCTGCCGGCCTCGGCTGCATAAAGCAGGTGCACGCCTACACTCCAGGCTCCTGACAATAGAGCTCTCACAAAGACAGGCAAGACTCTATGAACTATTGACTAACCTTGGCCACCCTTTTATAGGCTCTTGGCCGGTCATTGGGCGCCCGCCGTCAGTCTATCCCTAGCCCAGCTCGCCAATCAACCTACCTAGCTCCAAGCTTCCCCAAGCCTCGAAGCTAGTCTTGTGTGCGTGTAGCACACGGTAGATACACTCTGTGCACATGACATATTCCCCTTTCTCTAAGAGCTCACTCCTGAGCTCAGTAAAAACCCAAGATAGTCTCTCTGAAGGGTAGTCAATGTCTCCCATGTAGCGTCCTCCTCAACACGATCCTTGCACTTGATCTTGTATTCCATGAGTAGCATATTTCGCAATCGTCTTTCACGAAATCCAAGTATCTTTTCGGATTTGTGTGGGACAAATGTCATATCCTCGACATCTATGATTTCTTGAGGAGTAACTAATTGGTTTGTTCCACCCAGTACTTCCTTAAGTCTACTAACATGAAATACAAGATGAACTTTCATATGAGAAGGCAAATCCAATTCATATGCAACTGAACCAATCCGGCAGGTAATCCGAAATGGTCCACAGTATCTAGGGGAATATTTCGGAGATCGACCTGTCCATAAAGTCTCGGAATCTTTCGGAACTCACAAATACACCATCGTTCCTTCAAAGAACTCTCTGGGTGAACAATGTCTAATAGAATAAAATCTGTCTCTGTCTTGAGCACTTCTAATAGATTCCTTCGCAACTTGTAACATTTCTTGCATATCTTGCAAAAAGTTACATGTGGCATCATGCTAAAGTCCTAAAAATTCCACGGTAACGGGTGATCTAGGTTGAAAACCGTACATAAGCATAAAAGGACTAAAACCTGTACTCATATACTTAGTACTATTATATGCAAATTCTAACATAGAAAGATAATCCTCCATGAACTCTGTCTTTTGGAGACATGCACGAAGCATATTCTCCAAAATCTGATTCACTCTTTCAGTCTGGCCATCAGATTGAGGATGATCCGAGGAACTCAAATTCAAAGTTGTTTCTAACTTCTCAAAAACAAGCCTCCAAAAGTCACTTGTAAACTTAAAGTCCCTATCACTGACTATGTCCTACGGTAACCCGTACAGTCTAAACAATTGCTCGATAAACTACCTTGCTAATTGCGTAGCTGTAACGGTCTTCCGTGTCGGTAAAAATCTAGCCATTTTTGTTAAGCGATCCACCACAACCCAAATAGAATCGAGGCCTTGACGTGTTCTTGGTAATCCGGTAATAAAATCCATGGAAATACTTTCTCATTTATTACCCGGGATTTACAAAGGATGCAACATCCCAGCCTGTCTAAAGCGTTCAACTTTATTTGTTTGACAAACCTGACACTTGAGGACATAATCTTCTATATACCCTTTCATCTTTGGCCAATAAAAAGTGTGTTTCACTAAAGCTAATGTCCTGTGTACCCTAGGGTGTCCAGCAGAAGGGACGTCGTGACACTCCTTAAGAATCTTAGACCTAATGTCCGGGCAAAGGTACACAAATTTTGTCATTACGGAATAGTAAACCATTCCGACTCATCCACTGCCCTCTCGCAGCCCGAATTGTAGACTGCTCAGTCACTAAGTCTTGGTCAATCAATGAGCTCCCGTCCTCGATCTGCTGCCAATATGAACCAAAATAACTATCAGTCTTGCAAAGCTCTCTCAATGACTGAAATAAGTCAGTAGAAATCTCGATGAATGACAAAGTATTCACCTCTCTAATCCGACTAAGCGCATCTGCTACACTATTCATGGACCCCTTTCGATAATGGATTTCAAAATCAAAATCTTGCATTAACTTAGCCCATCGACCTTTTCTTCCTCGCGAATCATCGGCATCACACACATACTTGATTGATTGATGATCAGTCAATACTACAAACTTGGAGCCATATAAATAATGCCTCCAAACCTTGAGAGCGTGAATGACAGCGTAAAGCTCTTTCTCAAGGGTTGGCCAACCAGATTGAGTGTCGTCCAGCTTTCTACTCTCGAAAGCAACAGGTCTACCATCTTGGAATAGAGCAGCCCCGTGCATAGTCATTGGCGTCATTCTCAAGAACATAAGACCGACTAGGATCAGGTAGTGCTAAGGTAGGTGCTTCCTTGACTTTATCTTTCAAAAGTCTGAAGGCCATATCCAAATTGTTATTCCAAGTGATAGGCTGATTCGACTTACGTCCACGACCTTTCAACAAGTCGGTCATTGGTAGTGTGAGTTGAGAGTACTCCCACATAGATTTTCGAAGAAAAACAACAAAACCGAGAAAAGAACAAAGTTGTCTCACTGTCTGCGGTATAGGCCAGGCTAGAACCTTCTGAACTCGGTCATAGTCAATGCTCAACCCGTCTCTTGTGATCTTGTGTCCCAACTAAATGATTTCTGACATAAAAAACTCACATTTACTTAATTTAGCATACAATCGATTGTGTCTTAAAATAGTTACGACAATCCTGAGGTGTGTAACGTGATCCTCAAGAGTACGACTATATACTAAAACATCAGGAACACAACCACGAATCTCCCCAAATGTTCACAAAAAAGATCGTTCATCATTTGCTGAAAAGTGGCTGGAGCATTGGTTAACCCAAGAGGTAATACAAGAAACTCATAATGGCCATACCTAGTCCGAAAGGCGGTTCTTTCGACATGCCTTTCATGAATACGTATTTGGTGATAGTCAGTACGTAAATCTATCTTTGTGAAATACTTCGCTCCGGCTAAACGGTCAATATGGTCATCTGATCTAGGAAGAGGATAACGGTTCTTGATTGTCAGTTTGTTCAATCTCTTGTAATCTACACACATTCTCTAGGTGTTGTCCTTCTTTATCCCAAGTAACACAGGCGCATCCCAAGGTGATTTACTTGGACGGATCTGGCCCATCCTTAAATAATCTGCGAGTTGTTTGGCCAACTCATCTTCCTCAGCCTGGCTCATCCTCTAAGGTGGAATGCTAACAAGTTGAGCACCAGGGACCAGATCAATACGATGATCTACTGCTCTTTCGGGTGGTAAGTCCGATGGTAGCTCCTTAGGAAATACATCTTGAAATGAATCAAGTAACTTCTTTAATTATTTGCTTTCAAACACACTTAATTCATTGACATCCATAGTAGGTATGAGGAATGAAGAAAGTGGAATCAAAACACAGTGGAAAGCATTATACAAAGAAGAATCCATTATATTTTCAAAATCAACGTTATTTACAAGAGGTCCCTGAGAGGGATATATACAATCACCTAAGATACAATATTGGGTGTTCCTATGTTCAAAAGGAAAAGTATGACTAGACCAATCTATCTGGACCTGAAGGGTCTTAAACCACTCAATCCCTAATAACAAGTCTACATGCTCTAGATGCATAACATAGCACTCCAGAATATCTTCGTAGTCCTTAATCCGGATCGGTAGCTTCTCCACCTTTCGATCCCATACTTGCCGACCCGCATGTAGGTATGATCGCTAGGTGTTGTGTCCAAACCCAATTTCTGCATAAGTTTGTAATTAACAAAGTTGTGTGAGCTGCCAGGGTCCAGAAGAATGTGGATTCTATGACCATTCACTTCTCCATAAACTCGGAGAAGATCATGCAAGTCAAAAACTTTAGAGTTAAACATACAATCAGAACATGAACTAGGACGAGAAAGTGAAGTACCTGTCAAAGACAACTGGTTGACTGCCTTCGTCTTGGGTCCTGCGTTGGTCTTTGCACCCTTCTTCGTTCACTCGTTACGCATATGTCCTTTTTCTTCGCAGATAAAACAATGTCTCTCCTTCTTGAGCTTCAAAGCCTTGAGAAGACGGTTTTTCTTTGCTAGAGTCGAAGTAGAATTCTTCGAAGGTTGGTCCAAAGACTTTCTTCATGTCGTGCTAGCCATCGGCGCAGAGAACTTTCTTTTGTGCTTGTTTCCCTGCTCAATCACGGGTTTGGTTTTGAAAGAGACCATTGTATTGTCATAAATACGAGCAGAATGAATGACCTCGTCCAAAGTTTTACATTTGTTGTTTTTGACCTATAAACAGTACGAGTCGGGTGAACCGAATAGGAAGAAACCCAAAAGAGTAGTAGAATCCATCTTCGTAGCTTTCATCTGCAAGTCTCGAAATTTTTGGAGGTAGACCTCATAAGTGAGGTTCTGTGAGGTCATGGTCAAACAGGCAAACTGAGCAACGATATCGTAGTCATCCTCCTTCTTGAGGAATTCTTTCTTGAAGACTTCTTCAAACTGTGCCCAGGTTGTTGGTTTAGGTTTGAGTTCTTTCCACCAAAGCAATGCTTTGCCTGAGAGGAAACCTACTGCTAACTGAATCTTTTTGCCATCGTCTCATATGGATGAAACTGGAAGTGGACCTGCCACTTATGTAGCCATGTGTCCACAATCTCCTTGGTACACTGCTTTTGCTCGCCCCCAAACTGTTCAGGAGTAATGTTGGGGCCTAAAGCATATGCCAAGGTATCCATGCCGGAGAGAGTAGACAAGGTAGTGGTCAATAAAGAGATGGAATTCTATAAAGCCTGCATCTGCGCGGCGACTTGTGCCTAGCGTTCCGAGAAAGAAACTTCGAAAGCAAATTTAAACTCCTGAAAATCAGATTTGGATACAAAATCTTCGAAAAGATCACCGTCGGCGACCTCACTAGCCGGCAAATCTTACGCGGGAATGGGTTCCATCTCTGATTCTTGGGTCGACATCTTGAAGAGGACAAGGTGAGAGAAAAGCTTGGCTGGAAACAAGGAAGAGTGCTAGAGAGTACGAGAAGATGTGTGGCAAGAAGCCCACTTTAGGCATATTTTATAGGCCTCCCAAAAGGCATGTGTTTTATGTATTGCTTTTGTGTTTTTTTTAAAATTAAAAAAAACCATGCTGGGGCCAGAACGGGCCGACCCCCCCCCTCAATATATGATATATTATTGGGAGTATTTAAAAGATACAATGCTCCATGCGTTCAATGAACCAGATGATGTCCATGTACAACTGAGATGAATACAGTTACCAAACAAGAGATTTGAAGTAGACGTTCGAAGGAGAGCGATCCACTTGAAGAAGTCCAGTCTCTACGGTCCTGTGCCTTCACTAGAATCCGCAGAGAGCGCCCCACTGGTGTTCCAGGACCACGCACAAACAGGCGCTCCCGTACTAACGCCTGGCTCTCCCGATCTCAGCACCCATGGACCGTGGTTCTCCAGAAGCTTGGACTACCCGGCACCGAACGGATGTTGGCAGCAGAGAGTATCCCTTATAAGATTTACGTCAAAGACCTTTGCTTAAATCTCAATCCAGTTACCTTGCAAAATAATGGATATGACCTTCAGAAGCTGTAGGCACCTATGCTCCATGATGTCAGGCATGTGCCTGAGATCAAGAAAAATTTGCTTTCTACTGGACAGCTTGATGATGCTGATTATGTTACCACATTTGGTAGTGGAAAGTGGAAAATTAGTAAGGGCTCACTGGTTGTTGCCAGAGGCTCTAAGGTGGACACTCTTTATTTCATGCATGCAGGTGTTTGTCACCATGCTAATGTAAATGCAACCGAGCTGCCGGAAATTTCTATGTGGCATAGCCGGTTGGGACACATGAGTGTCAAGGGAATGGAGCAATTGTCTCGTTTGGGTTACTTGCCTTCTCTAAAGTTTTCAAGTTTTCAATTTTGTGAGCATTGTATATATGGTAGGCAACTACAGTGCCCCCACAAGAAAGCTCTTGGACAGAAAGATGCTCAGTTAGAGCTTGTGCATACAGATGTATGTGAGATGCCTCAGCTTTCTTTGGGAGGGGCAAAATATTTTGTGTCTTTTATTGATGATGCCACACGCAAGGTGTGGGTCTATCCTCTTCGTTTGAAGAGTGATACATTCTCAGTGTTTGAGAAGTTTGTTGCTCTTGTTGAGAATCAAACTGGCAAAACACTGAAAGCTTTGCGTTCCGACAATGGTGGAGAGTACATGTCCAAACAGTTTCAGGACTTTTGTGATGCTAAAGGCATCAAGAGGGAGCTCTCTACTCCTTATGATCCTCCACAAAACGGGACAGCAGAGAGGATGAACAGGACCATTCAGGAGAAGGTCCGTTCTATGTTGTCACATGCTGCATTACCTCATGGTTTTTGGGCTGAAGCTGTTATGACAGTCGTTCACCTTATAAACAGGTCACCTAACACGAGGCTTGGTGGGAAAGTGCCAGAAGAAGTATGGACAGGGAAGCCTCCGTCATACAAGCACTTGAGAGTGTTTGGTTGCGTTGCGTACGTGCACATACGCAGGGAAATGCGCACCAAACTTGATCCTAAGTCTCACAAATGCATATTCCTAGGATATGGTGACAGAGGTGAAATGGGGTATAGACTTTGGGATCCCATGAATAGAAAGATCATACGCAGCAATGATGTCATTTTTGATGAAACATGCATGTATAAGGAGCCTGCAAGGCAACAGGAGCCTGGCAGAGTCATCTTTGATGATGATGGACATCATGGACAACAACAAAGGGCTGTAAATCAGCCATTACAGCAGGAAAACCAGCCCTTAAATGGTGCTGAAAATGGTCCAAATGGACAGCCAGAGATGGCAGAAGATATCCCTATGGATATACCACAGTTGGAGGATATACCGGGCATGATTTTTCAGCCTTATGGCATGGAACAGGAGCCACCAATGGGTGATATGCAGGCTGGACAGCAACCTGCAAATGATGGTCATTGGGTACGGAGGTCCACTAGACCCTCCAGAGCCCCTGATAGGTTTGTTCCAGGGGTTGACTATTTGATGCTTACTGACTGTGGAGAGCCCTCATGTTATAAAGAGGCTTTACAGAGGGCAGACAAGGCTCTTTGGGAGCGTGCCATGAAGTCAGAGATGGATTCTCTGCATAAAAATGGAACTTGGAAGTTGGTGCATTTGCCTGCAGGCAAGAAGGTTTTGCCATGCAAGTGGGTTTACAGGCTCAAAGTTGCACCAGATGCAAAGCCAAGATACAAAGCCAGGTTAGTGGCTAAGGGCTTCAAGCAGGAATATGGTGTGGACTTTGATGAGATCTTCTCTCCAGTGGTCAAAATGACCACACCTAGAGCTGTGTTAGCTTTGGTTGCGCATGATGATCTGGACTTGATTCAGATGGATGTGAAGACTGCTTTTCTTCACGGTGATCTCCATGAGGAGATATATATGCAACAGCCAGAGGGTTATGCAGTGAGTGGAAAGGAGAAGCTTGTATGCAAGCTAAAAAAGAGTCTTTATGGGCTCAAACAAGCACCAAGGGAATGGTATCATAAATTTGATACATTCATGAAATCTCAGAAATTCAGGAGAAGATCACTGCTTGTACACCAAGAAAGCTTTGGATGGCAGTCTATTGATTCTCATTTTGTATGTTGATGATATGTTGATTGCCGGGAAATCTCGTAAAGAGATGGATGCTTTGAAGCAGAGGCTACATGAAACCTTTGATATGAAGGATTTGGGTGATGCAAATCACATCTTGGGTATGCGGATACTTCGGGACAGAAATCAGCATGTGTTGTATTTGTCTCAGAAGGAATACATTGGCAAAGTCTTGCAGAGGTTCAATATGGATGGGGGGAAGAAGACTAGTACTCCTTTGCCTCCATATGTGAAACTCAGTGCTATGGACAGCCCACAGTCAGATAGAGACAGGGCTGATATGGCCAAGATTCCGTATGCTTCAGCATGTGGCAGTCTCATGTATGCCATGGTTGCTACTAGGCCGGACATTGCATTTGCAGTGGGAGTGGTTTCTAGATACATGGCCAACCCTGGCAAGAAGCATTGGGAAGCAGTGAAAGGTGTCATGAGATACCTGAAGGGCACACAGGATATGTGCATTTGCTTTGGCAAACAGGATGCATTAGTGCATGGTTACACGGATTCGGATTATGCCGGTCATCCAGATAACCGGAAGTCTACTACCGGTTATGTATTTACATTCACAGGAGGTGCTGTGTCATGGATATCCAGGATGCAGAAGTGCACTGCCTTATCTACTACAGAGGCCGAGTATATTGCAGCCACAGAGGCTTGCAAGGAGGCATTATGGCTATCTCGGTTAGTGGTTGATTTGGGTTATACAGGGGATATTCCATTGTTGCATTGTGACAGTCAGAGTGCCATCCAGTTGGCAAAGAACCCTGTCTTTCATGCAAAGACGAAGCATGTGGATGTGAAATATCACTTCATCAGAGAGGTGATAGAGAACAAGCAAATTCAGCTTGTTAAGATTCATACGGATGACAACCCGGCTGATCTGTTGACGAAGAGTTTGCCTCCGGAGCGGTTTGCTCATTGCAGACACTTGATGGGCATTGGATGAGGCCATTTTCAGCCTTGATATGGCCTTGTATATTATCATGTACATGCTGATTTTTCTTTTCCTTCATTTAAGGGCACTTTGCCTTTAAGTGGGAGGTTGTTGGGGTAAAGGCGTTATGCCCACCCTTATAGTGTGTACAAGCCCATAAGTTATAGTACATAGTACACTTAGTACTTTTAATGTACTAAGTGCACTATGTGTACTAGTGCAATATACATGTGTGATAGGGGAGTCACACACTCATGCCTCATGAGTTGACTTATCCCCACAACTCTCTCTCTCTCTCTCTCCCTTGTGCTTCTCTGTGTATGTCTCCCATGAATGAACTCTAACCCTAATTCTGGTTTTCTCCCCATCAGCTTTCAAGTTGACATTGCCTAGTCATTGGCACATACACAATGTTTTTCATATGAGTCTCCTTCACAAGTATGTAGGACCAGAGTCCAATGAACGGGTCATTGAGGATCCACTAGAAGTGGATGACCTTGAGGAGATTTTGCAGCCAGACCAGATTGTGTATCACAAGGAACGCAAGCTCTACAGGCAAAGTTGTCAGGCGTTATCTTGTGAAGTTTAAGAACTATCTTTTCATTGATGCTAAATGGGTAGATGAAGAGTTCTTTATAGATTACCCGCATTTTCTTCACACCTATTTGAATGCTTTTCAGTTGCGGACAACTGTTTAGAAGCCGGGGGGATGTCACCATTTGGCCACCCAATTGGTCCACCTGTGTTTTCTCATTATGTATGTACATTGGACTGACGTCCATGGCAGTTGCATATGCCGGGAATTGATGCCACTAATGTGATACTGTGGACTTCGCTTTTCGCTGGGACCTGTGCTTGTGTGTACATGTGCGAAAGTGCCTGGAAGATTGGTGTTCCATTGCATCTGGTATCTCGTGTACTTGCCTGGAGCACGTCTATTTTGGTGTAGTTTCGTGAACGGGGATTGTCCAAATTGCATAGTGTTTTCATGCTTGCTTGACCAATGTGTAGTTTCCGGTAAGGGGACCTCCACCCGTGAACCATGGTGTAATTGTCTTTTGACATGGTTATGTGGCATGTGATAGCTGGTCATAAACCTAGCTTTAGGAATTAGCACTAATTTAGAAGTGAGTGTGTACACACTTCATTAAGTTTTGGGCGACCAAAACTCACTTATAAGTTATGACCAGCCTTGTGTTCGTACACATTGATGTCCCGAGGAGGACAAAACCCAATGCCGATCCCAGACCTTATTCCCTTTGTACAAATGCAACAACCAGCCATGTGTCCGCCTCTTAAAGACTTTTGTCATGAAGGATCGCGACAAATCGAAGATTTCAACACACCAAACGCTTCCATTGCGAAGCCTTACACTGTTATCAACTCTACTTGCAATTTGGTAAGCTTTGATGCTTAAATATGGAAGCAAGTAACAGGAGGGAGGAACCAAACGCCATGTTCTCATACCCTGTGTAGTGTTGTCTTGTCCTGATCTCTTGCAGATTGTTGCTACCATGTGTTGGTGGAACAATAGAGAGCAGATGGTAGAGAACATGGGCACTTGAGAGGGTAGTGTGAATTGCATGTCTACACCGACAACTACATTGTTTGCAATATTGTATTCATATGCATTGGTATGGAAATCTGGTTAGAAATGCCCATTACACTATGTACTTGATTCTCCCAAGATCAATATACTTTATTTGAGGGAGGGGCCGGCCGTTCCGGCTCACTGTGCGTCTCGTGTCAATTTAGCAAATTACTTATTGTATTGAGTATGTTGTCCACTAAGTCTTGGTGTATTTAAGTGTATTGATTAGCATTGTGTTCAACCAAGTCACCTTGGTATCAGAGCATATGGGTCTCTTTCACTTCTATTGTGAAAGACGATCTTGCGAACACTAGCGATCTCCACACTTAAAACACTATGGACAGCCATATAGTGAATGTTGGATCACGTGAACACTAGCTATCTCTACACTTAGAACACTATGGGCACCCATATAGTGAATGTTGGAGATGCTTACACAAGAGGCGGGGACAATGAAATGCATGCTTCCAATGCTATAGAGGATGAGCGCACTCATGTGGTGCACATTAGGGAACAAGAACATGTGGGACAACTGTCCCATGGCAAAGAGAAAATGCAAGAAGAAGAGTCCATAGCATTAAGGGATGAACTTACTCGTATGCATGCTCTTCTTTATGCACAAGAAGAAGAATTGAAGCTCTACCGCTGTGAGGATCCATTCGTACATGATCGTTTGAAGGCCAAGAAAGCTAAATCTTATATTGATCATGCAATGGCAATGATTGCTCAAGAGTTGCACATGCAACCGAGGGATGCAACACGTGCATGCTTGGCTTGTATTGAGGATGCCTAGCAAAAAAGGCAACCATCCCGCATGCCTTGGTATTCCCACAGGTGCCGGAACAAGAACTCATGTCTAAGAGGATGAAGCCACATGCTATTGGAGAGAAACTATTGGCAACTTCACGCCATGCAGGAGTACCCTACGTAGCCCGTGAAGGATACAATGTTTATGGTAGTGGTCAAAATGTATGTCAAATGCCATTGCTGGCTGAAATGTATATGTACAACACATGTAAAATGGGTTGCAATTTTCTTGTTATACCTTTTGGTCTTACGAATGCCCTGGTTACATTCAATAGAATGATGTATCATATATTTCGCGAGAACATGAAATTTATAGGTGTCTTCTCTGATGACATCCTAGTCTTCTTGAAGGCCGAAGAAGAGCATAGAGCTCATGTTTTTGAAGAACTCCGTAAGCATAAACTCTTCATAAATGCAAAGAAGAGTGAGTTCTTCTTGTTAGAGATACATTATCTTGGGCATATTGTGTCCAAAGATGGAGTACGGATGGATCCTGCAAAGATGGATTTGACCCGAATTGAGATCAGTGCATGAGATCCATAGTTTTCTTGAATTATGCTCGTACTACCGCAGGTTCATTCGGCACTGTGCATTTTTGCTTCTCCTTTGCATGAGTGGACAAAGAAGAAGGCTATATTCATATGATCTGATGTAGAGAGGTTTGCAAAGATGCACCTACTCATGGTCCAGTGTCGATCATTCCGGACTTGCAAAAGCCATTCAGTGTGGAATGTGATGCATGTGGAAATTGCATAGGAGCTGTCCTTAATCAAGAGGGACATGCCATGGCTTATGAGAGCCGTAGATTGCATGATGCAGAGCTCTCTCTTAGCATTTATGAGAGAGAGAGAGCTGCTGGCTGTAATTCATGCACTTACCATATGGAAACATTACCTTCTTGGGACTGATTTCACTGTGAAAACAGATCACTAGAGTTTGAGGTATTTTCTTACCCAAACTAAATTGTCAGAGAAGCATATGAGGATGGCCAATTTCCTCTCTATGTTTCATTTTCAGATCTTGCACACCACAGGAAAGAAGAATGTAGTGGCAGATGCATTGTCACGAAAGCCGTATGTAGCAGCTATCTCGGTTGCCTCTCATGGGGACTTGTCTGCCATGCGTGATTTGTATCATACAGATGTTGATTTTGCCACTATTTGGGTTGATTTGAT
Source organism: Cibotium barometz (assembly GCF_041138505.1). Lineage (NCBI taxonomy): Eukaryota > Viridiplantae > Streptophyta > Polypodiopsida > Cyatheales > Cibotiaceae > Cibotium > Cibotium barometz. The sequence goes on from NC_141085.1 coordinate 10,946,865, forward strand.
GGCTGGTCATCCACATGCCTAATATGTGATCAAAGAGGGTTATCCCATGAAAGATAATTGCCTATGTGTGGTGTCTGACATGAGGCAAAAGGTTTTGGATGAGTGCCATGCTCTTCCATATGCTGGTCATAGAGGCATAATGTCTACTACGCACATGATTGAGCGGTATTTCTTTTGGCCAGGTATGCGGAAGGACATGAAGGCACATGTACGTGCATGTATTATCTGTTAAAAGGTGAAATTTGATAGGCAAAAGGCACCACGTTTGCTTCAGTCATTGCCTATTCCCATGCAGCGAGATGGGAAAGTATTACAATGGATTTCATTATGAACCTGCTACGAACCCAACAGGGTAATGATGCTATTTGGACAATTGTGGACAGGTTTAGTAAGCAAACTCACTTCTTACCAGTCATGAAGACCATCAAAGTTGAGCATATGGTTAAAATATATCTTGCACAAGTCTTCAAGTATCATGGAATGCCGAAGTCCATTGTGGGGGATAGAGATCCGAGGACTACAAGTCTCTTTTGGCGGGCCTTATTTGATAATATAGGCACCAAATCGGACTTCTCATTAGCTTATCACCCTCAAACGGATGGGCAAAGTGAGGCTGCAAATTCAGCCTTGTTGGATCTCTTGAAATGTTATGTGGCAGATCAGAATTCTTCTTGGGAGAAGTACTTACCGCTTGTGGAATTTTCATATAACAACACGGTACATGCATCTACGGGAAAGACCCCGTTTGAGATTGTTTATGGTAAAGTGGTTTTGCCTACCCATCCTTCACATAGAGGATGAGATATTTGTAGTTGATGAGTATGTAAGAGACTTGGATATTGCTTTTGCCCAAGTGCGGACAACCATTGCAAGGTCACAAGACAAAGCATAAAAAGGTTTCCGACAAGCATAGAAGGCAATTTGATGTCAAAGAGAATGATTGGGTATCGCTGAAATTTGAGAAAGCAAGACTTGAAAAGAGGCTTGGCAAAGAGGGTGCATATCCTAAGCTTGCAACCAAGTACTATGGGCCTTTTCGAGTGATCGAGGAAGATTAATGAAGTGGCTTTCAGGTTGGCATTGCTTAGTCATTGGCACATACACAATGCTTTTCATGTGAGTCTCCTTCGCAAGTATGTAGTACCGGAGCCCAGTGAACCGGTCCTTGAGGATCCACCAGAAGTGGATGACCTTGAGGAGATTTTGTAGCCAGAGCAGATTGTGTATCACAAGGAGCGCAAGCTTGCTACAGACAAAGTTGTTAGGCGTTATCTTATAAAGTTTAAGAACTATCTTCGCATTGATGCTAAATGGTAGATGAAGAGTTCTTTATAGATTACCTGCATTTGCTTCACATCTATTTGAATGCTTTTCAGTGGCGGACAACTATATAGAAGCCGGGGGGATGTCACCATTTGGCCACCCAATTGGTCCACCTGTGTTTTCTCATTATGTATGTACATTGGACTGACGTTCATGGCAGTTGCATATGCCGGGGATTGATGCCACTCATGTGATACTGTGGACTTTGCTTTCCGTTGGGACTTGTGCTTGTGTGTATATGCCCTGCGATACCTGGAGGATTAGTGTTCTATTGGGTCTGGTACCTCGTGTACTTGCCTGGAGCACGTCTATTTTGGTGTAGTTTCATGAACGGGGATTATCCATACCAATGTTGCATTGCATAGCATCGTTATGTGCTTGCTTGCAATTGAAATTGCATGCTGTTTTCATGCTAACCTGACCAATGTGTAGTTTTGGGTAAGGGGACCCCTGCCTGTGAACTGTGTGTGTAACTGTCTGTTGACATGGTTATGTGGCATGTGACAGGTGGTAAGTATTGGTCATAAACCTAGCTTTAGGAATTAGCACTAATTTATAAGTTAGTGTGTGCACGCTTCATTAAGTTTTGGGCGACCAAAACTCACTTATAAGTTATGACCAGCCGTGTGTTCGCACACACTGATGTCCCGAGGAGGACAAAACCCGATGCCCACCACGCAGACCTTATCCCCTTTGTACAAAGGGAGCAACCACTGGAGTTTCGGGAGGCTAAGCGGCACGACTCCCATGTCTGTTACAACTTCCCGATCTTTATGCCAGCAACCTTTCCAGACATACAGGAGAAAAGGGAAAAAAATGCTTACATGGATACAAGTATGGCGACGTATCCCGGACCCAGCAATCATGTGGCAAGTATTAGATTTTTGAAATTGTGTCCGCTCTAGCTTGCACCACAAGCCACTTGTCCTCTCTACCTGACACCTAGAGTGGACTACTCACTATCTCTCTCTTCCCTCTCTCTCTAGCAGTAGGTGCCCTCTTCATGAGGTCTCTTTGGCTGTATTGTCTACACTTTCTCCTTCCCAACTCCATATCAAAGCTTTGCTAGTGTGTTTCCCAAGAGTGTTTCCTGGTGGTGTGCACTCTCCCACACACTCCCAATGACTGAAATTCAGCAAAACAGCTCTTATTTTTGTTGTAATTTTTTGTCTTTTTGCTGAAAACCCTAATTTCAGCCCTCCTTTCTCAAGTTGAACCAAAGGAGAAGCTTTCCCAGGGTTCCCTTCATTCTCTTGAAGACTTTTGTCACACGAAGGATCGTGACAAATAGAAGATTTCAACACACCAAACGCTTCCATTGCGAAGACTTATACTGTCATCAACTCTACTTGCAATTTGGTATGCTTTGATGCTTAAATATGGAAGCAAGTAGCAGGAGGGAGTAACCGGACGCCATGTTCACATACCCTGTGTAGTGTTCTCTTGTCTTGATCTCTTGCAGATTGTTGCTACCATGTGTTGGTGGAACAATAGAGAGCAGATGGTAGGAAACATGGGCACTTGAGAGGGTAGTGTGAATTGCAAGTCTACACCGATAACTACATTGTTTGCAATACTGTATTCATATGCATTGGTATGAAAATTTGGTCAGAAATGCCCATGACACTATGTACTTGATTCTCCCAATATCAATATACTTTATTTGAGGGAGGGGCCGGCCGTTCCGGCTCACTGTGCGTCTCTTGTCAATTCAGAAAATTACTTATTGTATTGAGTATGTTGTCCACTAAATCTTGGTGTATTTAAGTGTATTTATTAGTATTGTGTTCAACCAAGTCACACTACTCTTGGAGATTGTTCTGCTGCTTGACATCTAGTCTTGCCATCACTGTGTTAGCCTATCTTTGGCTGATGCCTCCTTTTCATTGAGGTAGGGTTAGGGAAAGCCGATGTTAAAGGAGATTTTTATAAAGTGTGTGTTGTGTGGGAACAATCGCCTGTAAAGATATTCATTGTTGAGGTTCCTTTGTGTGTTAGAACAACGCTATAAGATATTATGTGAGCATGTGACACCTATTGAGGACACTTGGCATAAGGCATATGTGGTAGCATATGTTTTAGAATACGTAAAGGGGTTTTCTCCTATAAAAGGACTATCATTTTGTGTTTAATAATAACACATTAAGCCAAGATGATGTTTGTGGTGCACTCCGCTTGTAGAATGGGGCGAAAGGCCCATGTGACCAAAGAGGAGAGAGCATGATCGACGCCGTACGATGGCAAGTCGATGGAGCAACCGGCGGAGGTGGTGGTTGGTTGGCGGTGCCATGATCAACCCGAAGAGGTTGTCGAGCGTAGATAAAATGGTGCTGGCAAGCGAGCGAAGACAGGCGATAGTGGCTTTGATACCAATTGTTGTAGAAGCTGGGGAAGCTAGGGTGGATGGAAGATGCGCATAGTGCTAAACTATGGTGAGTTAATGAGATGAGATGAGAGAGAGAGAGAGAGAGCTGTGACTGGTGCACGAATTAATGATACATTTTATTGATTGATATGCTCACCAAGTGCAATGCTTTTATAGGAATAAGCCTTATCTTTTGACTCACTCACACACCCTAGAATAGTGACACATGGCATATTCCATGACATCACTGCTTACTTCACTCAAACACATAATATCTAGCCTTGGAGGCTGTTCACACACACATTCACACTAGAGGTGGTTCACACATACAAAGGGCTGTTTCTCACACATGAAGCTCTGATTCCCAACATCTAGTAGTTGACCTTTTGGTTCAAAATCACCAGCCCAAGCCAAGTCTGTATATCTTGATAAAAGGGCTCCTCCCATGCCAGAAGTTTGTGTACCTTGCAAATACTTGAGAACACAGAGACAAGCTCTTCAATGGTTTTGCTTGGGTTGAGAGGAAAACTGACTCAACGCCCCCACTGAATAACTGATGTTTGGACGAGTGTTAGCTAGGTAGATCAAAGATCCAGCTAGCTTTCAGTACAAAGTAGCATCAACCAAAGGGGAATCATCATACTTGGACATCTTGTTACCTGGATGCATGTGGGAAGGCAGGAGTGTTCGCTAAGCCATCCTGAAAGCTTGAAGTACCTCCTTGCAGTAGCGGTGTTGAGAAAGAAAGGAGTGTGTGCTGAGCCATCCTGAATACCAATCACTTTTCTTTTACGTGGCATTGGGACAAGCTCCCAAGTCTTGTTCTTCTCGATGCATAACAAGTTAACAACTCACTCTGCATGGCATCCCTCCATTCCTTTTGTGGCAGCTCACTCTTCATGGCAGCTCACTTGTAGGGAAGACCTTTATTGTGAAGCATGGCCTTATCCATCTCCACAAGAGACATGTTCTTCCATTTTACCACACCATTTTGAGATGGTGTGTAGGAAGCATTCAACTGCCTCCGATTACCATGTTGCTTGCAAAATTTATCAAACACTATTGAGGTGTACTCACCACCTCTGTCAGACCTTAAAACTGACTTTATGCTGAGACTGACTTTGTTGGGATTCGGAGCCATATGTATGTATCCCTATGTGTCTGTGAACACTCCCTATGAGTGTGTGTGTGTGTGAGAGTGGATAAGTATGCATTCAATGTGAGTCTATGAACCTCTACGCTATAAAAGCAATGTACTTGGTGAAGGCTAATATATCAATCAACAATCATTGAGTCGTGCTCTCTCTCTGTCTCTCACTAGCTAGCAATCTTGGTACCATGAATGTCAACAACGTTGAGACTTTAGGGTATTCAAGATATGCAGGAGATGGTGGTCACTTCTAGAGATCCTATCAACAGTGCTCAGTTTAGAGTGTGGCCTTATGCTAATAGGAAGCATTCGTTGAGGAAGTTTTTATGAAGGAATGCTTGTGTATTTGAGAGTATAGGAAAGTTTTGAGTCGTCGTGGGTGGTGAAGTATTCCCTAGGTACGATGAATTACCCAATCTTGGTCTGGACAGGTAATAATTAGCTACGACAATTGTCTCGGCTATTTTAGGTTATCGGATTCCATTGGAGTTGGAGACTGAGAGGTGGTTGGGTTTCTCACAACCTTGATTTTGTATTTTGTTGCACTGAGATAGTTATGTAGGAATGATAAGTTGGTTCCTATATAACTATGTGGAAAGATTAGACATGTGAACTTGATTTTGGGGTGAGTTTTCTAATGTGGCTAGACTTTCTCGGATTCATTTCCAAGCGTGGAAATGTGCGAGGTGGGGAAGTATATTATGTACCTGTTGCTAGCCAATGGTTGGTTGGGCCTTATTTTGGGTAAGGGGACCCTAAGGATTAGCCCAATAGATTGTGATTACAAAGGTTAAGATGTTTATAAGTGTTATCCCATAAAGTATAGCTATTTATGAGTTAACGGCTATTTATAGTTTGTTGAGGCTATATAAGTGGGATGAGCCTATTGAGTGGGTTCTATTGTGGTCCTATTGTATTGAATCTTATCGGGTGTAGTCGAACGATAGAAGGTCTGTGCCTAGGATTGGGACATAGTCACAGAAGCCTTAGCCTTTGGGCTTGGGGATGGTCTATGGATTTAGACATAGTTGTTTCTCGTACGCGTACGAACCTATTCGTACGTACGAGTCGTACGGTACGATACCGTACGAATTCGTACGATATCGTACGGTACGAGTTAGTTTTTTTTTTTTTTTTCCAAAAAGTTTTTTTTTCCTTGAAAAAAATATTCCAAATGCTAAAAAAAAATAGAAACCCTGCTTTACGAAGATCCCAAATGCTAACAATACTTCGCAACTTTCGTGTCCACTAAGTATTCCATATGGGGTTGTGGAGAGACCTAAAAAATCTGGCGAGGTAGACTGGTAGTGTACACTTGATTGGTAGGATGAGAGAATCTTGCTACATCACTTGGGGATCCCTGGTATAGGTAGGCTAGACAATTAGATTCTCAAGTTATGCACAAGGGAGAACATTTGGACATGGCCATTTTGATCTAGAGAGGAGTCCCTAAACTTATCACCCTAGATGCACTCCTCGTATTTGTGCAAGGACGGTCCCTTAGTCATAAACGCTACACTGGGAGACCTTTGGTATTGCATTACCCATCCAGGTTCTTTTTTGGAGACAATCGGGAGATCCAACCGAGAGAGACACATATCCATGTACTGGTTTCTCAAGCACTGTAGACTCCTCCCCTCCCAACCTTCCCTCACATTCAAGCTTGAAGCTCCATAGCTTGTAAGTGTAAAAAATAAAAACCGTATTTTATCGTACCGTATCCCAAAATTTCATATCGTACCGAATATTCCCGTACGGTATCGTACCGTACGGTATCGTATTTTCGTACCGTGACAACTATGGATTTAGACCTACGGTTGTGAGGTGAGCTAGCCTGGGCCTTGCATTCCTTTGATTTGGTATTACTCTTGTTGTCTTGTGTTTAGGAGATCTTGGGGGATCTTACACATATATATACACATCAAATTAAAGCTTGTTTTACCTTGTTCCTATGCCACTTGGTTCATCGTCCCATAAAAACGTCCCATGACGGAGCTCACAACCGGAAGATGACCACATGTATCCAATATTTAACACACTCTTCCTTGCATAGCTGCTGCAAACGATGCAAAGTAGATGTATGGAATGGAAAGAGGATGTATTTTATCTATAAACCTCAAAGTTAGCTCCATATGTTTCGGAGGTTAGTAACCATCAAACATATCTGTTTGAACCTCTTGAGAAAGGACAAAAGTCAGTATAATTACTCCTGGGGTATCTGTCACTAGCCAGGGCATTTCAGGATGTCTAAATATTTGGAGAGTACGAGCTTTGGGAATGGGGGATTATCCTGGAATACAAAGGATCACACTCCTAAAATTTAGGAGAGTTGCTATTTTTGGCCCGACTCCGATGGAAATTTTGTTCGCGTCATTACATCTAGAATTGAGCAGATACCAAGAGTTACCAAAGTACCTATGACAAATGGGCTACTAGTTGGGATATTTTTAGAGGTAAAGATTATGGGAGAACCCATCTCTTAGATTGGGACATGTGGCAAGAACGTAGATCAAAGCGAGACAAGTGGCCTCACACTTGTCAGAAAGTGGATCAAAGTGAGACAAGTGGCCTCACACTTGTCACTTTAGCTATTGTGTGGCTCTCCACTTGTCATTATAGCCTTCTCTTGCCATTTTAGCTCATGGGAGGCCCAAATCTATAAATTGGAGTCCTCTCTCTTCATTTGGAGGAGGCTCTCTTGTTGCACACTAGCCTTTACCACCGTTACAGGCTGCCCTAATGATGGCTACTCTCTCTCTCTCTCTCTCTCTCTCTCTCTCTCAGGCTACCCGTGAAGTATACCGGTTGTTGGGGACTATTTTGGAGGCTTCCATCGCGAAGAAATATTGAAAACAAGCCCTTGTACTTGCTGTACCAACCACTGTTTTGGCTGTACTAGCCCTTGTACCGCCGTCCTAGCCACTCTACCTATTTTACCAGCCACTGTACTTGTTGAATGGAGAGCTGAACCTGTTGTACCAGCTCTATTGCATGAAGACCCGTGGTTTTTGGGGAAGAATTAGTATCCACACGGAGGTATATGGATTATATTGTTGGCTCGGCATTTCTACAGCTTGTGTTCCGGCTTGGTTGTCTCGTGTTGGGTTGTGTTATGGCATTTGTATATGGATAATCCGGCATTTTCTGTGGGGAGAGTAAGGCCCTCAAAGCTTGTACATGATATTATTCTCCTTGGGTAATAAAATACTCCAAGGGGGGGGGTCGGCCCATTCTGGCGTCTATGCGGTGTCACATGTGCAAGCTCAATTTTATAGATTTGGGCCTCCCATGAGCTAAAATGGCAAGGAAGGCTATAATGACAAGTAGAGAGCCACACAATAGCTGAAGTGACAAGTGTGAGGCTACTTGTCTCACTTTGATCCACTTTCTTCCCAATCTAAGAGATGGGTTCTTTCATAATCTTTACCTCTAAAAATATACCAACTTGTAGTCCATTTGTCATAGGTACTTTGGCAACTCTTGGTATCTGCTCAATTCCAGATGTAATGACGCGAACAGAATTTCCATCGGAGTCGGGCCAAAAATAGCAACTCTCCTAAATTTTAGGAGCGTGATCCTTTGTATTCAGGGTTGTTTCTCGTACGCGTACGAATCAATTCGTACGTACGATTCGTACGGTACGATACCGTACGATATCGTACGGTACGATATGCCAGTTTTGCCCGTTTTTAGCCGTTGCGCCGCCGCCGACTGCGCATTTTCGTGGCCGTTTTTGTCCGTTGTTGTAGCCGTTTTGTAGCCGTTTGCTGGCCGTTTTGGGCATGCTTTGTGGCCCATGTGCCCATTGGCCATGGCCCATGCTACATGGCCTTATAAAATGCCCACCCCCTAAGCCTCTCTCAAAGCTCTAGCCTCTCAATGCTCATTACTCAAGCCATCAAGCCCCCCCCTCTCTTGAGTCTTGCTCAAGTGACCATCAAGCCCCCCCCCCTCTCTCTCTCTCTCTCTCTCAACTCTCAACTTTCAAGCCACTCTCTCCCCCATAGGCCCTCTCTCAAGCCTCTCTCTCTCTCTCAAGCCTTTAGGCTCTCTCTCTCTCAAGAGTCAAGACTCAAGCCTCACTCTCATTTTCTCAAGCCTCTCTCTCTCTCTCTCTCTCTCTCTCTCTCAAGCCTATCCATCTCTTGAATCTTCTAACTTCTCTCTCTCTATTACAATGACAAGGGAGAAGAATGAAGCCTTCAATGTGCATGCTATCCATGTAGAGAAAGCCGATGGAAAGTCCAAGTCATATAGGTGGACTTGTAAGTATTGTGGCAAACAATACACAAGTGGAGTTACTAGGCTTCTCCAACATGTTGGAAAGGTGGGGGGGCAAGTTGCGCCATGCAAGGAAGTCCCCCTTGCTATATCCGATGAGATCTTCAACAAGATCAAGGGTGGATTGGGTGCTCACTATGATAGTGGTAGAAGCTCAAGGGCGGATGATGAGGTCATTTCCCCGCCTTGTGATACATCCTCCCCCGCCGCCTCCATCGGTGCCGCCTCCATCGGTGCCACCTCCGCCTCCGCCTCCTCAAAGAGACAAAGGCTTGAGTCTCCCATGAGGCAAGCCACTCTAGCCCAAGCCACCGGGGGGTTCTCTTCTTCTCTATCACATCTCCGAGAACGGCAACGGCTAGCGGATATAGAGATTGCACGCACCATTATTGAGTGCAATCTCTCATTCCATGTGCTCAAGGTAGATCAATGGAAGTCAATGGTGAAAGCCATTGCAAATGTGGGCCCATGTGAAGGATGGACCGGCGTCTCCTATCATGACATGCGCACGAAGAGGCTTGTGAACGAGAGGGAAAGAATCGATAGATCTCTCAATCCGGTGCGGGCGGCATGGTCCAAGTATGGGTGTAGCATCCTCTCCGACGGATGGAGTGACCGGAAGAAGAGAGGCATCATCAATATACTTGTCTCTTGCCCTCTTGGCACATACTTTGTGCGGGGCGTGGATTCCGGAAAGGCGGGGAGGAAAACATCGGGTGCATTCATATATCGCCATATCAAGCAAGCCATCATGGAGGTAAGTTTCAACTTTCAAATTGCACTAAAGTCTTTAAAGTTTAGGCTTTGGTATATGTGATATGAATCATATGATCATATGTGGCTATATCATGAGTCATGACTCAAGTCTCATACGGCATACGCTCATTGCATCCATTCATGTGCATTGTGACATGTAGGTTGGATCGAAGAACGTGGTGCAAGTCATCACCGACAACGCTTCAAATTGCCGTCGGATGGGGAAGTTGCTCGAGAAGGACTATCCCTCCATAGTATGGACGCCTTGTGCCTCCCATTGCATTGACTTGCTCATGGAGGATATGGGCAAGTTAGTGTGGATGAAGGAAGTAATGACCGAAGCTATCTCTATTGTTACCTTCTTCACCACAAAGGTGAAGGTGCTTGCCATGTTCCGCGAACATAGCAAGTTGGAATTGAAGAAGCCTTCATCTACACGCTTCGCCTACATGTGGCTCGTCTTGGAGCGCCTCCACGATGTGAAATCCTCCCTTCGCCAAACAGTGGTCTCCACAATGTGGAATGAGTGGGATGAGCGAGAATCGGCGGAGGCCAAAGCCATGCAACGGCTTTGCCTAAAGGAGGAGTTTTGGCAGTCGGTCCGCACTATTGTCATTGCGGTCACGCCCTTCTATAGGGTATTGCGGATGACCGACATGGAGGGAGCCACCATGGGCCTTCTTGTTCACTTCATGGGAGAGGCCATAGCAGAGTTACGCGTTTCTCCTTCCATCGACGAGTAGAAGCGCGATGGTATGTTGGCCATTGTGGAGAAGAGATGGAAGTGGATGCGAAGACCTATCCATGGTCTTGCCGCTTTATTGCATCCGGCTTACAAATCACCCGCCCTCTTCACCAACGTGGAGCTACTTGAAGCCCGAGATGCTTACTTGCCCAAAGCATTGCCGGAGGATCGCCATGGGAAGTTCCTTGAGGAGCTCATAAGCTACAATGACCAAAGGGGAGGAGCCGCGTTTGCATCTACTACCTGTTGGAAGAGGGAATCCCTTGTGAAGCCCCTCTTTTGGTGGGAGACATTTGGGTATGCGCTCTCAAGCCTCCAAAAGGTGGCTTTGAGAATCCTAGCTCAGGATTGCTCTTCAGGTGCATGTGAGAGGAACTGACACACGAAGTTACGTAATCGCTTGAGCACGCAACAGTTAGAGCGGCTAGTGTATTGCCGCGCTAACTTGCGCATGCTGCGCGCAATGCAAAAGATGGAATCAGCGAGACAGGTATAAGTTACAACTTATAAGTTATAAGTTATAAGCATTCAAATTTCAAACTTCAATGTTTATTGAAATTTGGAACCAAATTCTAATACATTGCTTGTCACTTGATCATTGTACAATGTAGGTGAATGTGGATGCATTCAAGCTCACAGGGGACACTCTTCAGAGTGTAAACAAAGTGCAGGATGAGGAGGAGGAGAGGATCTATGCAGAGATCTATCGAGAGCTCAAGTCATTTGATCGACGACCTACTCGCACTCGTCGTGGGCGTGGAGGTAGTGGCAGAGGAGTGCAAGTAGGAAGCCGTGGATGCATGGTTCGTGGTGCTCCCAGGGACATAGTGCATACCTATGTGCGGCGTGGATCGGGTAGCTCCACACTCGCTCTTGCAGATGAGGATGCTCCCTTTGGCTTCTCACATGAGCTTAGAGAGCCCGAGTTCGATGATGAGGGCAACCTTCTTAGCGATGGCGACTTCGGCGAGGCCACTGATGTGTCCTCTTCTCATGAGGATGATTTCAGCGAGAGCTCTGATAGTGATGCCTTTGTCTAGTCTCTCCTTGGGCCTTGGCTCTAGCCTCTCTTTTTGTACTCGCGCCTAGCGCGCATGATCGCATCGCACCTCTATACTTATGTACTTTTGTTTGTCACTTCAAACTTGTTTAGTTGTTTTTAATGATATTTTGGTTTGAAACAACTTCTCTAGACTCTACCCTTCCAAATTGAAAATGTCTATGTTTGTAGGTGTTCTTTAATTTAAAAAACCGTATTTTATCGTACCGTATCCCAAAATTTCATATCGTACCGAATATTCCCGTACGGTATCGTACCGTACGGTATCGTATTTTCGTACCGTGACAACTATGTTTGTATTCCACGATAATCTCCCATTCCCAAAGCTTGTACTTACCAAATATTTACACGTCCTAGAGTCCACCAGACCCATTCATACTGGGAAATGCCCTGGCCTGTGGACAGTATCCTCAAGCTAGTAAGACATTAACTCTTTAAAAACCATACCACTACAACCAGAGGGTAGCCAACCTCTACACGTGAAAGGAACTATGAAGCTCGCAATGAGGAGAGGCCTTGTCCTTGCTGTGTTTGATTGAATGCAATGATTGCATGATGGACTCATATCACATGCATGAACTCTCCCAACACTCAAATGCATGCGTCATGATAGGACTAGTTAGAATTAAGGTTAGGGTTTAGCAGAGATGTGAGATCTTATTTCTTAAGAAACAAAAAAGGCCACAAGTATGAGGGTAGGGAAGCCTCGTCAGATTTGTGCTATAAATATCCATACTTCCATAGTGATGCAATGTTGGACAGCTATCATTCAGGCCTAGTTAGATTGTGAACAAGCTCCTCTAGTTTGTGCTCTACAAGCACTTGAAGTGCAATAAGTAGCTTGTTGTGAGTGTTCCTGCCGATACATCCTAGAAGGAGACCAAGCCCTTGTGTTTAGATGAGACCCTAACAACAAATCAGGATTCGACGAAACCCACCTTGCTCAAATGCAATTGGGGTTGAGAGGAGCCAGTTGGAGATCCCAATGGATTTGCTACTTCATTGAACCTGAGTTTCCTTATGTTTTATGAGGAATTTACCACATAACTAACGTGCAAATGAATGGCCACTTTAAGTTAAACTAAGCTCCAATAACACTACTTCCTAGTTCCCCACGTATAATAGCTTGCCCTGCATCTCCGGAGCTTTGACAGAAACTCAGTACATAGACCTTTGTATGAATGTATGCTCTTATGTGTGTGTGTGTGGGGGGGGGGGGGTGTGTGGGAGCATATATTGATACCAAGTTCTACACCCACTATTGGGCGCTGATGACGTTAGTGGGGATTTTGTAGTATCTAGTGCATACTATGCATGATGGAGTTGATGGTTTATTGTCTTGTGGATGACTACCATGAGGTTATAAATTGTGCTTTCTTATAAGGTGAATTCAGGCATGTTCTTGGATTCATCTAGGTATAGGTACAAGGTACATATTACCTTTTCTTCGGATCGATGTTCATATTGTGTTTAATAGCGAAGTAAACCTCTAGAAATCTACGTTAATAACAATACAACTATGACCATGGATACTTACCTGTTCCCATTTTAAACCATGCCTAGAACAACTCAAACTACCTTGGCAAGAACTTGCCTGGGCAAGTGCTCTCTTTCGACCGCTTGCAGTTAAGTTAGTATGTGCCAGTTACATTAGTTGTGTTATTTGTGTTTGCATGTGTGATTTTGGTACAATATCATCATTTCTACTATGGATCAGAAAAGTCCTTAACGTGGTCTCCTTTGTGAGAAAGACTCCTTTCCACTGAGTTTCAACCACATGACAAGAAATGCTTTGGTGCTCTTGCCTGACGTTAAAAGGATCTGTTGATTGCTCTTCGTATATCATCATCGAGCTACTTTACTGAGTACACAAGTTGCTAGACTTCAATTGGTCTTCTATCACCTGATCTCAAACTACTAATATTAATGAAACTTCTTGTTCAATAACCACCTCATCCAAAATTAGAAGTTCCTAGATTTTCTAGTTTCACAGAGTGCACCACTCCCTTTGGTGAGTGAACCCCTTCAGGGCTTCTACTATGTTTTGACACCCTAAGAAGAAACTACCTTGGTGCTCCTGTCAATCCTGACTGCATCAGTGAATCAGGTTTGGTTTTGATTTATTATCAGGATTTTGTCTAAATAGAAGGGCTTGGTCTCCTAGAAAAGTGCATGCTGTGTCTGGGACTCAAATGTCCCAAGCTACGTGTTGAGCTTCGAGCACTCGTAAAGCATAAACTATTCGAGCATGTTCTTAATCTTGATTGTATTTCCAGTGGGCTTGCATGAATGTGTTATGTTGCAGCAGTCTCTCCAATATTATGTGGCGTACACCAACTAGCTGTACACATGGCAAGCAAGGAAGACACTGTAACTTCTCATGTGATTTGTTGATAGCTGATCGGGTAGGTGTTTTAGCCTTTGTTAGCTATTTTGACTGTTGTTCTCACTTCATGTATTTGTTTTTGTGCAGAGCTGTTTGATGCATCCATGCTTCATGGTGAGATGATACGGGAATGGCTTTTCTTTGATAAACCACGCAGGGCCTTTGAAAGTGGAACCAGAAAGCAACGCTCCCTGCCTGATCACTATGGTCGTGGTTGGCATGAATCAAGAAAACAAATCCTAAAAGATTTGGGTGGGCTCAAGAGGTCATATTACATGGATCCCCAGCCCAACCCGCAGTTTGAATGGCACCTGTATGAGTATGAACTCACTGACTACGATGTGTGTGCCTTGTATAGGCTTGAATTAAAGCAAGTGAACACAAACAAGAAAAGTAGTAAATCTAAGGTGCAGCACGACCCAGTGATGGCACTACAAAACCAAATCGGCAGACTCCCTGCTAATCTATCTGCTTATGATAGCAAGATATGGGCCATGGCAACTAATCCGTCCGAACCCAAGAATAGCAAAGGCAGACTGAAAGCAACCCAAAAAGCTTTCAACTCAAGTGGACAGTTGACTAATAGTGAGGTTGGTAATACAAGCTGTCTTGAGTATACAGTTGAAGATGTGAGCAGCTATCTGGTCACTCTATAAGAGTTTAAACTCCCAAAAAGATGTATCAAAGTTTCACACTTGGTCATAACAATTTGACAAGCTCTTTTAGCAAGAGCAGTTATTGTTAACTTGATTCCAAGTTTGTGGGCTGTATGGAAACTATGTTCTAAGTTTTTTTTTTTGTTGATCATGAACTAAAACATATATTCATGAGTATTGAAGGCATGTTGGATGGAGTGTGAGCATAAGCCTGCTTACCTCATTTAGGAGGCTTTTGTTTTTGAGAGATGCATTTTATGTAGTGATTGGCAACCAGCAGCTGCAGTTTGAACTTGGGTACCGGCCTTGAGAGTCGGCCCCCTTTCCAACTGGGCTACACAGAAGTGGACCTTAGAAGGCATGCTTCAATCAAGTGGCATATGCAAAAAAGGAGCCCTTTCTATATGCAACAAAATATCTTGAAGATAGGCTACATTTGCAACCTGAATCTAAGTATTGCCAATATGGCTCACCACCTTTTTCTTTACCATGATCATAACCAAAAGTTTGATTAGTTAAAACCCTGTTTGGACTTCTGTTTTATGGCTTTGATTTCAGGGCAATGTTCAATGAAGTGCGGCATTGTCGCTCTTTCTTTCTTAGCAAAGGTAGGAAGACCATTTCACTATGTAGGCCACTTGTTGATTTGTTGGCACGGTTAAGCTAAACTTTGCCTCTATTTTGTCCCCATGCCCAGCCACACCTAACACCTTTCCCCTCTATTAGAAAAAGCATGGGTCAAGAGGAGAGAAACATCCATGTCTAGACATATGAGCCGATCTCTCTCATTTCAAACATTAAGATCCCATAAAGATCTCAAAATCGGAAGGTTTGGGGTTTCCCTAGAAATGTAGACAAGAAGTTTTTTTTTTCTTGCTATTCTAAGTTTAGAAACTTCTTGGTCACTATTGAAAAGGAATGCAAATCGTTTTTTCCACTCTTAAAAAGAGCACTTCACTCTAGTAGGATGTTTCATGCCTTGTATTGATGGGATTCCTCTTGGGATGGGTGTGTATAGTGAGTACAGAGGACTAGGAACAATGTTTGAGGTTTCCAATATGAAGAGGAAAGGATTAGGGGAATACATTCCTAGTTCATCTGCGGAATGTCTAAGGGATGAAGCTTTTTTGGAAGCTTAACTCTTTCTGCTTTGATCATCTAGCAAGAAAGGCATTGCTTTACATAGTACATCCCTCTTTAAACTAAGCCAAAAGAAAACTCCAACTCAAGCATAAGTCTTTGCATAACTTGTGTGTCTTGTAAATGTGTTATCATGTGCTTTAGAGAGTATCTTCTTTCTAATCTCCTCATTGTGGGGAATGCACAACCTTCTATGATAAAATAGGCATCCATCCTCCAAGGTAAAGCCTTCAAGCTTTGGATCCTTAATGTTTGATTTTAGAGCTTGCACAATTGGCTGAAAAGAAGTGTCAAAGTAATGTTGAATTGAAGTAACTAAACTTCAATTGAGTGATTCGGGTTTTGGGTCTGCATGATTGTGAAATGAGGAAGATCAAGTGCTACAATGGTGGATCTTGCTCTGCGTATTCGTTTCTTAATTGCACTCTTAATTTTTGAAGCCCTTTTTTTAAATGTGATGCTCAATACATAGCAGCATGCAATTATTGCACAACACCTAGTCCCTCGTATCTTTATTAAGGTTTTAAAAGTAACCTTATAAATAAAGGTTGCACCTTATTACCATGTGACAATTTGAAGCAATTCGAACATCACAATAAGTAGAACATATGGTTTTCATCAACCCAAGAAAATCAATGATTTGGTAAAACAAGCAACAATTGAACATGCCATCCACAAAAATTGAAAAGTACTACTTTCATTTTTAGCATGTTAATTTTCTAGTTAGTGTTTTTACATGGGTAGCTATTCAACAAATTCATAGATTAATTTGTCTATTTTTAACAAAATGTTTTCATAAACAAAAAACAAAAAATAAAGCCTTTCTTTAAAAAAAATATCAAAATAGCTTTGCCTTGCTTTTGTTTGACAAAAACAATGGCAAGCAATGAAACTCCAAAAAACTACAAAAGCTAGAAAAAAAAAGTAGAAGTTATAATCTTAAGCAAACATGCAATGAAACAAAGAAACAACTTGGAAAACTTTTTAATTTTGAGTGAAAGGAGGCCTAAAATAATATAGGAAACATAGGAAAAAGAGAGAGAAAATAAGTGAAAAGCATTCTAAATTCAACAAACAAATGGTTAAAAATGATAAAAACTACAAGAAAAAGTAGATGATCTCCAAAAAGCGATAAGCAAAGAGGTGGAAAATACAAGAGAAAAATGGATCAACAAGGGATATGATTAGTGAATAAACTCATTGCAAAAAAAAGTCATAAAAGAGCCAAACAAAAATTGGTGAAAACATTTACAAACAATAAGTAGCACAAGATTTTCAATAGTTGAGCAATCAACTCTTTAATTATATATTAAATCTCTATTTGTTGTTTGAAATTAGTCAAGGATCAAGGAAATCAAGGAGATTGCCAAAAGAACACTTAAGGATTTGATTGTCAAAAGAACACTTGAGGATTTGATAGGATGGTGGAATAAATGAAGTCCCTATACCTTTATGGATATTTATTCTTGTGCTTTTTAAATTATTTGTTATTTCTCCTTCTCTCTCTCTCTCTCTCTCTCTCTCTCTGTGTGTGTCTCTGTCTCTCTTTGTCTTTATCATTGTCTCTGTCTCTCTCAATTGTATTATTTTTCTTAAATTTTTAATATTTATTTTGTGTAGTGTTCTAAAAACTTGTATTCTACTATATTTTTTTAAGGTATTTGAGAGATAGCAAGAAATAACGATGTGGCGAGTAAAAGGGAACAATGTAAGTACAATGTTTTAATGTTATGTAGTAGTGATGTAAAAAGATTGTTACCTCTTCAAAAATTTGATAATATCTTTTAATTGTAAACAAAGAACTCTCATATGCCCAAATTCTCAACATTTGGGCCTAAATGTGCATGTGGCAAAGTATTTGAGTGGACAATATAGAGTCTTTGAAAATATGCATGTGGTAGAGTCTTTGTGCTCATACAGAGCTTTCCAACATTGTCACATAGCTATCACTTGTTTATTATCATGGTTAGATAGAACTTGTCTAAAGCCTTCTTTTTAAATGGTGAGAAAAATGATAGAAATAGAGGTATTATTCATACATATTTTATTTTTTAAAAGGTGATGAGTACTTAGGAATCTATCCACTCATGCTCAAGCGAAACTTTTGCTAGGTCGTAAGGCTTATAAGTGGCACTTGAGTTTAAAGGAAGCAAGTAGTTAACTAGTTACCTAGGAGGAGTTCGATCATGTACTACACAAAGAGTTCTTGCTTGAGATGAGAATAAATGTGAAACAATGGTAAAACTCTAAACCAATACATAACTTCTTATAAGTTTCAAGTCATAGATGATTTCCAAAAGATATGAGATTCGATATTTTGTTTACCAATGACGTGTGTTTTTGGACTCCTCTGAGATCCTCAAGGAGCCATAAAGCATGCTCAAATCTTTTTTGACACTTTGAAGTCTACGAGTAAGCCCAACTTTGTACAAGGGTCATAAAAATTTCGTTCAATAAAAGAAAGGGTAGATTTAAAGACATGAAGGTGCTTTTATGAGAAACCCAAGAAGACAAAATCAAAGTATCCTACTCTTTTATATGATGATTTTCAAAAGCCTTTTTTTTATATGCGTTAATCCAAACCACTCCTCTTTCAAGTGCCCTAAAAAGGATTTGGTGGATGAACTCATGTACCCTACTACTCATGCCCAAAGCCCTTAGAAAAACAAAGTAAATATGCTTGCATGGCATACAAGAGTTCTTTTTGCCATCCCTTGCATTGCAAAGTTCATTGCACACTATGATAGACTCCCTAAAAACCTCCCCTATTATGCTACACGCTTTATCAATACGCTCCAAGAATTCTTTATTGACTTTAATCTCAATCTTATACTCTGTCCATTTGTAGCTCCTTATGAAGAACATCAAAAGGGACTTGATGTGTGCCCATTTGGGTAGAGGTACTCTCCTATTTTCTACCATTACTTATATCTAAAACAAAACCTATTGATTGTGGTTTCTCCTACTCTCAACTATGGAAAGTAATGCACCCTTTGCGGCGTTTTTAATTCTTAGACAGGTCCTGGCATACCCATAATGGAACTTTCAACCCTCCAAGTATGTGACATTGCATTTTTGCAAAACCATACAAACTATTTAGAAACACTTTTTGAATATTGTCTTCTACTCTTGAAGCAAGGGGCTGACACCCCAATGAATGCTTTATTCCTTATTACGAGATTTATACGGGTTGAATATCCTAGTGTTAATAATCCAAAGCACATAACTAGAACTTGTGGTTTTATTTTGTGTATAGCCCATGTGCCATCATGAACCACCATGTGTACAACCCATGTGCCATCATGAACCAACATGCTATTATTTGAAAAGACAACACCTGCAAAGCCACATAGTTGTCCTCTTCCTATGATACTTTTATTCGACCTAGAAGTAGCTATAACACCTTCTCAAAGCCACATAGTTTCCCTCTTCCTATGATACTTTTATTGGACCTAGAAGTAAGTATAATATATCTAGGATGGTCATGGTCATATCATTTGCTCAATACTTCACCCTCATGTTGTCACTACGGGTGACACATATGCTCCATTTTGTAAGGCCCTCTATATGAGTAGTAGCTGATGTGTTGAGCACCTGGGCACACCCGATAGTTTTAGTTTAGACACTCGATGGTGGCCAAATAATGTTTCTAGATGGTTAGGAGACATTTTATTACACTTGGTACCTTGCCAAGTAGGATGCATGTAGGTGTGGGTTAATGAAACACACTCTTAGCTAGAAGGAGATCATTTTTGAGATAGCTTATCCTTGGGTTGCAAGGTTGGTTTGTGTATGCATGTTTTTGTGTACCCATGTACCGAGTTAGGGACATGGTCAACAATAGTCGGTACATTGCGACCACTAGGAGACTATGTATAGTCTAGTGGTGGTTCCACCATTTCATATCTTACCTTGTAGAAATTAAGATCTACCTTCATTATAATAGTGCATCCTTGTATGTGAAAGACATCCTCCATTTAGAGTCTATCTAGATCACCATCAAAGATCCTTACCTCAAGCATACGGATGGCCATTAGTTTGTAATCAAAGTTTGCAAAAGCAGCAATATTGTTTCTTTCTACAATTCAATGTTTTTGTGTTGTGAAGATTTTACTTCCGTTGTTGTGTATCCTTACATGGTATTAGAGCTTAGCACACCCTCCACTTTTTTGTGATGGGACAAACTACACTCTTTGAAAGTTCAAGATTAGGTCCATTCCTGATTCATATGAGATGCAGGAAACCATAACAAGAGTTGATGAAAAGTTGGGTCTTCTTCCGGATCTAGTAGATCCATTACAGACCATACTGCCGAATCCTACTCTCGCTTTAGTGTGGAGGGGATTAGCCATGACTTGCATTGTGCTAAATGCATAGTTGGCATTGTGTTGAATAATGCTCCTTGATGAGTTGGTGCACAATTCTCAAATAATGTGATCGACATCACCGATTGTGTGATGGCCTTAGTTTAGCATACTACCATATCTTCTAAAGCATGGCAAGTTCTTAAGAACCATTATGAGACAAGGAATCAGACAAGTATACAAAATATTAAGAATCATCTTGCAATAGAACAGCATTCTAAAGGAGAAGAAATAGAGGTTCATATTGCTGATGAAGAAAATGCAAGATCAGATTGTGGTGGTGGGGATCACCAAGACTAGTGAAGAACTAGCACGTAGGTGCACTATAGTTTTGTCCCCAAAGTATGACATTTTGGAGATCTCATCAAACACGTAGGTGCACGATCAACCTCTTACTTTTGAGAAGTTCATCAGCATAATGATGGTGGAGGAGGAGTTGTGTTTTAAATCCAGAGGAGATCGTGACACTACATTCTTTGCAAATGCAAAGAAAGACAAGGAGAAGGGCTCTGATAACCGTAATGCTTTTGAGAAGAAGAAGAAATCAAAGGCAAATTTTTTCTTTTAAGATAAGCTTAGTCATGTGATCAAATCATGTAGATTGAAGGAAGAAATTGAGAAGAACATCACTTTGAAGCCTTTAAAGGAGTTCAGAAACTCTGCTGCTGAAGCAAAAGTGGAGCTGTTTGTAGCAATTGAAGAAATCTATGCAAAGGTAGGTCTAGCGTTCCTCAACACACACTCCGATGGTTCATGGATCATCAATAGAGGAGCATCCTGACATATGACCAATCACACACACAAAAGGGTTGATATAAAGCTTCCTCATGCTCATGGTAGGGTCCATCCTTAGGAACGATTCTAGATGCCCAACCATGGGAGCATGTACCATTTCTAGCAATGGCAATACTAAGAAGTTGTCCAATGTCCTTTATGTGTACATGAAGAGGAATCTGTAATCCGCCGTTGTGGCAATAGATAATCGTGACTTGAAGGTTCTCTTCAATGCTACATGTCTAGCCATGGGAGCATGTACCATTTACTTTGTTTCTAGCAATGGTGATACTAATAAGTTATCCAATGTCCTTTATGTGCCAGACATCAAGAGGAATTTCTTGTCTATTGTGGCCATAGCTCATCATAGCTTGAAGGTTCTCCTGGATAAGGATGGTGCACTCATCATCACAGACTCCATCGGCAACATTATGGGAGAGGAATCCGGGGGATAACAACTCATATGACCTGCCAACTTTTATAGCCCAAGCCGATGTTAGGACAAGCAAGCCCATAGCATGAAAGATTTGGGCACCTGAGTTTTGTAGTGTTAAAAGGACTAGGGTTGTGGCACATCTACTAGTATTTTGTGAGATGTCAAATGTATGTGAAGCTTGTATGATGGGCAAGATTTTGGAGAACTAGAGCTTTGTAGTGTTAAAAGTATTGGGATTGTGGCACATCTACTAAGAGTACTAGGATTGTGGCAAGGTATGGGCACCAGAGTTTTGTAGTGTTAAAAGTACAAGGATTGTGGCGCAAAAAGCTGACAATTATCTTATCAAGTACATAGGCAAAGTATAGAGGCACTGTTATGGCAGCTTATGAGATAGCTTGGTTTTAAAAGTTACTTGGTGATATGGGTGAGCTCGTGGATAGGGCCATTGTTATTTACTATGACAACATGAGTAACATATAAGTGGCCAATAAACCAATCTATCATGCTAGGACAAAGCACATTAAGGTGCATTATCACTTTGTGAGGGAGAAGGTTCTAATAGGTGAGGTATATGATGTCAGCACATAGGATCTTAAGTGGTTGACATATTCACGAAGGCATTGGGTAAACTCTGTAGGTTTAGGAGCATACTTGGAGTGTAGTGTGTAGAGTTCAGCTCGAGGAGGAGTGTTGAGACATCAAGCTCAACTAGTGATGCAGACATCGATGACCCGCATAAGTGATAGCTTTCACACACACAGCTTATGGTTGATATGCTACAAGTGGATGACATGCTATGTGATAATTGCATTTGGCATATGACATAGTTATAGCACCAACTCATATAGTTGGGTTCACACTATGCACTAACCTTGTATGTTTTAGTAGGAGAGTACTTTCCCTTATAGTATTTACTCTTATCTTTATGATATACTAGATTGAGAGAAGAAGATAAAAAAAATTTAGCCATTCATCTCTCTCTTATGTCTTGCTCTCTCGTCTGTGTATGTGTTTGCTTGCAAGGGACTCAAGTTCTCCCTCTCCCCCACATTCTCTTTACATCCTAGAATTCAACAAGAAAATTTGTGAGGCTTATGTAATGAGGAAACACCATATAGAAAACTTCCCTTCTTAAAAAAGTTACTGGAATGATCGAAATCCTAGAACTAGTCCATTTAGACCTTTGTAGACCAACAAATACTACCATGATCAAAGTAACAGTTAATGAACTTTATGGGTTATTTTTCTCATAAAATGTAAGTCTATTTTCTCTAGGAAAAATTAGAAGCCTTCACACATTTAAGGGAATTTTGGACTATCATAGAAAAAGAAACTTAGAAACCTAACAAGGCTCCAAGGTCATTTGGAGTGGGAATACATTTCTAATGAATTCAAGGAATATTGTGGAGAACATGGAAACAAGAGATATTATAACAGTTCCTCATATTCCTCAATAGAATGGAATCACTAAGAGGATGAATTGAACCTTATGGTTGAAAAAATCCGTAGCATACTCAAGGCTAAAATTTTGCCTATGCTAGAGGCAAAAGCTATGGGTAGTAACTATGTATCTCCAAGATCAAATTGCAACTAGAGCATGTTGGCATCACATGATCACACATGGAGATATGGAGGATGAAATATCATCACCATAGTGGAGTGTGTGAATAAAGAGAGAGAAGCAATAGAGCTCAAGTATGAGAGAGAGATTGCATAACTTGAATGGTACTCATATATATACATATGGAGCACCCAAGTACATGCTTTTATAGGCACCAAGGCCTTTATCTTTTGACCCTAAATAAGAGGCTATTCACACCACAAAGGACACTAGACTCTAGATTAAATCCAAAATATCCAACAAACCACCCTTCGGAGTGATGGTGGAGTTGCATGCATTACCTTCTAGTCCCGTACACCAACACAAGCAAGCACACAAGACGTGTTCTTTGCTTCACAGGCCAGTAAGCATGTCTGAGAGGCCAATGAGAGTGGCACAAAAGGATCAGAGGCTCAACAAGCATGGATCAAAGGCTGAACAAGAATTGTCTTGGCAAAAGACTTAGAGGGCATGTCTTTCCTCTTGTGATGACAAAGAAAGCCTACATTGGCATACCAAAACAACTCCCCTCACCTAAAGTAGGGAGAAAAAGGGTATGATGGAGAGGAGCCTTTTATGAAAATAAGGCGTTACAAAATCTAGAAGGATCAAAAAATAAACAACTCAGATTTTGGGGAACTACTCGGGTAGAGAACCCTTGACCCATACAAAATAGGAAATTAGAAGTAGAGGAAGAACCCCCCCTCAGATTTTGGGGGACTACTCGGGCAGAGAACCCTTGACCCATACAAAATAGGAAACTTAGAAGTAGAGGAAGAACCCCCCCTTGATGCCAGTGTAGATCCTTTTTTTGGCATCGTTTCTAAGACTCCAGAAAAAAATGCACGGAGGTCGGTTGGCCGGCTAGACACACATTAGAGAGGGCCATGCGGATTTAATTATGCGGCTGTTACTATTGAGGAACCAGCTTGGCCCAGCAGAGTGCCAAAGAGAGGAGGCAAAGGTGGTGGTCTTGGTGGCCCAGCCAAGACAATCGGTGGGACCTAACGCCTTAGCAAATGGGTAAGGGGAAGTCTCTACACTGAAATGGGTGGGAAGAGGAGGCTTATCAGGGTAGCGACGACGAAGCTCTCCATAGTAGCGCCGCCTGGTTGCACAAGCAAAGGCAACGGACTCCACTCTCTAGGGGGCGGCTGAGCGCGGCGCCAACATGCTTTATGGCAACGGAGCTCACAGAGAGAAAAACGTCAGACCCTAAATAAGAGGGTGTTCACACCTAGTGTGTTCATATATGAGAATGAAGGACCCAAGTACATGCTTTTACAAGCCCCAAGGCCTTTACCTTTTGACCCTAAATAAGAGGGTGTTTACACCACAAAGGACACTAGACTCCAGACTAATACCCAATAGAGCACTTCGTTGAAGATGCTTTCACAAGTGTAAAGCCTAATATTCTCATATATAAATATTAGAGCACTTCATTGTTGAAGAGGCTTTCATAAATGTAAAGCCTAATATTTCTCATATATAAATATTAGATATTTCTCATATCTAATTTTTCTCATTGAAGAGGCTTTCACAAGTGTAAAGCCTAATATTTCTCATATATAAATATCTTGATGCATTGTATATGCTCATATTCAAGTGTTAAAAGGAAGAAGCTAGATAACAAATCTAGCAAGTGTATATTTATGGGATATGGTGTTGACACAAGGCTTCTAAGTTGTGTATAATCCTAACACCTAATGAGATTTCTTCTCAAGTATGTTATATTCAATGAAGGCCCCAATGACAAGAATGAAATCATCAATGATGATGATTATGAAGTTGAAAAATTGGAGATATCAAAGAAACATATATTTTCTCCCTCAACTCAACTAAGGTTCTCAAAGACAAGATTACATCCAATGCTTAACCAACAAGACCGAGTCTTCCACTTAATATATTGACTTATAATAGTGCCTTGATGATAAATATCGTGAAGATATCTAAGACAAAAAGTTATAAAGAAGTCAAAGGAAACAAAGGTTAGAAAGAAACTATGACTGAGAAATACAAGAGAATTCAAGTTAATAACACTTGGTTGATTTGCCTTTAGAAGAATCCACGTGATATATTGACTCATAATCATACTTGATGATAAATATCATGAAGATATCTAAGCCAAAAAGGTATGGAGAACTCAAAGGAAACAAAGATTAGAAATAAAATATGATTGAGAAATACAAGAGAATTCAAGTTAACAACACTTGGTTGATTTGCCTTTAGGAAAATCCACCATTGGAAATAAGTGGGTTTATAAGGTGAAATTAAAAAGTGATGGAAGTATCTTAGAGTACAAAGCTAGATTGGTAGAAAAAGGTTATGCTCAAAAGGAAGAACACGTGGAAACCTTACACTAGTTTCCAAGCTTAACACAATCAAGAACAACACACTTCAATTGGACTCTATACGAGATGGGCATTAAAATAACCTTGTATGGAGATCTCAAAGAAGAACTAGCCTAAAGAGTTTATTGTCTAAGGCCAAAGGGGAAAAAGTGTGTGTAAGGTGAAAAAGGCTCTTTATGGCTTGAAACAAGCTCCATAAACATGGTACCACAAGATTGATACACACTTAAACCTCAAGGGTTTTAGAAAAAACTACTAGATTCTAACATTTTTATCTTAAATGGTATAAGAGGTAATCTCATCAAACTTGTGATGTAATATGATGATATTATTATCACATGCAATAATGATGAGATTATTAATCAGTTGACTTGAGAAAATCCTTTGACATGAAAGCTTAACTTTTTATAATACTATTTAGGTTCAAAAGTCTGGAGGTCAATTCTCCACAATAGTCAGTGTTTTATTGAATACAAATTTAAGTCAAAGCCAAAAATAGCATGTTGTGGATTGCAATGGTCAGCCAAACAATGGTCTTAGGGACAACATGAATTCAGCTTCTCAACCACCACATTTACTTAAAATACTTACTAAAAATATAAATTTTCATAAAAGTAAGTGGATCCTAGATTTGTCATAGTGCTGTTTGAGGTCATAAAGGTAGCATATAGACAAAGTTTGGGCAAGTGAGGCTCTTCTAGAAAGGCGATTTAAGCTTATGGATGCCATCACACACCGCGGATTGAGTGCTTGAAATGTGTTCACAATGTAGATTCAACACAATTAAGGTAAGGTGGATTAGGTGTTTGCATCAACTAATGAAAAATGTGTGAAACTAGGCTATCCAATTAGCCTTGTCCATTAATTAGCCATTTATATGGTAGTGATGTGTGGACATAGGCTAATAATGGGCCAAGGTGCTTTTTCCTTCCTTAGGAGTTTTTTCCCTCGAGTGTGTGTATACACTCTTATGAGTGAGTGTGTAAGTGAGCTTATTATTTCAATTCACTCGTACTTCACTTGTACTTCACTTCACTCGTTCTCGTCAATCTACTTTGAGTGTTGTGCTTCTCTATATCTCTGCTTGTTTGTTGCTCCATGTGTGTGTGTGTGTATGTGTTGCTACCATTGTCTTCACTCCAACAATTGGTATCAGAGAAGGTTCTCTTAGCTCTTACCTAGAAGTATCCATTAGATTCTCATTTCACGATCATCTTTAAAATCTTTAGAGACCATCCCACTTTGTTGGTTGGAATCACATTTATAATAGGCAAATTGGGATGGACTATATATGGTCCCTTTCTTATCTTTGATTTGATTTTCAATGTTTCTTGACGGTCACCCTCTTAGACTAATACTTTGGCTTCTTCTAGATGAATTTCACCTTCACAGCAGGGTTAAAATATTTACCCAATGCCGGTGGCTTTTTGTACCGTCTTCTGCCCACCACTGGACGGTATATGATCTCATGACCACACCTTGTGAGGGGAGCCCATTGGGTTTACCTTGTTGACATGTTGCGATCATGTGCTATACTTCGGTGATCATTTGCCAATCAGGGCCACGTAAAGGCCCATCGTGTCCCAAATCACATTCTGACTCATTCTTCGCCAAACAGAGTGCTTATTGGCCCGTAATAATACAACAACTTTATGGTGCATCTCTACGAAGCGGCGTCACACAGTTCACTTGCGTTGATCAGTAGTCTTGCCACTCCAGCGGGTTCTATGCTGCATTATCCACTTCTTGCATTGTTCTATTAGCTTCACACCCTCCCCAAGGGAACACATGGTGAGGTAGGAGCCTCTCGCCCAGGTTGGGATAGTAGTAGCCCTGGCAGTTGGGTCCCCCCGCGAACACTTGCTTGTAAGGGAGGCAAGGCATGCTCCTCTACTTCAATTTGAAAGGGATAACCAAAGGAGCGCGCTTCCCCGCTGTAGGCGGGGGTAACAATCACAACTTTCAACATTAATTTAATATTGAGAAGAAAGACAATGAAACTAGGTTATGGTGCAAGAAGTATTCTAATTCAGAGTCTCGGCTTCTAGAAGAGGGTTTGAAGTTTTTGCTCTTTGTCCTTGAGCATCCAGTTCCACAGGCAAGGTACATGCTTCTATCTTCAATAAACAAGGCACTTAAAGCTCAAAAAGAGAACCGTGCAGTTGATCATCTTCAATGTTTGGTAGATATTAAAGAGACAGTAG
Organism: Cibotium barometz; assembly: GCF_041138505.1. Classification (NCBI taxonomy): domain Eukaryota; kingdom Viridiplantae; phylum Streptophyta; class Polypodiopsida; order Cyatheales; family Cibotiaceae; genus Cibotium; species Cibotium barometz. Next base: position 10,974,459 of record NC_141085.1, read on the forward strand.
ATGCTGCATATATGCATTTTCCAACAAGCTCTTTCGAGTGGTATGGCAAGGTTTTTTTGCAGAACAAGAAACACTCATTGAAGATTTAAAAAAATGATTCATTTCAGATGATAGTTCCAATTCGTTGGCATAAACGTCAAGTTTTTGGTACTTGCAATGATGCAAGTAGTTCTCTACCCATGTTAGAAGAATCGCTGTCATACCCATGTTAGAAGAATCGTTGTCATTAGTTAGTGCATGGAAAAACAAGAGAGGCCTATGTTGGTGCAAGAAAGTCAACGTTGTCAAGAAGAAAAGGAAACGTGGGAAGGAAATGTAAATGAGCTCACTGTGGGGAACATGGTTGTTCTGCTTGTTGGCACTACCCTGAGTGTGTGAAAGAGGACACATCAAAGCACCATATTTTGTGCTAAAGACACATTGCAATAGAAGTTCATTGCATATTGGTATAGAACAACAAGGGATGATGCATTGACAGGGAGATATGATTCGGAGATGCTTAAAGGGAGCAAGAAGGGAAGAAACTCGTGTGGTAGTCAATGTCGAATAGATAAGATCAATTTAGAAGATGTAGAAATCCTTGCCTATGGGTTCATTTTATAAAAATCTAGTCATCTACACTAAAAATGTATCTTATGGAGCATAAGGTCTCAAGATGTTCCCTTTTTGGCATTGTAACAATTTTTCGGAGTAAAATGCAAGGTATTTTGTTTTGAAAAACATGCTATTTTATATATGGTTATTCTTTTGGTGATGTCAATTGTTGAAAGAAATTACGAATCTAGCTATTCATTGATGCATGCGAATTTTGGCCAATTTTTTCCCAAAAACATGTGTTTCTTGTAATTTTTAGGTAAAAATTGAGGTGAGGTGTAATTTTGGCGATTTTGTTGTAGTTTGAAATGACTGGCTATTTGGGGCACTTTTTCGCTCTTTACGAGTTTTTTTTCCCTTGAGCATATGTATGCACTCTTATGAGTGTGTAAGTGACCTTATCATGTTTTGTATGTATAAAAAATCCTACTAGGGAAGGACTATATTAGCAGCAGGGGAAAAAAATCAAGTGCCAAAGGCAATCTTCTACGGTCATGATTCATGTGCTTTTAATCTTTTTTACAAAAAGATCTAACTTTAAAATGCAATATAAAATGTTTTATGTGTATTTATTCCATTGGTATGTACCTTCCGTCGATTAAAAACACACTTTTTAATACACATCTCCTTGAAGATAAGGATATTTACAACTAAAGACACACTTTTGGTACCTTTCTATCAACTAAGAACACACTTTTTAATATATATCTCTTTGAAGATAAGGCTATTAAAACTAAAGATACACTTATACACAAAATTATGTATATATAAGCCATTAGTATGCACCTTCTATCAACTAAAGATACATTTGTTTATACACAACTCCTTGAAGATAAGGCTATTATAACATTTTTATGACATTTTAAAAATTGTTAATTTACTAGGCATATAAAACTTTTACCATAGATAGATGCTAAACATTCTCATGAAGTTTCATAGAATTCTAAGTTGATTTGCCTTTTTATTTCTTCAAAATTCATAAATTAGCCTTAAGCCACTTTAGGCATTCAAGATAACAAAAAGGAAGTATAAGACATTGAAAACACCAAGTTCAAGCCTATGACAACATAAGTACAAAATTCCATGTTAGTGTTGTATAGTGGGTCACGCCACAAAAAACATATGGTAGATAGGGTTTCGAGCTTATTGGTATCCAATTGCTCAACCAACCAATACATGTGATTAGTAGGTCACACCACAAAAAACATATGGGAGATAGGGTTTAGAGCTTGTTGGTAATCCACTTGCTCAACCAGCCAGTACATGTGAATATGTGAGAGGAGGGGTTCAGAAGTTTTTGTGTTAGGCTAGTTTCGGATACATCTGGTGAAAACCCCTAGCTACCCATATTGGAAAACATGTTTGATGTAGCAAAGGTTCACTCTGCCACACATAACAAGCCTACAACATGAAGGCCAAAAAAGGTTTCTCAGTTGGGTCCAATAGGAATCGAACCCGTGCAATCGGACAGAAAGCGTAGGGACCCACCACTAAAGGGTTGAAACATGCTAAGCACGGTGTGGAAGGGTTGAAGCCACGTGAGAAGCCTCCATCTATGTGAACCGGGCCTTATTCAGGTGCCCAACATTTTTGAGGACTCTTTGGATGGCTGTTGGCCAGACACCCAAGTCAATGCCATTACCCTCTCAGTGATTGGATTAGCTTTTAAATACAAAAACTTCCAGTACCAACGAGTGCTAGCTCATCTGGTAGAGAGTTGGTCTCTACTCCCAAGGTCTTGTGGTCAAGTCTTGGGGGCCTCCTTAGGTACCAACCCGAATCCCAAGGTCTTGTGGTCAAGTCTTGGGGCCTCGTTAGGTACCTACCCGTGACACGGAGGCTGGGTGTGTGTGTGTGTTTCTAAAAATTTCCTGTACCTTCGGAAAAAAAAAAAAAAACTTCCAGCCCAACCGTGTCATAATGCAGACAGCTTTATCAGGGGCAACAGGAGTGCTTTATCGCTTATCAGGGGCAACAGATCTTCTAAGCAAAGTAAGCACGCGACAAGCTCTAGTTCATTTTCTTTTCGTTCGTTCAAGTGATGTGTTTGTGATGAGAAGCCCTTAGGCTTCAGATGTCCAAAATATCCAAACCCTAGTACCACAATGGAGTAGCACTCTCCCAAGTATTTTGACGCGATCTTCATGTCCATGGCATCAATGTCAGTGACAACCAAGCTTTGAGGAGTCAGATTGCATGCAGCACAGGTGCTAGAGATGAAGGTGGAGAGATGGATTGAGGTGGTTAAATGCGTTTCAAAGGAGATCCTTGATAAACTTGTGGATCCCCCTACCGGTTTCCAAGATGTGTCCTCTCATACTAGGGAAAGGTCCCTCATTGTTCTAATGCCCGCACTGGATATGGATATAAAAATTTGATTTGCATGCCTCAGAATTGATGTGTGACCCCGAAAATTATGGAAATGAAGGACTTTAGTTTGTTCCCCTTTGCTCTTTGATGTAGAATATCAGTGGCGGCAGCGAATAATCCCAGAATGGGGTTAGGTTCATGTGATTGCATTCCTGTTGATTGTTTTAGAATATGGTGTGAAGGGTATGTAGGTATTCACCCTTCTTGTGTAACATCTCTCAGTATGTTTTACCCTTGTTGTGAAAGGTAACATCCCTCATAAAGAGGACTGGTGCTCTCTTTAGAAGGGTATGTATATTGTTAAGGGTAAAATCCCTCTTAAAAAGTACTGCAACATTCACATTTTAGTTCTAGGATGGTACTACCCCTAATTTTAAGGGTATGTATATTCCACCTTCTTGTTAAGGGTTAGATCCCTTTTAAAAAGTACTACAACATTCACATTTTAGTTCTAGGATTCTAGGATGGTACGACCTCTAATTTTAAGCTTTGAAAATGGTGGGACAAAGCATGCTGTGGCCGACTTTGTAGGCGAGGGGGTTACGGGCATGATTGGGAGTACATTACTGTCCAATTGTAAAGTGTAATAGTTATGTGGAGATGCTGAGCATAGGTGAGTCTCTCGGCCTTCTCAGTGGAAAGGCCGAGCTGCCTTCAGTGGAGGACTTTATCTGCATCTTGCAGCAGTGCAGAGAGACAAAAAATCTCACGAATGCGAAACGCATGCACATGCACCTCTGCCTTAATGGCTTGGAAGCTCATATCAAGCTTGCTAACAACCTGGTCCCAGTATTTTTTGAATGTGGAAGCATGTTGGATGCCCAGCAAGCTTTTACTAGGTTGGCCCATCAGGACGAGTACTCTTGGAATTGTCTCATACAAGGGTATATCAAATATGGGAAATTCAAGCATGCACTAATCCTGTATGAAAACATGCAAGATGAGTTTATACTTCCTAGTAAGTACACTTATGTGGCTCTGCTAAAAGCTTGTGCCGGCCTGGAATGTGTGGAAAGAGGCCACATTATACACACAGAGATAGTCAAAGAGGGGCTTGAAGAAGATCGTTTTATTGGCAGCACTTTAGAGAATATGTATGTTAAGTGTGGTTCGCTTGCAGAAGCACGGGAAGTGTTTGACAACTTACTGGTTAGCGACGTCGTCTCATGGACAGCATTAATTGCAGGGTATGTTGAACATAACCTCAACAAGGAAGCATTGGCATGTTTCGAACAGATGCGATCAGAGGGTATTTCTCCAAATGCTGTAACGTACATCAGCAGCCTAAAAGCTTGTGGTAGCTTAGGAGTCATGGAGAGAGGTCAGGAAATACATACTGAGGTTGTTAAAGAGGGGTTGGAGAAGGATGGTTTTCTTGGTAACACTTTGGTGAACATGTATGCCAAGTGTGGGCATGTAGGAGAAGCACACAAAGTGTTCAACAACCTGCCAGCTCGTGATGTGCTCTCATGGAATGCATTGATTGCAGGATATGCCGATAATGGGTGCAATGGGGAAGCACTTAATTACTTGGAACATATGAAACTGGAAGGAGTCATGCCTGATGCTGTTACACTTTTTTGCAGTCTCAAAGTCTGTTGCAGCCTAGAATCCATAGACAAGGGCCGAGAAATACATACAGAGGTTGCCAAAGAGGGACTCGAAAGAGAGGTTTTCTTCGGCAACACACTGGTGGCTATGTATGCTAAATATGGGTCACTTTTAGAAGCACACGAAATATTTGATGAGCTGCCTAATCATGATGTGGTCTCATGGACCACTCTGATTTCTGGATATGCGGAACATGGCTTTGGTGAGAGGGCACTGAAAGTTTTGGAGCAAATGGAATTGGAGGGCATATGCCAAAGTGATGGCACATACGTCTGCAGTCTGAAAGCTTGTGGCCGCAGTGGAGCCTTGGAAAGGGGCCGAGAATTACATGCAGAGACTGTTGCAAAAGGGATTGAAAGACGGCCATTTGTCTGCAGCACTTTGGTGGACATGTATGCCAAATGCGGCTTGCTTGAAGATGCACGTAAAGTGTTCTACAAGTTGCCTGTTCTGGATGCAGTCTCATGTACGGCACTAATTGCAGGGTATGCTGAACATGGGCTCGGTGATGAAGCAATGACCTTTTTGAATCAGATACAGCTGGCTGGCATGTCATTGGATGCCGTTATGCTTATTTATATCTTGCAAGTGTGTGGCAGCATAGGGGCCATTTACTGGGGTCGGGAGATACATGGAGAGATTGTCAAAAAGGGATTGGAGAGGGACACTCATCTTGGCAACAGTTTGGTGGACCTGTATGCCAAATTTGGCACACTATTAGAAGCAGAGGACATGTTCAACAAGCTGCAAGGTCATGATGTCATTTCATGGAACACATTATTATCAGGGTATGTTGAACAGGGGCTTGAAATGGAAACATTGAACTGTTTCAAAAAGATGCTACTGAAGGAAGTGTCTCCGGATGCTGTAACATTTGTGTGCTGTTTGAAAGCCTGCAGGAGTCTAAATGCCATTGATAGAGGTCGAGAAATACATGACGAGATCACTAAAAGGGGGTATGAAGACGACTATTACATCAGCAGCGTTTTGGTAAGCATGTATGCCGGTTGCGGCTTGCTTGCTGAAGCAGGAGGACTGTTTGACAAGGTGCCTGTTCGAGATGTAACCACATGGAATGCTCTGATCACAGGGTATGCTGAACTTGGGCTTGAGGAGGATGTGTTTACTTCTTTTGAAGAGATGCAAATAGAGGCCGTGTCTGCGGATACGGTCACTTTGGCTGCTTGTTTGAAGTTATGTAGCAACATAGGAGCCATATATAGAGGCCGAGAAATACATGCAGAAATTTCCAAAAAGGGTTATGAGGACAATTTTTGTGTGGGAAACAGTTTGGTTGAATTGTATGCCAAATGTGGATCGTTTGAGGAAGCTGAGTATGTCTTGGACGGGCTGCTGGTTCCGGATGCAGTGTCATGGACTGTACTCATTGGTGGGTATGCTGAAGGAGGGAATGTTGAGGAAGCGATGAACTGTTTGCAGCGGATGCAAATGGATGGCATTTCTCCGGATGTATTTTCGTGGAATGCTGTAATCGCAAACTATGTCGAGCAGGGGAAAAGTGAGGCAGTTTTCAACATTGCTGCAAAGATGCAGGAACAAGGCCTTCTGCCTAGTAGTATTACATTTTTGAGCACTTTAAAAGCGTGTGGCAACTTAGCAGCCTTAGAAACTGGCAAATTAGTTCACACCCAAATTCATGGAGCTGGACGTGGCGCCTTCGAAATGTCTTTAGCAACTGCTCTCATTGACATGTATGGCAAGTGTGGAAACATGACCGGTGCTCAGCAGCTGTTTGATGCAATGCGCATTAAGGACCTTGTGGCTTGGAATGTGTTGTTAGCCGGATATGCTCGTCAAGGAGAGAGTGAACGTGTTTGTCATTTGTTTGAAAAAATAAGTGAGGAAGGCTTGCAGCCGAATGGGATTACATTTTTTCTTGTTCTCACTGCATGCAGTCATGCAGGTCTCCTTCATTGGGGCTGCAAGTATTTTGATCTTATGACCAAAAAATATAGCATCATGCCAAACATCGAGCATTGTAATTGCATGATTGATCTTTTTGGCCGTGCAGGCCAACTTGAAGAAGTTGCCATTTTGTTGGAGAAAATGTCTTTCCAGCCCAATCTCGTAACATGGGGTATCGTGTTGGGTTCGTGTCTAAAATGGGGCAATGCAGAGCTTGGTAGGCATGCTTTTGATTGTACAATGAGATTAAACGATAAGCATAATGCATCATATATTTTGATGTCCAACATCTATGCAGATGCTGCTATGTGGGAGAAATCAAAGAAGATTGATGCAATGGCATAGAAAATAGAAAGAATGAAAACGTGTCACACTCCATGGAGTAGCAGCACTAGGCAGTAATAAAAGACCGAGGCTAAGGCCAAAACAGGCATTTTCAGGGATGAGGTAGGGCCAGAAGTAAGGAACATTCTTCCCAGCAGGAAACTAGGCCTGTGTGGAGATGCTAGGTCAATTGGCTGGGAATGATCCATTACTAGGTCATTAAGAGGGCATCAATGGAGTTAAAATGTAATTATACGTCAGCAGCAGGAGATTTAAATAGTTGCAGCAAATATAGTCTTTGGGTTGGGCCACATGCAGCAACCCTTGGGCTAGTGATGGTGAGATTGACTCAACTTGCCAACGGGCTAACGACTCATGCATGGGTGCAGCTTTAGGTTATACAACCCATCCACACCTAAAGTGAAAACATGAAGGGACTTGTAATGATATTTTTTAGTATAAGGGGTCCAGCTTCTAGGTTGAGACGATGCTGGCCAGTTATGGGCTAGAAAATCTTGGCTTACTCTCAATGAACTTAGAAGCTTTAATAACTTTGGTGAATGATCCACTTTTAAGCGTGCCCTAGTGTGAGGGCCTTAAAAAACTAAAAAGAGATATGGACTCTCACATGTGTGGAACCTCTGTGTGTCTTCTTTCAGCCCTAAGCAACTGAACAGAAAGCTTGATGCAAATCACTGACAAAGACAGAGAGAGAGAGAGGGTCGTTTCTATATAGTGCAACAGTATCAAAGATGACTAAAGAGATTTTGTGGCCTTTCGCCTTCCAAAAGAGGTAAACTAAGACCCTAAAAGCCCTAACTCTTGGCCTGCCCCAAAAGGGTGTAGATGATCTTCTACATTTTGGCCTAGCCCTTTCATAGGCTTTCAACACGCCGAGAACCTTGCCGACTTGCTGTCGGCCAGCAGCAAGGACAAAAGCAAGGATCCTCGAGACTTCATGTGCTCGCTCTTGTCCACCCTACGAATCGTGTTAGGGATTCTCCTAAGCTTTGCTAGTGCCCTAAAACCATGTTTATCTGTTGCCTAATTAGGGATTAGCACTAGAAAACAACCGTGCCCATGTATGCACATGACATCCCCTCTTGCTAAACTTGATGACGAGATTCTAACCTTTGACCTTAGATGACTGTCATCATCCCCTTGTCTATTCACTTTGTCATCCTTCTTCCTAGCAACCTTTTCATTGAAAACCTTGCCATCTCTGTGATTCCACTCTAGATCTGGTGTTGACATTTGTGCATTTGTTCCACTTTGTCCCTTTGCCTTCATGCCATGTCACTGAACACTTCAATGGTCTCCTTCTTGAGGTTGATCATGGCGTCCTTGCTCCACCCCCTTGGAACTATTTTCTCAAGAGCCTTTCTTGGTAATGCCCGAAATGGCATCCGATTCTTTGGGCTACCATTCCCTTGGGTTTTGTTGACACCAACTAGCCCCATGGGATTTCTACCTTGGTTGTGTTACTCTCCTTGGACATGTGCACCGTCTTGGGAGACTTTCAACACTTAGCCTTGCCAAGTCTTATGCTCCGATACCAATGTCACATGCACGGAAGACGTGGAAGTTTTGATATACCAATGTCACATGTGTGGAAGCTCTATGTGTCTTCTTTTAGTCGTAAAAGCAGCTGAATAGGAACCAACAAAGACAAAGAGAGAAGAAAGAGAAAGTAGCTATATTTCCACTATGTTGTAAAGTACAAAATTGTCAAAGATGATTGAAGAGATTTTGTGGCCTTTGGCCTTCCAAAAGAGGTAAACTAAGACTCTAAAAGCCCTTGAGAGGGCTAGGCTTGCAATGGTAGCAAGTATGTGACATGAGCACAACACACTATTTACCAAGCATGATTTTCTAGAACATAAAAATGGTTTTGAAATGGCATGACCGTATAACCTTTGGGTCAAAAAAGTAGTATTTGATGTGGTGGAATGATGCATCCTTCCAGCTAACATCCTCTCTTGGGTTCTACATTGTTCCAAGTTCAAGTCCCTTATATGTTCAAATATGGCATGTTTTTTTCTTGGTTCAACCATGGCAAGGGAAAAATTTGGTCGCAAATGCATGCTCTTTAGAGTTACAAGTTGACATGCCCCTAGAAGAGGTTGTTGAGTGTCAATGATTGCATTCGTGGTGGCCCTCCTCTTGAAAGGTGTATGGAAGAAGCATAATGAAGAATAGAGAAATGTGTAGAATCTTTCATGAAATTTAGGTGGATGAGGTGTACATCAGACATAAGTTTAGGATTAGTTGTGCTACCCTTGATGGCACTACGAGATTGAACATTATATGGGGATTTTTTTATGAAGCCCTCATGATTAAAAAATGCAAGCTATCGTAAGGTTCTGATTCTTATGCCACATCTTTATTGCCAAACAAACATTATAAAGAATGTGAAAACTTAAAATGGTATTTGATTGGCTCTTATACATTTATTTTCTCTCATGAAGCTGATCATGCTTCTAGAAGAACGACAAAAAGATCTAGGATTTATGGCAATGGCATGGCAGATGTATACTTAAAGGGATAAAATTTTTCGATGCTCTTGTAACATGCCGAAGCTTACAAACAAGGATTATACTTTGATAAATAGCTTTCAACCCTTTGGTTCTTGAGGATGTATAGCACAATGGAATGAGAATAAGAGTGCAAAGAGCGAAGACAGACAAATACATAATGTTGGGTCCCAAATACCCTCTGAAGGGTTGTAGAACACTTGTGCCTATGTGCTAGGGTTTTCTAGAGATAGAAAGAAGAGTGTTGAGGAATCACACAAACTATTGCTTTGTATTATGTACAAGAAGAAGTAATACAACTAAAATTCAAGTACAAGATATGGCTAAGAATGAAGACGTCAAATCACAGCCCTGTGATATACTGTACACTCCTAGCTACTAGCACTTCGCCTATAGAGAAAGGCTCCATGAAGTACAATGCTGAGGAAAGTTGATGAATATGACAATTTGTGTGCCTGCGTATATATATGCACTAATGCTCCTAGTCAGCTAGCAATTGTAGGCCAGCTACCACATAATCAATGACACATCATCAATATCATGGTAGTGCCACGTGTCACTTGTGCTATCTGACCCTACATGTTGGTTGCTATTTGATGTTTGGCTATGCCCTGCATACTTGCAAATGTGTCACATTCTCCCCTACTTGCATTGCAGCTGTCCTCAACTACACAATGTCGATATAGAGTGCCCTTCCATAAAATAAAAAGATCCGAGCAAAGCTCATCCAAGATACCCAAGATCCCAAACACTGTGAGACCACTTTGTGTCCAAACCACTACTAGTGCTATGAAGGCTCACATTCTCTCCTCACCATGTCAACACAAAGAGCTACAAAAAACTTGTGGATGACCAACTTCCACCTAATCAAGCACTCTCCTTTTTTGTCCAACCGTCCATGAAAAAACCCTGCACACCTCATAATATCCTCCAGTAGCCTACAATAAGAACACTCGGTCTATCCAACCATCCATGAAAAAATCCTACACATCTCAGAATATCCTCCAATAGCCCACGAGAAGATCACTCTAGGGAATGGCCAAGCAAAACTCCTCTATCCAAACTCCAGCCACACTAATATGGAGTGGGACTCCGTGAAGGAGATTGTCGATGACATGAACGGCGTCTCTTTTGTCGACTACACACATGTGAATAATGATGCCTATCAGACTGGGAGTGAAGCTCATCCAGTACGTCCTTGCCTACATCCAAAGGAGTGAAAAGTCCTCCTCCATAAAGTGTTGCCACTTCATCCTTGGAATTTTCCAACACTTTCTCCGAAGCACGGGCCCTTTTAGATTCCAAATCTCGAATGCTATGTGCCCGAGGTGCCGAGTCCATCCTGTCGAGATAGGCAGATATAGTTTAACTACCTGAATGGATGCCTTCATGATGAGAAGCAAATCAGTGAGAGGTGCGGGCGGACCCAAAGCGAAAGGAAAGCGTCCTATAGGAACATAAGCTTGTAAAATAGCTACGGCCTTGCATTCCAATGATCATTGGACCAAGTGAGGGATTTCAGTCCTATGCAATAAGGTAAGGGTTTGGATAGGGAAGCAAAGTATACTCCAAATAACCCAAGTTCAATGAAGAGTACAAGTATCCAAATAACCCAAGTGCAATGACGAGAACCCAAATGTTCACTTTTCCCAAACCTTAACGCACATGGGTGCCAAAGAAGAAAAGAAATTTTTACAGGTTCCCTAGACTCTGATACCAACAGTAGAACACTTGTCCCTATGTGCTGGGGTTTTCCAGAGATAGAAAGAAGAGTGCAGTGGAATCACACATAAGAGTCATAAACTATTTCTTTGTATTATGTACAAGAAGAAGTAATATAACTAAAATTCAAGTACAAGATGTGGCTGAGAATGAAGACGTCAAATCATAGCCCTGTGAACTACTGTACACTTCTGGCTTTGCTCTTGTAAGACCATTGTCTTTAGGGATGAGTTTAGGTTGTCCCCATGACACCCAAGTGTCTATTGTCACTCATGATACTATGACTAGATCGAGGGCTAATCAACGTGCGTTTGTGCTTAACATCACTTCATGTAGGTAAATCTAACCATACCATGATAGAATCCTCAAGGAGGAACCATGGATGTTTCAGTTTGTGTTTTTAGCTTCAGATCTCGGTTCAGTTTCATATTCCCATTCACTCTCATCCTCTTTTTGGCTCTCAGCTTTTTCAAGAGTCCCCAATGTGTACAATGGTACACTCAGTCCTATGACAATTCTGATTGAGGTCTGTTTGGAAACTTGTGAATTCTCACAGTCCTGTCCTATGTAGCTCTTTATGTCTTGGTATAACTCATGTTTAGCCTTTAAAGGTGCAAGTGCTGATGCTATGCTGGCTTCACCACCATGAGAGAAGAGCAACTAAGGTTTTGAGCGACTGCTTTAACTTTGTAAGGGATTCATCAAATTCCTCACGTGCTTTTTCAACCACATAATTCCTGCAATCTTCCTCTAATGACTCTTCTATAGAGAGTATGTCTTCCTCTTGAAAGGGAAAGTGATACTCCTCTGGTTCTTGTATTTTGGTTGCTCTTATAGTTTTTAGCTCTTTTGGGGTTAGGTCCTCCACAGGCTCTTTTTCCTTTTCCCTTATTTCAGCTTTGGTTTCAATAGTTTGTTGCCCCTTATTTTTCTTGGGTTTAGAAGGTTTTGCTTGCTCTTTTGGTTTTTTCTTTAAGGCATGCTCTTCTACCCATTTCAAAATGTTTACTTTTGCGTTCTTTTTGACTGTTTCTCGTGCCTTGGCTTGCAATCATGTAAGCACATTCAAGGGTACCATGGATAATTACCCGTTTTGTACACTTAAGATGTTTAGAGTCGTATTTTGTGAGACAGGTTGTTGCAGCAGTGAAGCAACTGGCCTTGGGCAATCTTGGAACATGTGGCCGATGCCACAAAATTCACACATGGGTTACAAAGTGTCAGTGACCATGGGCATGGAAGTATTCCAAATTGTGCAATCTACCACTTTGTGTGGTCCACGACAATAGAAACACTGCAATGAAGCAACTAGCCTTGGGCAATCTTGGAACATGTGGTCGATGCCACAACATTCACACATGAGTTGCAAAATGTCAGTGACTATGGGCATGGAAGTATTCCAAATTGTGCAGTCTACCACTTTGTGTGGTCCACGACAATAAAAACACTGAAGTGTTTGCTTAACTGCTTCTCCTGAGAGTGATTTCTACCCTTTGGACTGTTTCTGTTTGGTGCACGTGAGATGGAGGTTTTGAGTCAATTGTTGATGAATTGGGACACTAGGTAGTATCATGACCAAAGGTTTTGCAATATATGCAGTACAGAAAAACAGGTTCCTTGTATGAACAATCGGGATGGTCGTAGTGATTGCACTTAACACAAGGCATTTCGCTCTCATCACTTGGAGAGGCATTAAGGATGTTTGGTTTTGAAGGATCTCATCCTCTTGTAGAGATGTCGATTGAAAGCTTTTAAGCAAGGATGCATAGAATTTGGGGAATGACAATTCTGAGATCGATCGTTCTTTAGCTATTGCTTCACTTGGTTTAGATGAGGAACATCTCGTATCATGATCATCTTCCATCATGTCATCATCTCTAAATGTATTACTTCTTTACAACATTGATCAAATGTTTCTAGATTGGATACAATGATCAAGTTGTGTAAGCTATTTTTCTTTAAACCTATCATGAAACATCTCTTCAATTAAGAATCGTTTAATTTCTCCCATGACTCACATTGTTAGTCCAAGAGTTTTATCCGAAGGATAAAGTCTCTAATGGTTTCGTTTGGTAATTGTGAGTCCAAGAGTTTTATCTGAAGGATGAAGTCTCTAATGGTTTCGTTTGGTTTACACTCAATTGAATATAGTTCACTTGCCGCACTCCACCGATCACCTTGTCTTGAAAAGCCATGGATAAAGGCCGACTTCAAGGTTCTGAAGTTTGTCTTGATTGCCAGCATCAATGTAATGAACCATCGACTAGCCTTTCCCACTAAGCATAAATGCATGTACCTTGGTGGGGCAGTTTGGATTTCCAAAGGCTTCACATCTCTGTTCAAACATTTGAATGAATTGAACAGGATCAGTTGTTCCATCATATTTGCCCATGATTTTGGAGATCTGTACGGCCATATTTTTGTATGTCACTGAGGCCGTATGTGAGTGCTCTTGTTGGACTCACTTAGTCCTTGGGCAACCCCCCTTCCTAGACTAGTCAATATGTCCAAGGAGTGGGCATCCAGGGGTTGGAAAGGGTTGGTACCTATAGGATTGTTCCTGCAAGCATCACATAGAACTTCCCTTCCCAAGGGATTATTTCCAATGTGGAATAAAAGTGTGAATGTACCTAAACAATAAACATGGTGTGACACCACTGTCGTAACGATGGCCAGGGTTTCTTTTAGGGAGGGTTCCCCAAGGGAACGCCTGTTTCATAGGATTGTTCTTGCAAGCATCACATAGAACTTCCCTTCCCAAGGGATTATTTCCAATGTGGAATAAAAGTGTGACTGTACCTAAACAATAAACATGGTGTGACACCACTGTCGTAACGATGGCCAGGGTTTCTTTTAGGGAGGGTTCCCCAAGGGAACGCCATGTTTCATGGGACATAAAATTGTAACTAGCCCCTGTATTGACAAGAGCTATTTTTTGGACAAAGCTCATCGGGGTGGTCATTCCTAACCACAACCGAGCTGGCTTCACCTCCCATTCTTGTTCTTCAAGGTCGACCATTTGGGCCATATTAACCATGATGTGTCTCTGTCGCTTGGCTTGCCTTGCTTTGGCATCTTGTTGTGCAGCTTGTTTCATATCCTTATAGTCTTTTTTGCATTGTTTTTTTATCATGGATAGCTATTAAGGTACCCTCGGGGTGAGAGGGCCATAGTAGTGCTTAGTTTGCTACCATTGAACTAACCAACCATTTCTACACCATCAAGTGTTTCGATGTGCACTGCACCTTGTGGTGTTATCTCAGTGACTAGGAAAAGTCCTAAGCCTTTGAGCTTGAGCTTCTTTCTGTGTGTCTTTATACTGAATGAGAGGACCTCCCTCGTTCATTTGTTTGTCCTTAAGCTGGTCACGAACCATTGTTTACGTCTTAGCTTCTCAACAATCATGATGTATATTGCTAAAAGGCGTGTTTCATCAAGCTTTTCAAGCTCAAATAGGCAACAGCCTAAGACATTTCTGGTGAGCTTCTCTTGTACGGCGATACGTAAGCTGGGAACTAAGAACTCCATGGGCATGGCCGCTTCAGTACCATAGGTTAAACTGAAGGGGGTGGCATTACTGCCTTATAGGAAGTTTGATAAGCCCAAAGTGCAGCTGATAACTTTTGTTTCCAATCGACTGGCGTCCACAATTTTGGTGAGAATGGCACACAAGATTTTGTTCGTGCTTTCCACTTGGCCATTTTCTTGTGGGTAATAGGGGGAGGACTTTCTATGAGTGACAAGGAACTCTTGCAAGAGGAATTGGATATTGCCTCATTAATGAAATGTGTCCCATTGTCGCCGCTGCTGATGAGCTCGAGGGGGCAACTGAAGCATGTGATAACTAATTCATATAGGAATTTAGCAGTCGATCGTGCATCAGCTTTGCGGGTCACCCGAGCTTCTAACCACTTAGTGTAATAGTCTGTAGCTAGCAGCTACTATATATCGAGCTTGAGTGTATTTGGATGCTGGATTGATGGGTCCAATGAAATCCATGCCCCATTTCTCAAATGGTTGTAAGAACACATTTTGGTTCAGGGATAATGCGGTCCTTGAAGTAGGGTATTGTTGTATGCTGGCACTTGTCACACCGCTTGAAGTATTTTGATGTGTCTGTCATTAGAGTGGGCCACCATAACAAACCCAACCGTGAGGACCTTACGCGTAGTGATATATGCTACAAAGTGCCCCCAGCATAGGTAGAGTGAGCCTATTCAAGAAAGAGTACATATTCGTCTTCACGAACACAACGTCGTAGAATTTTATCTTTCCCCTACTTATAAGGTTCGCGTGCAATGAGTTGGTAGGGGGCTGCCTGTTTAATTAGGCGATGGTCTTGGTCTCTATTGAGGAGGGGATCCAATGGTAATCCATTGGCTAATAAGTGTGCCACCTCCTCGCCCCATTTAGGAATCAAGCATAGTTGGAATAGGGCAAAGTCTAGTAAATCATCATCTACTCCCACCGGAGGTTCACCATTTTGGGGATCCTTGACATGTGGTCTGCTAGAACATGCTGAGAGCCTTTCCTTACCATGACAGTGAAGTCAAACTCAAGCAATATAAACACCCACCTAGTGATTCTTCCTGTCATACAGGGCTTGTACCAGTACAGGAGAGCTTGATGGTCTACGAAGAAAACAAACTGTCTCACCACCAGGAGATAATGGTGAAATTTCTTGACAGTGTAGACCATGGCTAATCCTTCTCTCTCAGTCATGGTGTAGTTCCTCTCTGCTTCATTGAGTTGGGGGACCTAAGAATTGGAGCACTTGCCAAGTCTTTTTTGAGTGTTGTGTAAGCCCATTGGCATTCTTTAGTCCACTCGAAGACGATTAATAGTCTGTAAAGAGGTCGAGCAATATGAATGTACATAAAAATGAATCGCCCTCGGTAGTAGTCGACGTGCCCCATGAAGCACTGGACTCCCTTGAAATTGGTGGGTGGGGAAAGTGCCCCATGAAGCACTGGACTCCCTTGAAATTGGTGGGTGGGGGAAGCTCAAGGATGAGCCACACTTTGCTATCATCTGTAGAGATTCCTTTCCTGGAGACAATGTGTCCCTCAGTCCGTGAACCTAAAATTGACATTTAAGTGGGTTTAATGAGATGCGATATAGCTTACACCTTTCTAACACTTTATGCAAACATGCAAGGTGTGCCTTCCAGGATGAGTTGACATAAAGGTCATCCATAAATACATCAAGGAATTTTCGAAGATATTCCTTGTAAGTCGTACACATGAGACGTTGGAAGGTACCGGGGGCATTGGTCAGCCCGAAGGGCATAACACAGTATGCATATGTGCCCCATTCAATGGTGAAGGATGTTTTGTGTTGATCCTTGGGATCGATTAGCACCTGATTGTATCCAGAGAATCCGTCAAGGAAGTTGTAGGCTTCCTTTCCTGCTACTCATTCTAGCACATGTTCTGTGAAAGGTAAGGGATAATAATCCCTGATATGGTAGCGGCATTGACCTTTTTGAGGTCTACGCACACTCTGACTTTTCCGTTCTTCTTAGGCACTATCACAATTGGTGACACCCATTCCGTATGCTCAATTTCATAGATGAATCCGGAATGAGTCTGTCAATCTCTTCTCGAACCATCTTGGAGTATTTAGGGCTCATCGAATAAGGCTATTGTTTGGCCGGCCTAGCTCCATCAACCATTGGGATGGTGTGCTGGACTACTTCTGGAGATACACCTTTCATGTTCATGTACTTCCAGGTAAAGCAATCCTGGAATTTTGTCACAGCAGAGCGGTGAGCTCGGTCTCTTCCTCTGTAGAGAGGTGTTCTCCAATATACCGGCCTCAGGTCTTCATCCGGGCCTACAAGATTTATCTCCTTGACCTTGGTTGGGGACCATCATAAGAGGTTCCTGGTTGCCCACTGTTAGACCTTTGGGCCGAATCATATTGGACAAACTGGTTGGCCATCTGGTAGGTCTTGAAATTTTTGGCACCTGTCTGGTCTCTTTAGCTTTAGCACTTTCTTCATTGACTAGCCTTTTGGCTTCTTTTTTTGCGAGTGCTAACTTTTGTTGCGTACTCTACGCGCTAAGCAGCAAAGCTTTTTGGTTTTGGTTGGGAATCAACGAGCCCTGCTGGTTGTGGGATGGTAGTGTAGACCAGAAGGGAGCTATTAAGAGAACTCCTTTTGCCAGATTTCGTTGAAGTGGTCATGTGCTTCCACTGCCCCAACATACTTCATCCAATGGTGGGTATCTCAATCATCTGGGAAGACGTATTGTTCTGGCCGCTCGGGGAATCCCTCAAGCCTGTGAGTTCTATGGGAGTGTGTGCCCCCCTTGATGTCTCCGCTCTAATGGCATGTTCAAGTTCTTGGGTGGCAACATTGGGCAAGTATGCTGAATTAAGCATGTATAGAGATGTAATCTCTTGCCCCCATCTGATGTAGTAGCAAACCTTGTGTCAGTGCGCTTAGGAAAAATGTCCAGGGTAGCAAGGATATGCGTCCAGTTCTCAAAGTCTTCTAGCTCTGGAAGAGGTTCCCACCCCTCACTATTGTTCTCATCTTTGAGTGTCTTGTGTGACGACACGTCTGTGACATAGATGGAATGTGGTGGATCGCGTTGTTGTGACAAAGTCCTCTGTAAATGGTCTGCCACTCATTGGGTGTACCTTCCACGTGTAGATTGATCTTGAATGTTTAATCATTTCTCCGAATGTATATGCGGTCGGTATCCCAGTCGTCGTGAATCATTTTTTATTCTCTCATGAATGGTTTGCTAAGGGTGCAGTCGTAAGAAATTGGCTGACGTCCAAAGTTCTCATCACCACAAAGGTGTGGCGTAAGTAGTTCCAAGGATCTTAATTTTTTGATCCCTCAATAGACCAATGGCTCCATCAGTAAGTTTGACCAACAATGTGGTGTCATCCATGGTAGGTGCTCCCCATTTTTCCCAGCATTGTTTTGTAACAATGCTCGCTCTGGCTCCCCCATCCAAGATAGCTATTACTTGGAGGCCATCGAAGGTTATCAATAAAGTTGCATTGAGTTCATCGCCTTTGAAATATTGTCCAAGCTTATTCACTCCAACCATGGGGGTGCCAGTTATCTCATGGGGTATAATGAGTTCTTCTTCCTCGGATTCACTGGAGTTGTTAGGCTCCATAGATCCGTGTATGCATGCCCTAAGGTGTCCCTCCATCCAATCCTTCAGATCATTCCCCATAAACTTGGGCCACCTTGGAGGAGCAAGGTGCCAATAGGGATTTGGATTTGAGAAGAAAGGAAGGAAGAGAGACCTGCAATGTCTCTTGGAGCGGAGGCTTTCCTGTGAGGAAGGTTGGTTTGGCTTAGTCTTAAGTTCTTTTGAGTGTACGGGATGTGAACAGGGTTTTCAGTACTCGTTCTACTAAGATGATCATCCCCCAGATATCTAAGATATTTGGCCACCCTATTTCCCTGCTAGGGGGGGTAGCTGCTCTACACAGTGGAAGGTGTTACTTCTGTTAGCTTTTGTGGGGGTGGCTGGTTTGGGAGCTTTCTAGGATATACCTAAGCTTCTTCAGCAGGTCTCAGGTTTGAGGCATGGCTCAAGGTAGTCGGTAGGAAGCTCATATTCCATTTGCGCTTGGCAATCCCGGACTAATTCTTGGGCTACCACGAGTCTGTCCTTTTCCTCTATGGGGTTAGGATATTCAGTGAGATTTTTCAGTAGTTGATGACGCGTGTTGATAGGTTCTCTGGCTTGGGCGACAGAGCCTAGCAAATCTTCCTCTTCAGATGAAGAAGTTGACGCAGGAGTTGTGATGCCATCTTTTGAACCACTTTTGATAACCACCTGGCTCTCACCTTTGCTGTGCCGATCTTTGTGGTTTTCTTTCTTGAGCACCTAGTCACTTGTACCTGTTCAGGGGCACTTGCTTGGCCCTGGTCTTGTGAGGTTGATGCCTTTGCTCTGCAACATGAGCTACGGCCCTCTACCTATTTTACAGTCTACTGCGTTGAGTGGGATTGCTCGCGAGAATGAAGCCGTCTCTAACACTCAGCAAGTTAAGGCCGGTGTTGGGATAAGCTTCACGAGCCTGTCTTGTTAATCCAGGTCTTAGTGGCCAATCCTTATACATGTGGTCAATACCACACCCTATACACAATGGAGTCAAGATGGGAGCACCTACAGAGGTACTCACTATCCTTGTCTTGTTGGTACACTCATCCACTCGATGAGGTCCTGCGCAATCATAGCACTATATAGGTGGTTGTTTTACCATCCTATTCATGTCTCTGGCCTACAGGCATTGGGGTTGCTAAAGTACATCGGGTACATTTGGTCTCCCTCCATAACATAGTGACTTAGGATTTGAGAGGGTGCGCTTGTTGGCTCTAGTGTTTCTTAGGTAGGAACTTCTATAATTTTCCCCTCATCCCTTCTTCAAAGAGTTATGTTAGGGTTAGCTGACGAACTGTTGCAACTCTTGGCAGTGGGGGTTGAGGTGGAAGAACCACGCGTGGTAAGGAAAATTTGGGTATTCTGAGGATTCCTCTTTGGGCCACTTCTT
The DNA here is from genome assembly GCF_041138505.1 of Cibotium barometz. Classification (NCBI taxonomy): domain Eukaryota; kingdom Viridiplantae; phylum Streptophyta; class Polypodiopsida; order Cyatheales; family Cibotiaceae; genus Cibotium; species Cibotium barometz. The sequence goes on from NC_141085.1 coordinate 10,994,072, forward strand.
AGCCACTGCTGTGGCAAAGCCAGCGGGGTTGCCTCATGTTGGCTAGCAAGGCCTGAGGTAGAGCCCGAGCTAGAGCAACTCTCTAATGATAGCAGTTGGAAACTTCATGATTGCCCCGTTTTATGCAATATGTGTAGTAGAGGTTAGGACGGGGTCTTAGATGTGGACACTCCATGCCAGCATGGTTAGCTCGGCATACCGGGCACCATACAAGCTCCCTCTTTGGATAGAGATGGGGTTGGCCGCTCCGATCCTAACCTTGGTTGGTTCTCCATTGTTGGGTCATTTGTTGCATTAATGCAGCAAACGACCAACTGCTCGACTTGCTATCTAGATGTGGACTCTTTTGCCTTTCCCCTCAGACTTAGTGCTGGTGGTCTTAAAAGAAGCTTCTGATGTGCCCTCATGAAGTTCTCGGGAATGCGTTCCCTTGAAATTGGACTCAAAATCCATAGCACTCTTGTAGCATTGCTCAAAGAAGGTATGGCAGCCCAAGGCATACAATGAGTTGTGTAAGGGAACATCATCAAGACCCTCTAGAAATCTCCCTATTAATCTTTCATCAGAGAACTTGTCTCTCGCATTGCAGCGTGAGTGGAGATATCTAACTCTATTGATGTAGTCTTTAATGGTTTCTCCTTCCCTCTGTCTGACATTATGCAGCTGCTCCACTCGGCTCCATTTGGCACCTTAGCGAGAATATCCTACCTTGAAGGCCTCTTTCAAGGCTTCAAAGGTAGCCTTGTCCTCTGCTTTCAAGGACCTAAATCATTGGCCTGCTTTCAAGGACCTAAATCATTGGCCAAAGGCACTCACCTTGACTTGATCTTCTACATGGCCAAAGGCCTTCGCAAATCTGATTAAACATCTCCAAATATGGGATGGGATCTCTAGTCCCATCAAACTTAGTGATAAGTTTCGAGATGTTGGCGAGTTCGTTCCGCTCTAATCTTGGTGCAGGTGCAGGTTATACTAGTGCTAAGGTTTTTAGTTGACTTATTAAGATTATTATGACTTAGCATGTCCCTATCTAGACTGATGCTCACACATGTGGATATAGAGAGTAATAGCCAAAGCAGTTAAATTTATAAAGCATCATTTTTTCAATTAAATGTATGGTGTGAATATTCGCAATTAGATGATGTTTTATCTTTCTTCTTTGTATTTTATTTAAAGAATGATACCCACAAATATATTTTTTAAATTTAGATCTTTATTTAAATAACCATGTGTTGCTAACTCGAGCATCATCGATTCAAAAAACGTAATTGTCCCATTGTACCATTAAAGAAAGAATAACATACACCAGCTATACATATAGAACACCAAAGAGAAAAAAAGGACTACCGTCTCTGTTTCTCTATCTTCAACAAAGGTAGGCTTTGATCTTTATGGAAAACCCCCAGAAGACCCCCCAAAAAAAAAGTCGCGCCAAAAGAAATCTTCGAGTAAAAACTCCGAGTAATAGTTTTTCATTATTAAAAAATATTACTGTAAAAACAATTTTAAATAACACCTAATCAAGACCATATAATAATCTATTAAGGTTGTTCGACACAAATGCTTTTATTTTGGTAACACTATGTTATTAGAGAGAACTTCATGCATGTATTCACTCCGACAATTCCAATTATGATGTTTTTTGCATAGCATTTTCCTCTTATTCTTCCCCTATGACCTAGTCCTATTGGATTGTTCATGTCTCCCTAGTAGTGTCGAAAGTTTGCTCTATTAGTTCCTCAAAACTATATAAGAATTATCAAGTTTTGGTAATTTTTTAAAACAATTAGTATGATATTATCTTAATTAGTTAGATTCTTAACCAAGATAAAGGTTTCCATGCCAGAATCGATAAAATTCATCCTCTCATATCTTTGCTCAAATATTTCTCTTAATGTGTACTCTCTGGGTGTTAATCTTTGCACCTCTTCTAAAATAGTCAATTCAAGGAGTTATAAACCTAAAAGATATATGCTAATCTCATCATCAATAATGTTTCCTGCCATGTTACATAATAATGTAAGTGGTGTCATACACTATTTATCGCTCAAACAATGCGATAAATAATGTTTCCTGCCATGTTACATAATAATGTAAGTGGTGTCATACACTATTTACTCGCTCAAACAATCTCATGCAATCTTTTTACTTTTTCCACGTAAAGTTTCTCATACCATCCTTTTGTATACTTTTCTCACCTTTTAGCTACTTTTCACATGTAAACTTTTCTTTTGCCCATGCGAATATTCCATTATTCTTTTCGTTTTGTTATCACTGGAGCTACGTTTTGATTTTTCAATATACACTTTTTTTTTGTCGGTACAAACTTTTTGCTCTCTTTTTACTATTTCACATGCAAGGGGAACAATGTTTTATCTAGTCTTCAATTAGACTCTTGTAACTATATGTATCTCTTCAATTCTTGACAAGTAGTAAACAAATGAATACGACAGCCAAAGGGTACACCAACTTAAGCAAATGTCTTTTGAGCCTTTTTTTTTTTGTTTCATTGAAGCTTGCACATCATTTGCAAGTTTTACCTTGCAAGCTACAATCACATCCATTTAGCTTTCCACTTAAGCACTTTACAGATTATCATTCTTCAACCATTTGGATATAATGCTAAAAGATATATCAAGCATACCATATTTTTATCTTAAATTTTTAAAAACAATGTGATAATTAATTATAAAGTTATATTCTTACCATTGGGCTTGTGCTTTGCCATTCAATTGTTTGGATACAAGGAGATTTCTTTATGCGTTTGCACATGTTGGATTAATATCTCCATTGTTTCTAAAGTCTACTATTCTACCTTTTCAATGCTTTGTCCAATCGTCTTTATCCTTTGTCTTAACTTTGAAAAAATCCTAACTATTGGGATACAATAAACCCATTCAAAATTGTTGTATGTCCTCATCTTTCCTTATCATCTCTTATACTTTTACCTCAATATATGTATAGAACTCCCTTTTTTATATTTGCACATAAAAAAGGAAGACAATTTCAAGCTTGGTTTCAATCTCCCCAAAAAATATGCATATAATGAACATTATAATAAAAATAAGACTAAGCATCAAAGAAAATATAGAATGTAAAATATACCATATTCTAGCTCTTTGAAGAATCAAAGTATACAAAATGTAAAATATGTTACCTTATAGCCCTTAAAAAAGTTAGATACAACAAGTCCTTGAAAGAGTATTATATTTATCACTTTAATATATTTTAATATAAACCTCTCAATATTTACTTTACCTTGTCAACATAGGTAATGGTAGAAGATTCAAAAAGATCCATGTTACATGGATATTAAGTTCTAACTCTTTTTAATTAGACGACTCTTTTTTTAATACTTTCTTATAGAACCCTTTTTGAGTCCAAATTTTTCACAATGCAAGAAAGTTATTAATACTTTAATAAGATCATATTATCTACCTCTTCGAATTTAAGAGTCATATACACTATCTGTAACACCCAAAATTTGGCATTGAAATATTTGATTTTTTATGGAACCATATATTTAGGTGACTAAGGGTGTGATGTTGCCTCAATGTCAAAATTCACTTGCCAACCAAGTGAGACTAGCCATTTTTTGTGAAAAATTATATGCTTTTGGTTTGAAAATGGTTGAAAAGTACCCTTATTATAAAACCACCCAAATTTGTCAACTTATATCAACTATTAACATTAAAAAAAGTCATGTGCACTCTTTTTGCTGTATTAAGAAAAAATAATATATACCGAGGAGATGACATAATTCTCTCCTTAAATTTGTAATGTGCTTCAACTCTTTTATTTTGATGCCTTTTACTCACCACAATTTCTTCTTGCTATCTACAAAATGTTGTCCCCATTAAAAAAAAATCGTTAGATTTAATCATATGCATATAATGATAAGAAGTTGCTGTCGAAAAATCCTTGCATGAAAAAAAGACATTCATCCAGTAGTCTATGTAGAACATAGTAAACATAGCATACTCCTAAGACGACATCATCCATGTGCACATGGTCACTAAATACAACCCAAATGCTGCAGACATGTAATAGCATTTTGTCTATATAGATACAATCTGAACGACCTAGTTGTTACCATGTTATTTGAACTATGGGATGCAAGCTCCTGAGTAGAGCTTTGGGGAGCTGTCCCACGTCCGAACCTTGCTACATATAGCCATAGTGCACGTAGGCAGAACCCGCACAAGTGCATGTGTAGGGCATGTGGAAATTTCTCCAAAAAAAAAAACACTAAATTTCTAGATAACCAAGTGTTAATACAATACAAGAACAACATTACGTGCATCAATGCTCAAGGGGCATGGCTTTCCAACGTCATGCACCTACACTAGGTCTTTCAACGGAAGTATTAGAATGCACATATAGGACTAAGATCACATTCATGCCACGCTATTCACTTTTCACATACAACACTACTCTCTTCATCCAAACCCATGGCCAGGCAGCAGATAAGCAGAGTATGGATCTGCACCATGAAACATTGTGAGAGCAACCCTAGAGAAAGAGGAAGCACATTTAGCAGCTTTTAAATTAAATTGTTCAAACCCATCCAAAGCTTTCATTGCTCAGCTTAACAGTCCATAAGTTGAGAAGAGTGGCTTCAACAGAACAGCATGGTAGGATGAAAGTTACAAATCCTATTTATAACATAGTTACTATTTGCAATGATAACTTCGAAAGATCAGTTTAGCAGCATCGTACTGAATCTCCGATGAAAAGAACCTCGTTTCCTTTTTGTAGGCCCTAGCTGTGACCTCAATTCACGCAAGACCTCCTTTTGAGTTAACTAGCAAATGATATAGCTATCACTGGAATTTCACTTCAGCACTTTTAATTCAACTAACCAATGAAATAAACTAATCTGACAAGATCAAACACTCAGGGTGGTCAAACCCCCAAAGAGAAAGTCAACTTGACTGCAATACAAATACAACAGCTCCACCCATAAACGTGGGTCTCTCCTCTCTCCTGAACCAGGTGGTCTTTCATATAGGGGAAGGTGACTAGATTGCATCACAGCAAAGATATCGATGTCTTCATCTGCCATGTTGCATGTCTATATTTACATCGATGTAGTGGAGCTGTAACGCAAATGCTTTTCATAAAATTCTATCAACTGAAAGCATAGCAAAAATTTGTCAGCATCCAAAGACAAAACACATAAATAACTGAGCACTTACCAAAAACGCAGTTGAATGACACGGAAACTAAATGTTCAACCTTGGCACACACTGCTATTAAAGGCCAAACATAGAATATATACGAGTGATTCCAAGACAAGCATCATCACGTGACAAAACTACTAACCAGTCCTGGAAAATTTGCCTTCATGAACTTGTTATCTACCAGAACTTCTCGCCCATCAGCCCTGTCCAGATCATGAAGAAGCATTAAAACACTAAACAAACCCAACGTAAACTAGCAATCCAGAATATATGCTCAGCCCTTTCATTGGTCCAATTTCGATATGGGAGGGCCATAAATTTCTCTTCTTTTAAATACTTTTTTACCATCGGCGTGTGACTTGCATCACAGAGAGAAAGACATTATGACAACCATCCATTATCTATGGAACTTGGTATCATCACTGCAGCAACCTTGACATCTGAGAAATCAGAGAAATCTCCAGGGAATGGCCTATAAAAGTCGTCCACATCTGTGGGACTGTAGGAGGTAGTAAACCTCCGACTTGATCTTCAAAACGTTGATCTCTTCTCTGGTCTTGTTCTGACTGAGAGCCTGTGGCAGCTTCTCCCACTACCCCATCAAGAAACCAATCAAAGGCTCAGTCTGGCTGCTGATGAAGTTTGCCCAGGAAGCAGTCAACCAGTCACTAAGTGTAGGGTTTGCACACAAGGTAGAGCTATGAAGGGTTATAGACACCTGGAGGCACCGACCTAGGCATCCACCAATCTCCCTTGAAACAAGGCTAGGGCTTACTGCACAATCCCATAGGCCCATGTCTAACTCTGGCTTCTTATCCAATCAAGATGGCCTAAATATCCAAGTACATTATCCTAAATATCCAAGATGTATAGATCTTCATAAACACCAACCAATTGTGGGTATTGATCTTCCCCATGCACACAGGTCTTCACGAAACACTTGGGAGATACACTTGTACTTGTCACGCGCACTTGCTGTGTTAGGGTGCCACATGGACATTCAGCATAGTCAGTACATTTAGGATACCTTCTTAGATGGTCCAAGAGCACCCAGGGACCTGTCGCCACACACCATCTAGGTCAATTAGGGTAAGTCAAGTCGTGCCCATGGCACAAGTCTGGCTAAGATTGTAGGAAAAGGAGACGTCCAAAAGGTACCCTTTTCCATGCAATATTTGGCCGAGGCTATCGATCCTTGTATTAAGGACCAAGCCTGGTCCATAGAGATCATCTATCCATAGCCTTTATTGAAAGAAGCAAATAATCATCCATCATCATTAGAGTGAGCAAAGGTTCGAAGGTTAAGGTTATTTGTAAAAGAATCATGTTTTCCCTAGTTACATTCACCACAAAGTAGATGCCAAGGGTAGCCACCTTTTTCCCTACATTCTACTTCAAACCAACCCCATAGGCCTCTTGCCAAGGACCTAAGCTCTCACCGTATCAAAAGGCATCAACCAATTTGAAGAATTTTACCGTCAAATGAACTCCGCAAACTGCACAACCTGTCTGGAGAAAATTTGTGGAAACGGCACCTCCAGTTGGAATAAAGCAAAACCCTCTTAGGGCTCATTAATTGGGTCTATGATAAGCACACACATCAAATCTTCAAGCATTCTATCTGCTGGTTGGTGAGAATCAAGTATTTTCTCAATTTTTGGCCATCTGTCATTAACAATGGATTAAGGCTAATTATATGCCTAATCCCTACCATCAAGGGTTCAAACCTGACATCGAGGAGTTGCCATGTCATGCTGTATCATTCGTTTGCAAAACCCCTTTGATTTTGACATTCATTTGCATCCTCCAACTCACACTACATTTCTGCCTATGCCATCAAGGGGGAGCATTGCACTAATGAGATCAAGGAGTGCCATCAAGCACCTAATCTCTGTTGTGAAGGATTAAGCACTAACCTACCATGAAAAATCAGAGGTTAAGACCTTCCTGGGCATAAAAAATGGCATCCCTTTCTATGCATTTAGACAAGTTGATGGTCTAGGCTTCCATACATGGCAAATGAAGGTTAAGTACCATCTTATGAGGAAGAGCATTTGGAGCGTAGTTAATGGGAAAGAAAAGAAGCCTACCGCTAGAGATACTAAACTTGCATGGATCACTAGAGGTGATAAAGCTTTTTCCATTATTGCATGACTACATTCATCATATCTCTGACATAGTTGTCTCTAGAAGCATGGAATAAGCTAGAAGAATTGTTTGGGGAAAAGAGTAGAAATTCTAAGATTGCATTGAAGATTGATTTCTTTGAGCTTAAGTTAAACACTTATGAGTCATTCGCTACCCATGTTAATCACATGAAGAGTCTCATGACTCAACTCTCAGCTATTGGAGCACCAATGGGTGATGACGATGCGGTGGAAGTTCTCCTAAAGAGCATGCCAAATGAGGAGTATGGACATCTGGTCACTACTCTCAAGAACTTTTCCTTCTCCGACAATTAAAGCATCGCTTCCCTCCAAGAGCGAGAAAAGAAGATCTAAGAAAGAGGTGAAGACCAAGCTTTCTTCTCCAAGAAAGATCCTCACAAAGAACCGTCCAAGGGTAAAGATAACGAATGCAACTTTTGTGGTAAACGTAACCATGAAGAAAAAGATTGCTTCTTCAAAAAGGAATGTAACTTTTGTGGGAAAATGAACCATGAAGAAAAGGGTTGCATCTTCAAAAAGAGAGCATCCTCAACACATCTTGCAAGAAATGAAGAGGCTTCCAAAGAAGAGGCCAAGCTCGCACTTGATAGTGAATGGGTTTTCTAAAGCCTCCTTGAGCCAAAGCAACTCTACAAAACATACCTACTCTTCTGTAAAAATCTCACTAGACTATGTTGGTGAAACCAAAGCCAAAAAGAGCTTGGTAAATCCAAACATGTCTAGACTAAGGTGGTGAAATTAAAGCCTAGTAAATCTACACGTCCAACGTGCTAGATAATTACTTGAGGGGTAGTATTGGAAGAAGTCAATAATCATCCATCATCATTAGAGTAAGCAAAGGTTCAAAGGTTATTTGCAAAAGAATCAAGTTTTCCCTAGTTACATTCACCATGCCAAGGGTAGCCACCTTTTTCCCTATATTCAAGGAGATGCTTGTGGAGAGAATAGGGGTCAATTGAATTGATTCCTAACTGTAATTCACCCGGTCGGGTGTTAGCACTATTTGGGCAACCCCTCGTAAATAATTAACACGCAACGCCTCTGAAATAGCACAAGACAAAGACAATGCTGAAAATGAACAACCGTACAGTGGCACCACACTAGGGCTGAAACCAAGCCAACCCCTCAATACCTAGTATATTATTGAAGTATTTTATTTAGTACAATGTTCCACTGGCTCTTTAAGCCACATTTGCCATGAACAGAAGGAATGAATACATGTACCAAAGTGGAAAGGTACGTTAAGGTAAGGTACGCATTCATGTAGGAGTTGAGATTTGAGGTACGTTAAATACATAAGGTCTGTAAAAACATAAAAAATATACTATATAGTGTACATATATATACAAAAAAATGAATAAAAAAACAATTCATTTCTGAACATTCAACAACACCACAATTACCAAAATGAGAGCTCCATCCGTCAACATGTTTCCTTTGCTATCATACTCTCAGCTCTGGCTCTGCAATGGCAGTGACCGCAGCGGCTGGCACCGCATCATCATCATCTCTCCCTGCAATGTCTGTATCATTGAGAGGAATGGCTATGTTCGCACTTTGCATAAGTTGGCTAAAATCGGCAGTGGCAACCGGCCTAGGGTTCTTTTTCGCCCAAAATGTTTTTAAAAACCGCCACGTACTTGCCAATGAGGTAATAGCTCAAGTGGTGAAGGTGTTTGCCTAGGCCCAAGAGGTCTTGGGTTCAAAACCCCCCTTGGTTCTTCCTCGGCGGCATTGCCTACAAGTAGATAAATAAGCGGCTACTACAGGCGGGCACCTACGGCGGTGAAAAATCGGTAACTACAGGAGGGTCTTGGGCCAAATGTCTGTCGAGGCGCCACCGGGAGGGAGGAGCACGTACGGATCTGTACAGTACGGTATAGTACCCTACTATATGCTAAACTATACCTTATAATAAGGTGCGTTCATGGAGATGCAACCTTGACATGTACCAAACAAGATTGTTTGTTGGAGAAGAATTATGTCGGTGGAGAGCCTCGCCAACAATCCCCACCTCTCACTAGAGCAAAAGCAACAACAAAATTGGTGTTCCAGTTCCACACACGACACTAGCGTGCTCGCACTAGCACCTAGGTTGCAGCCTCACGATAGCGAGTATGCTGAAAATGGAAGACAAGCACTAGAGAACACTCGACACAAATCCAAGCAACATCAAAGTATGTCTCTAAGCCTAGCGAGGCATGCCGTGACAAACTCAACCACATGTCCAAGGGATAAAGATATAGAGAGAGAGGGGAGAGAAAAGGGAATGGGGATCTTGCACAGTATACCACATCGAGCGGGGAACAAGCCCCGCCCCCTTTCAGGAATTTATTCAAGAACAATCCACGAGCACGCTGGCCAGGATCAATACAATCAATGAATACAAAACAAATAGATATGCCGATGTAGGATATCCAAGTCGATGTCAATGTCGAGGCACAAGATCTTTGATGCCGAGCACACCACACGGACGACCCACAAGTATCTCTCACCGAGCTAGTACAAGATCCAATATCCAAATCCAATAGATCCCAAGTCCAATGAATCCAAAGCCAAGTCCAAAATCCAAGCTCCATGTCTAAGCTCTGTGTAGCATGTTCATGTCTAAGCTTCATGCCCAAGCTCTCTGTCCAAGTTCTTCATGTCTATGCTCAAGTTCACGCTTCCATGCCGAGCACACCACGGGGATGATCCACAAGTGTCTCTCACCGGGCTAGTACGAGATCCAATATCCAAATCCAATGGATCCCAAGTCCAATGAATCCAAAGCCAAGTCCAAGTCCAAAATCCAAGCTCCATGTCTAAGCTCTGTGTTCCATGTTCATATCCAAGCTTCATACCCAAGCTCTATGTCCAAGTTCTTCATGTCTATGCTCAAGTTCAAGATTCCATGTCCAAACCTCATGTTCCATGTCCAAACCTCATGTTCCATGTCCAAGCTCTATGCCCAAGGTCTCCATGCCCAAGTTCTATGTCCAAGTCCTCCATGTCCAAGAAACACTCGCTCATCCCATGAGTAATCTCCACAACTCCTATAGCCTTGTCGATGATGAAAACCCTAGAAAATCTCTTTCTGGCAAGAAAACTAATATAAGACATTTTTTAATGGTGTTCAGACAACAACCTCCAAAAAGCAGTTTTTAGGATTTTTTGAGCAATTTTAGGGTTTCTAGATTGTTCAAGGTTTCTGAAATTTTCAGTCCGTACAGCTGTATGGATCCGTATAGTCGCACAGAAAGATGGTGACGTGGCACTACAGTTGCTGGAGGCGCTCTGAAATCAACAGGTAGCGATGAAAAACTCCAAGATTTGGTTCATAGATGATGATGAAGAAGATAATCTCCATGCTTGCACGAAGATGGCAACGCGATGAGAAGAGGTTCTTCTTCAACTTCATGCTCAAGAGAGGCTCATGCTTCTTTTATACTTGGGGAAGCCTTACTTTTTGCCAAAAAGTGATGTTTTTTCTTTGCTTTTGTCTTTTTATTAAATATTATTAATAATAGCCAAAGTTCTTAATTTGTGCTTTTACAACTTCAAAGCCTTGCTTTTTGGTCCTAGAGCTGCTTTTTGAGAAAGCGACTTTTAGCTTTTTGATCCGGCTTAGTCTCCTCTTTCCAATGGTGCCCTTGGCTCGTGGTCAACCTTGTTTGACTTTTTGCTTTTTCTTGCTTTTTGACCAAGAATGGTGCTTTTTCTTAATCAATCCTTATGGACCCTGTCCCCATGTCTTCTTCCACCTGTCTAGTATCCAGGCATGGATTTCATTATGTGAAATAGAGTCATTATGTGAAATAGAGCTAGGAAGACCAAATAGTTACAATGTCGATGAAGTAGAGAGCGTAGAATGCAACCGGTCAGACGCGAGCATCGCCCACGAGCACAAACAAGCTCATGTAAGGCCCGGAACAGCTCCAAACAACAAAACGCAACCAAAGGGGCTCGTGGGGAATAGTCGCCTATCCACAAAGGCTTCTTGGGAGCTGGCCGTTCCAACATGATGACATGGTGCCCGAAAAGGTGGTTCAACTAGGTAGCAAAACAAACAGCAACCGACACGTGGAGAGAGGCGCCCTTCAAATGAGGATCCCAAATATGAAGTCGGAATTGCAATTGGGTGAGTGAAGCCCCCTGTGTTAGAAAAACAACGAAGAGCTTGTGTGAAAAAAAAATGACGATTAAGCTTGCAAGGAGATGAGTCGTCGTCGTGCATGGGATTTTAGGTGCCCACACCTACCCTTTGCCACATGGGTGGTCACCCCTCACTTTTGGGGTGTCCAACCTTCACAGCTTGGCCAATAGGGTGCTTGGCCAATAGGGTGCCCACAAGATTTCGGCCCCAAGCACTTTGATAAAGTGTCCATCTATTTTTAAATGAGAGTGAACCTACAAAGATTATGAACATTACAAAGCATTTTAATAGATTAAAACAAAGGTTTAGTGTGCACTTACAACATGTTCCCATGCCAAAAAACTTGTCAAAATATAGAGGATTCGCACAATTCACGAGTAGGCATTCGAGTCCCGTGAATTGGACATTCATAGCATGCAATCACGAAAACAATTCATGCGAAAATAATTTCAAGCATGCAAACACGTGTGCATTTGCACTTTGTTATGGACAAATCTCCCAGTCATAAAACATGTACAACACTGCCATTTTTGGGCATAAATCTGCCACTTCAGAAAGCTCAGAACTAAGATGCCGAACACTCGAATCCACACTTGCATAGAACTGGGACACAGACACTCGGATCCACACTCTCGCCACAAACAAGCACGAAAATTGGGATCCGAACGCTCGAATCCACACATTGGCCTCAATGCAAGCGGCATGAAGGTTGTTTACCCCCCATAAATTTGCACAAGACTGAAGAAGACAATTTGGGTGGCCAAATGGTGACATGCCCTACGGCTGCTAAACGATTGTCCTCAACTGAAAACGCATTCAGGTATGCTTGTAGAAGTTATAGATAGTCGGTGAAGTATTCTTTGTCTACCCAGTTTGCATCAATAGCAAAATAGTTTTGAAAGTTCACATGGTATCGCCTAAAAAGCTTGCAACCAACTAGCTCTCTCTCTCTTTGTGTGAGAGACTATTTGCTCTAGCAAAAGTGTCTCTTCAAGCTCATCAACCTCTAGCAGCTATTCTCTAACAGGCTCATGCAGATATGGTTGTCAAAATACACAGCGGAGATGATAACCAAATCTGAGAATACAAGAGCAAGTAGAGTGCAGAAAATAGACAGCATAAGAGAAGGAGAGAGATAGACGTGTAACTCTACTCTATATACACAAGATCCCGGAATGATACAAGATAATATGACAAGGGAGCAATGGGGCCATTTTATATAGCCCCCATACTCTAGTCGGCCTGCATCAGAAGCAGCCAACAAGCCCTAAACCTCCACGACTTGCTGAAGACACCCAGTCGGCCAGCTATAATGGGTCGGCTAGCACATAGGTGAAGTCGTGGACCTGATGGAGGAGTCGGCCAGAATCTGTCAGCTCCAGCCACCATAGGGTAGCCACCCAAGCCATAGAAAAATGAAAAAAATGGGAAAAAATACGGGGAGTGAGGAAAAATGAGAAAAACACCTACGAGGGCGGGCACACCCACAACACAGGCCCTCGTGTATCAGTAAAGACAGGTGATGACTTCCTGGCTATGAAACCAACCCCAGGGAGCTGGAGTACCGCCTGAGCATAGCCTAAGGTAGAGACTTCGTGAAGAGGTCCGCCGCATTGTCCTCCGTCGAACAATAAAGTAGCAAGATGTCACCAACCAAGATCTTCTCACGTACAAAGTGATACTGTATCTCGATGTGCTTGGTCCGGGAATGTAAAACCGAGTTCCGAGCAATAGCTCTGGTTATCACACTGGATGACTGTGGGCTCCTTCTGTGGAAACCCAATCTTGCCTAGCAACCTCCGCAACCACACAACCTCGCAAGCAGCACCACAAGCAGCCCGGTACTCTGCCTCTGTCGAAGATTAGGCAATAGTTGGCTGCCTCTTACCGCTCCAATAAACCGCTCCTAAGCCGAGGGTAAAACTATAAATTGAAGTAGATCTCCTCGTGTCTAGATCTCCTTCCCAATCTAAGTCACTCAAACCTTGGAGTCTCACTCCATCCCCTACTGTGTAGAAGAGTCCTAGATCCTTCGTACTCGGCAGATACCGCAAGATCCGCAATCGTGCGTCCCAATGAGACTTCAACGGTGTTTGCATAAAAGAGCTCAATAGCCCCACAGAGAAGCTCAAGTCCAATCTGGTGTTCAACAACCAGATCAATGAACCAAATAGCTTCCGATACTACGAGGCATCAACTGGCTCACAAGGATCATTAACAGTTAACTTTGTATTCGGGTCCATCGACGAAGTAATAGGCTTGCAGTTCTCCATCCCAAAGGCTTCAAGCAACTCATGAACATATCGCTGCTGAGAGACGAAAAACCCCCTCTGGGTCTGCCAGATCTCCAATCCCAAAAAGAAGTGGAGAGAGCCTAGATTGGTCATCTCAAACTCCTTTGACAAGGCAACCTTCGTCACGACATGACCGCCGGTGAGAATGAGATCATCCACATAAAGGATGATAATCGTAACCATGCCGCGTTCCCGAAAGAGATACAAGTTGGAATCTGCAACCGATCTCTGAAAACCAATCCGAACAAAGAAGGAATCAATCTTCTGATTCCAAGCCCTGGGAGCCTGTTTAAGACCATACAAGGCCTTACGTAACCTGTAAACCATCCCTTCTGATCCTGGAACAACAAAGCCTAGAGGTTGCTCAGCATACACCTCCTCCTGCAGATCACCATTAAGAAACGCAAATTTTACATCCATTTGATACACAGGCCACCTCCGATAAGAAGCAAGGGCAAGAACGGTCCGAATCGTGGTCATCCTTGCTGTCGATGCAAAGGTATCCTTGTAGTTGATGCCTGGCCGTTGAGCATAACCTTTAGCCTCGAGTGTAGCTTTGTGTTTGTCCACCGACCCATCTGACGCATATTTGGTCTTAAAGACCCATTTGACACCAATGACTCACCGTTTCGACGACCTCCGTACCAACTCCCATGTGTTGTTCTTCTCGATGGCATCAAGTTCCACCTGCATGGCTTTCCTCCAAGTATCCTGTGAAAGAGCGAAAGTGGGCTCCTTGTCCCGCATGATACGAGACATCAAAGCATAGTTTACCTGAAGAAGCTCCGCTGAATGGCTTTTGTCGCGGACTCTGTGCGATCTTCGAGGGCCATCCTCTGTGGTCTATTCAGAGAGAAGCTCCGTGACACCTGACTCCCAAAGGGTGTCTATCAACCACTTGGGTACTCAAACAGACCGCGGAGCCTCCTACTGTCGCGGGGGCTCTACTCCAACTGCGGGCTCAACCTCCTGTACTAATTGTGGTTGTCCAGCTGGAACAATGGACTGGGAATCATCATCAGACTCCTATGGGTCTCCAAGAAGTGGCGGCTCCTCGACAGTGGATACTGGAACATGCTCATCAAAAACCACATCCCGGCTGACAATAATCTCATCCCGGCTGACAATAATCATACAATCTGTATCCCGTCGAAAGAGAATTATACCACACAAAAATAAGCTTACAGGACTTGGAGTCAAGCTTCCCCCTCTGCTTCTTCGGAATATGTGCATACGCATCGCTCCCAAACACACGGAAGTGGGAGACATCAGGTTTCCTACCAAAGTATGCCTCAAAAGGAGTCATGTGAGGTACTGAAGTCGTCGGAGACCGGTTGAGGGTATGGACAGCCGTCGCCACAGCCTCTCCCCAAAGTGGACGAGGAAGATCACGATGCTCCAGCATCGTTCTCTCCATCTCCACCACAATCTTGTTTTTGCGTTCTACAACTCCATCCTCAGATGGCGATCCTGTATTGGCCAGTTCTCGCTTGATGCCATGATCTGTACAAAATCTGACGAAAGCATTCGAAGAGAATTCACCTCCTTTGTCAACCTTGAGAGTCTTTACCTGCAATCCAAACTCTTTCTCCACCATCACATGCCAATCCTTGAACCGTGAAAAAGCTTGGTGCTTCTGTGAAAGAAAGTAGACCCATGTGAATCTGGAACAGTCATCCACAAGCAGCATGAAATATAGAGAACCTCCCAATGATGGTGTCTGCTCAGGTCCACACAAGTCAGTGTGAATCAACTCCAATGGTTTTGAAGCCTGCCTGGAAGCATGCTTCGGAAAGGATTCCCTATGCTGCTTACCACGTATGCAAGAACTGCAACGTCCTTGCCTGCTGCCAACATATGGCAAGACAACCACTATCTGGTCCTGGAAAGCTCGCCGCAGTGCATCCACATTTAAGTGGCCAAACCGAAAGTGCCACAGATCTCCGACATGAGAACCTATCAATGAGGAGAGTGCGCAGAGCTTGTAGATACCATTCTCCACACCGCCTTCCCAAACAACCTCGCCAGTCTCACGGTCCCGTAGAGCAACTAAATGCTCCTCAAATTCCACCCGAAAGCCAGGCTTGCATACTTCATGCACTAACAGAAGATGAAAACCAAGAGCAGGGACGTAAAGAACACGGGAGGAATGCTTACCCTCCTTGCCGTCGGGAATAATCTCCATCCGGCCCTCACTGTGTATCGGAATGGTGGAGATGTAGCCAATGAAGATGCGACCTAATTGCCGTTTCAGATCCAAAAAGAAGTCTCGGGAAGGAGTCATGTGCCTGGAAGCACCATTGTCAAAAATCCACTCGCGGGTATCCTTTGCGGTGAAGCCAACTGCCTCCTCGCTCAAAGACGATGAAGCATGTGAGTCCATCATCTGTAAGCGCACAAATGCTGGAGTCTTTGCAGCTAAGGCTGAAGAATCAGCACTCTTCCCAGCCCGCTTAGGACACTTCTTCCAATAGTGGCCTTTCTTGCCACAATCATTGCAGGACCTCTCGGCCTTCACTTTCTCTCAATCCGTGTCAGGCTTCTTCTCAGAGAGCTGAGGAGGGTTCGTGAATCGTTCCTCCTGGTCCAAGACCATGGGCACAAGCTCCTTCCATGTAATGGTGCTGAGCCTACCACTAGTAATCAAAGAAGAGTAGAAAGCGGAATACTGAGAAGGCAAGTGGGACAACAAAGTGATGGCCATATCTTCTGATGATATCTCCTTCAACTTCCAAAACGATACCCTGTTATAAAGAGAAGCCAAGTGTTGCCGTATGCCTCCAGCCAGCGTCATATGCTTTACATGATTGATTACCTGCGGTGTGCAGTTAAGGAAGATAAATGAACGGACCCTGGCGTTGACATGATCCCACAACTGTGCATGTGCCTTGCGGTCCTTTCTGGTTGACTGTAACTTCCCTTCCTCTGCTTCCAACCGTGGAACCCCGACAACAATGAAATCAGCAAGGTCATATGGCTCCAGCACAGATTCCATCATAACCTTCCATATGCCGTAATTGTTCCCGTCCAACTTACGGTCCACGGGAAACGTGGGGAGTGTTGGGATCTTCACATGCTTCTCAGCCATCTCTAATAAATCTGCCATTGCGAGGATGTATCTAAAAAGGGTAGGTGGGTGGGAAAACAAACTTACACCTGCAAGTGGCTGTCCAGCAAATCAGCCCGCCGTCCTCTTGCTTCTTCTCTTCCCGAACAGTCCACCAATCAGCAACGCTACAGTCTCCCTCTTGCTCACACAACTCCCAAGATCTATCAAGAGCCTAGGGCTCTGACACCATGTCAAAATACGCAGCGGAGATGATAACCAAATTTGAGACCACAAGAGCAAGTAGAGTGCAAAAAATAGACAGCACAAGAGAAGGAGAGAGATAGACGTGTAACTCTACTCTATATACACAAGATCCCAGAATGATACAAGATAATATGACAAGGGAGCAATGGGGCCATTTTATATGGCCTCCATACTACAGTCAGTCTGCATCAGAAGCAGCCGAGAAGCCCAAAACCTCCACAACTTGTCGAAGACACCCAGTCAGCCAACACATAGGTGAAGTCGTGGACCTGATGCAGCAGTCGGCCAGAATCTGTGAGCTCCAGCCACCACAGGGTAGCCACCCAAGCCATAGAAAAATGGGAAAAAATACGGGGAGGGAGGAAAAATGAGAAAAACACCTACGAGGGTGAACACACCCACAACTGAGGCCCTGGTGTCTCAATAAATCCATCTTGCTTTTGCTATTCCTTGTATTCTTTGATGAGCGCTTCTAGTTCCTCCACTTCGACGCGTAGCGCGACAGGAGATGACTTCTAACAATGGCCCCACATACTTCCGCAATAAACTCACATGAAATGCATTGTGAATCTTCCAATGATCAAATAATGCTAGCCTGAAAGAACCTTCATTGATCTGCTTGATCAACTTGGAGGGCCCATAATACCTAGTAGAAAGCTTAGATCACACTCCCTCTTTTACTTGGCCTCTTGCGAAGTCTTACTATCTCAAATTTTAGCAATACCCAATCATCCTCTTTGATGTCCATTTGCCTTCTATGCTTGTCAACGGCCTTCTTAAGCTTATCTTGAGACCTGACAATTGATAGCTGCACCTGTGCAACGGCAACATCAAGATTTCGAACATACCCATAGGCAACAAATACCTCAATACGTAGGATGGGTGGCAAGCTCACTTTGCCATAGACAATCTCAAACACGGACTTTCCCATAGATGCATGTACCGTATTGTTGTAAACAAACCCTACAAGTAGTAGATACTTCTCCCACGCGATCTTTTGTCTACAACATAGGCACCTAAGAAGATCTAACACGGTTGAATTTGCAACCTCACTTTGGCCATCTGTCACCATTTGGCCACCCAATTGGTCCACCTGTGCTTTCTCATCATGTATGTACATTGGACTGGTGTCCATGGCAATTGTATATGCCGGGGATTGATGCCACTCATGTGATACTGTGGACTTGACTTGTGCCTCCGTGTACATGCCCGGAAATGCTTGGTGGATTGGTGTTCCATTGGGTCTGGTACCTCGTGTACTTGCCTGGAGCACGTCTATTTTGGTATAGTCTCATGAACGGGGATTGTCCATACCAATGCTGCATTGCATAGCATCTTTATGTGCTTGCTTGCAATTGAAATTGCATGCTGTTTTCATGCTTGCTTGACCAATGTGTAGTTCCGAGTAGGGGGACGCTCGCCCGCGAACCGTGTGTCTGGATGGGAAAAGGTCTGAAGCTCTTGAAAGACTACTTTGGGCATCGCTTGCCCACCTGCTTCAACCTTTGCTTCATAATCCAAAGATAAACCCAATCCCCTTCCGAAAACTTCATATCCCTTCGGTCTTTATTGGCCTGTCGAGTATAGGCCTCATGTGCCTTAGCCAAACAATCTTTTACTGACTCTAAAATCTCCTGGTAAGACTCCGTCACTCTTTTCGCAGATGAGAGTGATTTTGAAAAAAAAAAAACCTCCCCTTCCCCCCATTGGGAGGCACTGCCAACCACACCCATGGAGTAGGGTGGGGGATAGGGCTCTTTTTTGCATTGAAATAGGTAGAGTTTTGCATCATATCCTTGATTGCACCGCCAACTGTCCCCATGAGGGAAGGGGGAAGGTTGAGGGATCTTTTTTTCCATTAAAATAGGTAGAGTTTTGCTTCATATCCGTGGTTATCTCTTTTTTAGAAAGTTTGATGTGTATGTTGGTTTATAGTATGAAGTTAGGTAGTCCTTGGGGGGAGGGGGAGTGAGAGATGGTATTAGGGTGAGAGAGAGAGAGAGAGAGTACAATGATTTTAATGAAAATAAAAAAGGCCCCTCAGTCCCCCTTTCCCCCATGGGGCAATTTGAGCAAACCTAACATGATTGAATTGGAAATCTCACATCACCCATCAATTCGGAAGTGATAAGCATGTAAGGACTCAATCTTCTTGTCTAACATTACCCTTTAACGTAAACATGGGGTCTTTATCATGGAGAATATATTTAGGCACGTCCCATGAAGCTTAATAAATGAGACATAAATACTTTAACTCTATGTTTAATTTCAATTTTGATTATGTTTTTTTATAAGAATAGTGTGAACTGTTATGTTCCTTTTGAAGAACATAACTAAGTTTGGCATTGATGACAAGACTAGACTATTGCTAAGGAGGATTGTAGCTATGGGATAGAAGTAGAACATAAAATTTAGACAAGAAAGATAAAATTTCCTTCACTCTCTCTCTCTCTCTCTCTCTCTCTCTCTCTCTCTCTCTCTCTCAGATCCACCAATTGTTGTAACCTTTTTGGTCTCATAGGTCATTTTGGCCTTTTGAAGACGTTAATATATCATTTCATTTCTCTCTCTATCTATCTATCTATCTATATATATATATATATAAAGAGGATCTATCCCCTTTCTCTCTATGTAAAATGGATTTATCCAGTTCTCTCTTTATGCACAAAGAGGGTAAATAGATCCTCTCTCTAAACAGGATCTACCCCCTTTCTCTCTCTGCGTAAAATGGATTTATTGGGTTCTCTCTATATACAAAGAGGAAAAATAGATTGTGTTTTAAAAGAAGATCTAGCCCCTTCCTCTCTTTGCAAAATGGATATATCTGGTTCTCTTTGTGCGTTATTGGGTTCTCTCTCTTTGTACAAAGAGGGAAAATAGATCCTGTTTTAAAAGAAGATCTAGCCCCTTCCTCTCTTTGCAAAATGGATATATCTAGTTCTCTTTGTGCACATATAGAGGTTGACTATGACTCAATTCAAGGGCAAATAGAACTAGGTGCCTATCCATTTCAAAGCAAATAATCCAATATCTATATGTTTCAAAGCAGACAATCAAGGTATGTGCCCTTCTCATGATGTTTCATTTGTAAACTATCACCTTTCTTTGTCTCTAAGGCCACATTATTGTACATCCAAGACTATTGTTTGATTTTCTAAGCTACTTATGCAAATCTACGCATGATGATGTGTTAGGGTGTTG
The DNA here is from genome assembly GCF_041138505.1 of Cibotium barometz. Taxonomy (NCBI): domain Eukaryota; kingdom Viridiplantae; phylum Streptophyta; class Polypodiopsida; order Cyatheales; family Cibotiaceae; genus Cibotium; species Cibotium barometz. The sequence goes on from NC_141085.1 coordinate 11,014,366, forward strand.
AAGAAAACTCTTAGAATAAGAAGCATAAGTGATAAAACCTCTTTTTACACTTAAGGTTTTTTTAAAGGATACTTAAATAGGCAACATTCCTTGTGAACCCTACACCTATACTACAATGGTAAAGAGTGAAACCCTAATATCTTGTATATCTATGACCACCAGTAATGGCGTCATAAGCGTCATGGAGAAGAGCTACCCTGAACGACTTCATGACACAGAGTCGGCCTTTGTAGAAAAGCCAACCATCGCGTATCAGAAAGTGGCATGGTCCTGTGGCATCCAATGCCTGTTCTCACTGTGTACCAAATTCCTCGGAATCTGCGTATGTGTGCTTCATGTCGTCTAGTCTTGTACCTACAAGGTCGAGTCTAGTGGTCTAAATCAAAGACACTTGTCCCTTCCTATTCAAAGCATCAGCCACTGGATTGGCCTTTCTTGGAAGGTGCTCAATCATACCACCAAATTGCTAGAATATCTAGCTCCAACGGTGTTGTCGGTCACCCCATTGTGCACTGGGCATTGTCTGAATCCAGCGTAATGCATGATGATCAATGCAAACCTCAAAGTCATGGCCATAAAGGAAATGTTTCCAATGTTTCAAGGCCTGTATAACTGCAAGGAGTTCATGATCGTAGACTGAGTAATTTTTCTCTGCGGACAGTAACTTACGAGACATGTAAGCTACTGGATGACCATTCTGTTGTAATACACAGCCAATTGCGATGTTACTCACATCGGTGATCACCTAAAATGGTTCATCCCATGAGGCAAGTGCTAAACAAGGCGCTTCTAATAAAGCCACCTTGAGATTCCTAAATGCCTCCAACGCTCGTGGAGTCATTCAAATCCGTTGCCTTCTTGTCTTGACACCCTTTAGCAGATCAGTGAGATCCGCCGCCGAGAGGTCAGAAAACTTGTCTCTGTGGTGGGTGGAGTATGCCTGGCATATAC
>NC_141085.1:11020316-11147816 GCF_041138505.1 Cibotium barometz
CACAGTGTATCATTTGAGTTGTGCAAACTTGCTCTGTCCTTGCACTTGCTTCTCTCCCACGGGCACACCATGAATACCTTCAAACCTCCATAGCTAGCATGAGCTTTGATCCTATGATATCCAATATGGTATCAGATCTTGGTATGCTTCATGTGTTTTTTGCTTGTGCCATGCATGATGCATTTTTCTTTGTATTCCGCCATAGCCTTGCGTCGTTAAGCTTGTGAGCTATCACCTTCCGATCATCAATGTGCGCTGACTTATTGCTGCAGCTAACACGAGGCCAAGGCCGCGTTCTCTCCATCTGTTTGCTGGCGCACGCTGACTTATTGCTGCTACTACTGCTCCAGAGGGCGCACTCAGCTGGCGCTGCCCAGCCGGCTTGTCTACAGTCACCTATGACGGGAAACCTCCCCCACACTGGTGGACATTTGCATTCCACTGGGCCACCACCTTGGCTCCACCAGGGCCTTCAACCCCGGTGCTTCACGATGACCTGCTCCTGCCTACCAGCCTCTCCATCAACAACGAGTTTTTGATAGCCACGCCACCAATCGACTGGCATCTGCACCTGTGATCTGCCGCCCAGCTCATCAGCTGCCAACAAGCGTGCATTCTCCTCTGAGGCTCCTCTACCTACAGCACGCAGCTCATCAGCGGAGCCAGCCCATCTACCTGCCCTTCAACAATTAACAAAAGAATGAGCTAGAAGCATCAAATCCACATCATCATTTGCGAGGTTGGCATGAGATAAATACTGGTCAGAATTCAAAGCTTTTCATTTACTTGGTGCTCCTCTGCTTCAACAGCTTGCACATGTGCTTAGCGATCATTTCAATTTGAGTTAAAATATCATGGAGTTGCTCACCTATTCCCTACTACAAGCACCATCATGACACATCTGTTCTTTGCAAGTACTCTTCCCACACTTGATAATCCAGTGTTAGAATCTTGGAAATGTCGATGCAAGAAGACGACATCAGATCATCGTCGACGTTCTACCGTGCCGGAAGTTTGTTAACTTCCAAAAAATCCATCTTTTCAGTTGTATGTGTTGGGTTCTCTACCCAAGTAGTGCCCCAATATCCGAGTTATATATGGATTTTGTAACGCGTTGTTTTCTATTAAAGGCTCCTCTCCATTATTCCCTTTTCTCCCTTGCTTCAAGCAAGGGGGGTTTGTTTTGGTATGCCGATGTAAGTGGTCTTTGTCCCTCAGGCAGAACTTGACCTCTGAGTCCTTTGCACTGGGTCATGCTTTATGAACCTCTGAGCCATGCTTTTAGCCTCTCAGCCATGTTCATGAGCCATTGAGCCAGTGGTGGGGTCCATGTCTAGTCTTTGCTTGTGTTGGAGTACAGGACTATTGAAGGTTATGCATGCAACTCCACCATCACTCCGAAGTGGGGTTTCTTGGGTATTTCGAAGTTAATCTGGAGTCTGGTCAAGTGTCCTTAGTGGTGTGAACACCCTCTTATTGAGGGTTAAAAGATAAGCTCTCTTGGCTTGAGTATCTCCCTCTTACTCTCTCTCTCTCTCTCTCTCTCTCTCTCTCTCTCTCTCTCTCAACATCTCCATGGCTTGAACTTCCACCTCTCTCCCTGCACTTGCTTCTCTCCAACAGGCACACCATGGATACCTTCAAACCTCCATAGCTAGCATGAGCTCTAATCCTGTGATATCCAATATGCACCCCCACGTGGAAAAGCACATTAGCCACGCGTGAGGAGCCACGGAGGTCCACTTGAAATGCATGCCCAAAAGGCAAAATGTCGAGATGTCCACCCTTGGAAGTAGAAGGGTTCACATACATTCAAATTAAATGCCTGTGTTAAGCTGTTCCCATAACGACAGACATGCTGAACAATAACTTATCCGGCCTTTATAAAAATTGTCCACCCATTTATAAATGGATGTGAATATGCCACACTAAACACACATAGCATTTTCCTTCATTTGACCATTGTTCACATGTCCTTTGTCCTGGAAAACATGGGACCCACGGAGGTGTTTCCCATGCATTCTTGGACTCACAAATATCTAGTGCCCATAGAACCATATGGTACACTGCTCTTTGTACTAGATAACCCCCACATTCTCAATGCTTGTACATTATATTCTTGGTGTCCATTGTTTTCGACGTCCATATAAACCAGTAATCTCAGAGCTTGTCACAGCTGGACATCATCCATCAATAATAATTTTCATTTTATCTTATATCCATCCCCTGACTAAGGCCTGAGCTGCTGCTCCTTGTCTTTGCTAAGTGAAAGTGCCTCCCATGGCATGACACCCCTGCTCCGTCCCCACAACTAAAAAAGGAGCTGGATAGGGCTGAACCCAGCAGTGAGCAGTTACAGTAAATATTGTGCACACACACACACACACATATATATATATACGTGCACACACGCCTGCATAGATTCCTCCTAAAAAAAGAAGTTTCATCAAAGGCAACAGCCTCATCATCAGTGGTTGCAGTACCCACTTTAATGCATATGCCTTAATCCTTAGAAGACGTGCACACCCACATGCAGACTCTACATGGTCAGCTTATCGCAACATGTTTTCAACTAAATCATGCAAGAATAGAAGAAGGTGAAAAAAGCGCCTTCTGACCATCAATTTTGAAACAATGTGTTTGTGGCAGTTAAAATGGTGAAACTTGAAAAAAGCCTTCCAAGCATAGTTGCCAGAAACAGGGAATCGGGATTGAAAATGGTGGGCATGTGGTGGAAATGGAAACAGTGTAACAGACAAAGGAACGCAAACTAAAGGAACCAAAATGGAGGAAAAAACAGTTTCTGAAATGCAAGTTATCAGCTATGTGTTTAAAAACCAGAGGAGCAGAAACAGAAAATCGCATGATCAAGAAACGGAGTTTCAATGTTCCCAAGGATGAAACACAGTTTCCCAATAACTTCCACTTCAAGTATACATATTCTGTCAGTCACATTTATCCTGTGGCCTTCAGATCCTTCACAATAAGCCCCTCTACATAATTTGTGCACATGCCTTAGGAAAATCTTTAGAAAAAGTACACACCTGCATGCAAACTCTATATGTTGCAACCTTTTCCGAATTAAAACAATCATGTCAGAAAACAAGTGGAGTGCAAAAATGCCTTCTAACCCCATCAATTTTCAAAATAATCTCCCTGTGGCAGTTAAATGGTGAAACTCAAAGAAAACCTTTCAAGTCTTTATCTCTATCTCTCATTCTTTGCACATAGAAGCAATGCAAGCAATAAGCATTGCCTTTAAAAGCGCGTGCATAAGAAAATGCATACCTTGAGACCTTGAAAAGCACAGTTACATCCTGTCTTCCATCCACGGATGAGTTGCTGTAATTGACTGCCTTTAGAATCTTTGTAAGAGGAGGGCCTGTTTGTGTATTATGCAATGCAGTTGTTTTGGGCTCTTGAATATACAAAGAACTTGGCTGGTCATTTCTACCTTCTTCCGTACTTGAGTCCAGCCCCTTCAAAGTTTTTATTTCCTCTGTAGCTTCCTTTGACCATCCATCGTTGGCCATTGCCTTTCCATCTTGTTCTTGCAAATCTAAACTTTGTCGAACGCGCCTCACAAAGCCTTGTTTCCTTTTCTTGGCACCTATGCACTTGTCGATACTAGAGACCTTGCCAAGCTCTCCACTGGTTTTCTCAGGGTGACTACTGGAAGCATGTCCAGTCGCTTCCTTGGTGAAAAAATGATCATCCTGAGCAGCTACTTCAGATGTCAAGTTCAACTGCTGTTCAGAAGAGCCACTTTCATTTTGCAACATTTCTTGTCCGGCGTCATGATGCCCATTTGCCATTTTCTCGTTTGTCTCATCACCAATGTCACTTGTTTCTCCGCCACAAAAAGGTAAAGAAGAGCATGTTTCCTCACCACCAGAAGGTGAGGGCTTCTCCTGTGAACTTGGAAAAACATGCAGAGCTTCCTTCTGCTTGGTGCTTAAAATAGGCAACCCAACCTCCTGGCTGACTTCTGACACCATCACAAAATTTTGCAAATCTTTGTCATCATTCTGAAACTTGTATTCTGATAAAGCCCCAGTAGCATCCAACTTGTTTAAACTAGTTTCTGTTCCTGTATCAGCAGATTCTGTGTGTATACTATCAATATTCTCTCTAACATCTGCAGATTCAGTAGCCAGCTTGTTACCACCTTCTTTGCTTGCAATAATGTTCTCTTCTAAGTTGGCATCACTTTCCTCCTCACCATTCCCTGATAAACTCCGCTTTCTCTTCTGTGGCAATACATAAGATCCAAACTTTCTTTTGCCTCGTCCTTTTTTACCTGATTTGGTTGCAGAACTACATGAAAGGCCCTACCAGTTAGAACAACACTAGACAATTTGATTTCAATGCTCAAGCTCCAGCAAAGACTCTCGAAGGTATAATTAATACCTTTTCTCAAATTCTTCTATGATGTCTGCACAAGCCTTGACATTGTCAAATGGTTCCCAAGTATTTGCTGACTCCGGCCACCCTCGCCTGAAATCCCATGGTTCAAGCCTTCAGTCAAACCTAATCCTAGAAGCAAACAGTTAATTGGAAGCACACTACAGAGGCAGCTATCGCGAGCTTTAGCTTGCATCCTCACCATTTTATAAGGTACTGCGCCTGGCCCTGAGAACATCAAGCATGCAAAGCAAAGTTACACACCAAACTTCAGAAGACACTGCACTCAAGTTCTCCAAGCCTACAGCAATCATCCAAAGAATTTCCATTCTAAACTTGAAACTCAAGGCAATGCAGAGTCTGTCTCTGAACGGTAATGAAGCAATGACAAAACATAGAGAACGTCAAGAAGAGAGCCTTGCAAAACTAGTTCCAAAAGGCAAAGCGTAACAGCCAAATAAAGACTCCCTCACCCTCTGTATTGTGTCAATTCAGCAAGCATGAGTATCTAAGGCTGGATCCATGCATCTGGGCCCGCCAGCCATCGGGTGACCACTCCCGGATAGCTTGACCTCCACACCATGTAATCAGAGGTCGATGTTCACCCCGAGGGTCGCCCATAATCTCCACACCATGTTATCAGAGACAGGGGTGTTCACCAAGAACCAGTAAGGGCATAAAAATTTTCCAAAAAAACATACTTCAACAAAGAGATTAAGTCATCCCTCCATGATCAAATCATCTTAGCAGTAATAAGTAACAGCACAGGCACATCTGCTTCCCTTCTCCACATCAGCAGATTCTAATATCAAGTATTTGCAAAGAGCATAGTTACAACTACTCTCTACTTGCTGCATAGTTCACCGGTACATAGAATTTGACAATATTTCTTTTCATGACTCGTAGGGTGGAGCTCCCAGATTTCCACACCACAAACCACCTAATGCCATCCACAAGGGCATGATATTCTCAGCTGACTTGAGTTCTCCCATCACAAACAACTACAGGTGGCAGCTCTGAGAGCGGTCATGCAAGCACGACCACAGGAGACGGCCACTTGCTTCATGTCCCTCTACCTTCTCGGAAGAGATTGCAAAGGCCAAGGATCGTTGTATTTTGTAGGTGTTCGATTATTCAAAGGTAGATTTTGCAGGGAGCATAATTTACAAGCTAATAGCTTTGCTCAGTGTGTCAGATGAGCCCCCTTCATGATTCTAACAAAAGCAAACATCATCAAGTATGATAATCCCATGGATAGAGCAAGAGTGTTTTTTAAGTAACAAGCATAGACGTACGGCATGTTCAAGCAGCAAGTAGAAGATGAAAGAGTATGCAGCCGCACTCACCTTCCGAACTCGCTTCTTGCGCACAGTTTCCACTTCGTAAAACCCTTCGCCCAGCGCCTCCACGCTTCCTCCTTCGTTTCCTTCACTCTGTTCGTCTTGGCCTTCGCCATCGCTGCCACTTCCATTGCCGTTATCATCTTCCTGCACATTGTCAGTCTTCATCGCCTCCGTTTCGCCCTTGCTCCCATCTTTCTCTGTCTGATCGCCCTCGGTCTCTCCTGCAGCAGCTTTTTCTTTCCTCCGGAAAGAATAACTCTTGTTAACCCGCGGTTCCTTCTGCTGCTGTTTGGCAATGGCCGGGGATGAGGAGACAGTTCGACGGGGGCGATGGCGAGGAGTCTTTTGATCAGGCGTAGAGAGAGCCGTTTCGGAAGGAGGAGCACGGCGACCCATGGATTTCGCAGGTTAGGGTTAAGAATTAGGTTTGATGCAGCAGAAAAGCTAGGGTTTGGATTCTGCTAAAGTGCTAGGGTTTGCGACAGATAGAGGTTAGGGTTTCAAGCTTGAGCTACGGACTGTAGTTTTCACTCGGTAGCTCAAACTGGAGCACAAATGTTTTTTTGGGGAAGGAGACGGATTGATTAAAAAACTAAACCTGGGTTAATTTAGGTCTCAAACGTCCCCCGTCAACCAGCCAGCCAGCGCGCCGTCAGGACCCACAAAAAGAAGCACCCTTTCACATGCAAGGTAATGAGTGAAACCTAGCGCTCGAGGGGTTTGTTGTCACACGTGTAAAGTGCGACAATAAGTAGCCACGTGTACAACAAGAACGCACTTGCACGATTGCCAGACCCTTTAGATTGTTAGGAGAACTAGTGGGCTGACTAGTGCTTGATATTCTTCAATTTCTTACACTAACAGGAGCCTAACCTCCAAATTCTTGCCACACCTCCAAAGAGGAGGCTTCATAATAAAAAGTTCAACCTAAATGTGTCCTTGCCCTTAGCAAGAATACGACCAAGTTCTCATGAGGTTGATTCAATTTGTGTGTCAAGAACGATGGACCTCAAACTTCGAGTAACGAGTTTGTCAAGAGCAACCAACCTTGCCTCAAAATCAACCATACTCCCCTAAAATTAGGATTAAAACTACCATTATCATGTGAATTTTTACATTCATTATCGATAAAAATCAAGCAGAGCACCCTAAAACATCTATGCCCTAAAACATCTATGACACATCCTAATATTTGCATTTGTTTCCTTGATAGTTATGAATGGTGTAAGCTTTCTTAAAGGCCCGTCTTGCTCTATTCAAAACATTTTGATTTGAAGTGGGCAAAGCTAAAACTCCATTTCCTTCCTTGCTTTAACTTTTTGTTATTCATTTTTTTAAATTGTGTTTCACTACATGCATGGAAGCATTTTATTTTAGATCTTGGTTGAACAACTATGTCATGAGTTTTGTATGTCAACATGCATAATACGTGTGACTATATAAGTAAAGAAACATATTTTGCATTGCGATAGGCCAGTATAAGATGAGTATAACATATTATAACATGCATATACATGTGGGATGCTTCAATAACTAATAATTATACATCATTATAGCATCTTTAAGGTGGTTTACTTTGTCTTGAATCACCTTGAAATGTGATATCTCTCACTCGAGTCCTAAACTAAAATTAACCATCACTTAAATTCTTGAAGCTACATTATCTTCAAGGAGAAGTATAGCCTTATCTTTAACGAGGAGTATATTAAAAAGTATGTATTTAGCTGATAGAAGATACATGCCTATAGCTTAAATGCATATAGAATAAATTTTTTATTGCATTTGCAGCATGCTTTAAATTATATTTAAGAATTTAAAAGTCACAAAAATGGCCTTTTTTAAACAAGTATTCCTTTCATACCTAGAGCTTAAGTGAGCTAAATTTTGTTGTAAAGCCTTCAAATTTTGTTGGTTAACCATGCTCCCAAAAAAAAAAGTGTCATTCCACTTTTGAGAGAGTATTATTATAGTGTGATATTGTTTATGCTTTTACACCATTGTTTTTCAATGCTAAAAAGAAAACACTTCCTTTCAAACATTTAGGTCTACTTCAGTTAGTTTCTCTTTTAAAGTAGTGTAAAGGTAGATATTAAACTTTTTAGAGCCACGAAGAAAAAAAAACACCACTAGTTTTAACTTCCTATCCTATCTAATCAGATTAGAAAATGCTTAATGTATATCTTTACTAGCTTGCATTAAGTAGATTAGAAACTTGACTAGTTAATTTTACTATTGACTCAATGAGTGTTGTTTCTTGATATGGTGTTCTTACAAAATGTGTGATTTACCAAAAAGGAAATGCATCAATGCACCACAATAATTTGCTTCTTTCGATGCATATAAATGTTAAAAAGGAATGCTATGTATAGCTTTCATGCACAAATATATGTTAAAATCTAATCATAATAGTAAATAAAAGTTACTAGTACACATAAGCACAATATATATATATATGGCTTGATGTAAAGGTGGCATTTTATTATACTTAATGTGAAGGTGTATATATCAAGGACACATCCCTTCAGTCTTTCTTCTTGATCCATTTTATTTTCTTTGTACATATGTGAATTATTACTCAATTCTAGCCATTGCTAGAACATACATAGAAATCTCTTCAAGAGGGGACTGGGTATCTTCACTAGCTGATCACAGCATATCTTGCTCTACACAAGATCATATGTTGATTACATGTATTGTCATATGTTTTCATTTTACTTTTTCTTTCAGTTTTCCATGGCTCAGTATATCCATATTACTTTTGGTTTCATAAGCCCTTGGGATCTTCCGTAGACGTTAATCTCTCTCTCTCTCTCTCTCTCTCTCTCTCTCTCTCTCTCTCTCTCTCTCTCTCTCTCTCTCTCTCTCTCTCTCTCTCTCTCTCTCTCTCTCTCTCTCATATGTGCATGCGTGTGCACATGTATATGTGTTTGTTCATGTATATGCAACATGAATGCATTGCAAAACGAAATCCAGTTAGAACTTGGGAGCTCAAACTTGAGCGCAACAAAAGAAATGTTTTTGAGGAAGGAGACGTATTGATTAAAAAACTAAACTTGGATTAATTTAGGTCTCACGTCCCCCCTTGACACTAGCGCACCGTCAATCCATTAGGGACTTGCCAACGTAAGGTGGTTTGTGAAAGTGGACCCACAAAAAGAATCACCCTTTCACATGCAAGGTAATGAACGAAACCTAGCGCTTAAGGGGTTGCTTGTAGTTCCCTTGTCACACATGTAAAGTGCCATTAAGCGCGCATTATGTAGCCATGTGTATAACAACAATGCACGTGCACATTTGCCCGGCCCTTCAGATTGTTAGGACTCAAGAGAAAAGAAAAGAAGAAGAAGACCAGACCAATCATCTAGCCTAGAGTCATCTCAAAATAGCCAATTGTTATTATGAGGTTTTGCCCTAAAAGATACTCGCATTGTTATCTTTTGAAGCATATAGACTTTACTTAAATTTATAAATCAAAAGTATAAGCATTGGCATTATGTAAATGTATGTACAAACAAAATCATATGACTAACTAAGCATCTAAAAGCTTGTTACTAAACTATTTGTAAGTTCATGAACCTTGTTATTGATTTTGTGCAAAAACACTAACACTTTGTGAGCTTTTGAATTATTTATGCTATCACTAAACTACAATATTTAATATGAACTTTCTTTATATAAATCAAGATCATCCAGCTTCATACTTAAAGTCCTTGCTACAGTTGTTGTAAAATCACAAGATAAAAGTCAATGCTTGATATGGTATTATGAGTCACTTATCTTTCTATGACTTTATGGAATCTTCTTATGTTTCTCATTCTACACATATATTATTCATCGTGTTGTGGTTAGATATGCAAATCATAACTGTGTGCAGTGGTTAGAAGTGCAAATCATGACCTCTTGGGTAGGGTTGGGAGTTCAAATCACATCACCATCTTGAAAATATCTTGAAAAAAGGCGCAGTTCATTTTTGGTGTCTCTATTTATGCCAATCTTATCGTCCATATGTTCCCATCAAAAAAATGTATAGAGAGAAAGCATCTAGACTAGAAAAATCATCATCATAAATCTATAGCCCGTACAAATGCTAAGATAAAGTGTGATGATGCATTATAATAAGATTAAAAAGCAACTTCAATTTGAAAAAGGACCTTAAATGCTCTAGATTGATTTGTTATTGCAATTTCTTTCTAGGTTGGATTTGAGACAGTTTTTAAATTAGAGAGAATGGTTAATTCTTTGCATGCTAACTTGTGTGGAAAAAATATGCACGACTTTAACTATAACTCAAACCAAGACATGTATCCTTTATGCTATGCTTGGTCAAGAATAGTTAGGTAGCCCACCCAATCACAAATTTTAGCTATGTTCCCATCTTTTTAAAAGAGATTAATTAGTAAACTTCGATGTCGTGACCTATGCATTTGTAAGCTACAGTGGTACCACTATAGCTTAGATGAATTAGTAAACTTAGATGCCAAAGTTCAAACCCTTTGACCTCTGCATTTGTAAGCTACAGTGGTACCAGCTAGGTTACCCCCTGTCAACATAACATTTCCCTTTCTAGTTTTCATTTAATAAAATTTAAATTTGACATTCATGGTTATGATAAATGCCATTAAAATGCTAAGGTTTCTAATTAGTTACAATATTGGTGTTGTTTCAACTAGCGGATCCCATTAAAAAAGGGCACAACTAACAAACCTTGGATAGGTGAGCCTAAACATAAAAAAATCCCCAAATAAACTCATGTCTATGACATTTATTCTCATGCCTAAACATCAAAAAATCATCAAACAAACGCATGTCTATGACATTTATTCTTATGAGTAAACATAAAAAAATCTTCATGTTTATGAGGGGAAAGTGAAAAGGCATGAGCACTATTATGGAAGCCAAGATGTGTCGTTTTATATAACCAAAAAAACTCTAGCTAGCTGGGGGGTGGACAAAAAATTAAGTTAAGAATAAAATTATCTTCCATAAATTGGAGTGCAAGATAATATATATACCCAAGAAATTCAAATGGCCCAAAATTTAAGATCTCAATAAATAAACATAAGCTAATAACTCAATGAAGAATCTATCCAAGTCATTTGTTCATCACATTTGAATATTTATATGACCAAAAAGTCCATTGATTTGAATCTACAAACACTAAACAAGAAATACATCACATTTTCAACCTGCAAAAACAATCTATAAATTAAAAAATAAAAGTGTTATAACATAAAATGACAAGAGATATCTAACTTATACTATATCAATTCGTATGTCTTTTTCAATTCGTAAATTCAAATAGTGCACAAGCACTCTCAGGCCAAAATACCACCACTAATAGAGAAAATAACTTCAAATTGCTCATACACCTAGTTTGGACAATGGCTATAGTATAAAAAAACATAGATATACGAGGCGTGGGTGCAACAGTCTCATCTTAATCTATGCCCAAGCCTTGCCTTGTATTCAATTCTACCATCAGCTTTATGCTTTAGCTTATAGATGTTGGATGTGAAAGGAGATGCGCTGCATAGACTCATAGACAAAACACACACACGAGCTTAGAGAGCGACATAGATGATGTGAAAGCTGGAAGTACTCAATTGGATTATGAGCGAGTGGAGTACAACTTACTAGTAGCCCTAACACTAGGGTTGACATGGTTGACATACTAAGGGTGTGTTCTCCCCACAAGGGAAAAACCCCTGCCACCATAGGGTAAAAAGTGCCCATGATCAACGTTATTCACACATGAACTTCTCAGAGACATAAGGCTTACCAACCCCCCTGAAGTGAATGGCATGAATGGATATAGGGTGTAGCAGGCTACCCTGGTAGAGGTATCAAGTTCAGAGCTTATCGGAAAGCTTCAAACTTTTCCCTAGAAAGGGGCTTGGTAAATCCATCTACCACATTGGCTTGTGTCGGCATGTAGTCTAGGCTCTCTCTCCGGCATGGAGCCATTCCTTAACATAGTGATAATGCACCTCAATATGCTTCATATGTGCATGGAAAACTGGATTTTGCGCAGCTGTTAATGCGTGTGACTCTTAGTATAAAGGGTGGTAGTAGATTGTTGTCCGATACTAATATCAACCAAAAGACGGCGGAGCCAAACACATTCCACAGTAGCTGTGAATACTACCTATAATTCAGCTTCACAATTGAACGTGGCTTAGTGTCAGCTGCTTCTTGCTGAGTGTTATGGCTCACCCCTAACCCCCCTTGAAACACATCCTCAAGAGATTACATGATGAGCCGCTATTGTCGTGAGTGAGGACCTTTCCAATGGCTGAGCTCGTAACCCTTGAGGTCTCCAAGCTCTACAACTCTTTGAGAAGCAATTCCACTGCACCTCCCATAAGCGTTGTCACACCGCTGCGTTGCACTATGAGTACTCATCCCTCCTCTCACCTCACTTTACTCACACACACACTCACTAGCATGCATTAGGGAGAGAGATTAGCAAGAGCAAGACTCTATTGCGCACAATGGGAGAGTATATTGTATATGGATATGTACTCATGGAGCAGCTGCTACATTAACATAGCCAAAAGAATAGTAAGCTATAAGCTTGACAAAATATAATGGCTATTGAATATTCTTGGGAGTTGCTTGTTGTGAGATTCTACCAGTTCTAGGTAGGCCATATGTGTGACTCCCTTGTGTTTGTGTTTTTTTTATTTTATTTTATTTTTTACTACCACCTTGCAAGCAACAGGTTCTTGTGGCTATTCTCCTTTTTGAGAGGATAGGTTTTTATATCTGCCGCGTAGCTTCTGCACTTACACTTTACACCTATAGGGTTGAAAAGAGCATTATGAGTTTGTCTTCTTTGATGTGCTCATAAGTCTCTGTTTGCAGACGTGGGAATCGATTCTTGAATTTTTAGCTCAAATGTTGTCGAGGCAGTAGGTAAGACTGCTGGTTGGTTACCATTGGGGTTGCTTGAACCCACAAGCTCTTGTGTAGTGCTGAATGTACGAGAGTGGTTGAGTGACTTGCTTGGTGTTGCTTGGGTTTCCATTCTTGTCGAACTTTAGGTAAAGTTGTTGGGGTTGAAGTCGGTGATGATGAGGATTTCTTCACGTTGTTCGATTTTGGCAACCATATGATGTTATTACCTTCATAATATCCTTGTTGTGTTGACGCACATGCACAGGCACCCATCTCTAATGAACATTATAAATTGGTGGGCTGATGCTTTTGGTGATGAGGCTTCCTTCTTTGTGCAAGCTTAGGGGACTTTGTGATGTGCTTGGAAATCCAAGCGTTGGAATTTCCTTGGTAGTACCCTTGTGCTTGCAGTAATCTTTTGGGTACCCACACTTACTAAGATGTTAGAGTTCACTGAGGAACTCGCATGGACTTTTGTGGACGGTGTTGTGGAGTACTTTTCTTTTTCCTTGGCCTATGAGTGCTGTGTTGAGGAAGAGGCTTTGACTCTTGAGGCACCCAAATTTTATTGGCACCTTCGTAGTAGCCTTGAGCAACAAGTAGCTATTTCACCACCCACATATTGATACCATTCAGTACCAACTAATGTGAAGGAGGGCTCATAACCTTCCACTTCAACCAAAAAGAAAAATCCACCAAGACAACAAAAATCAAGGTATCTTCTGTAGGTTTGAGACTCATGGGTATTTTTGATGATGATGAGACTAGAGTCTCTTATGGAGTGGCTGTCGACGATGAGGCTTTCGAGCATGCGGTTGTATCCTTTGGTGAGGTTTGTTGATGAAGAGGCATAGGCTCCAGGGCTTTTCCTTTGAGTTCCTTGTTAGAGATAGATGGTTGGGCATGGGGAAATTCTTCAGGAATAGCTGTTGACTGCGAGGTTTTGGCATCGAATGAGGATAGGGTTGAAGGAGTAGATGCTTTATCGGAGTCTCGTTGACGCAGATGGGAGGTCATTGTGTAGAGGGGCTTTCGTGGGGGTGGAAGAGGCTTGTAACTTTTTGCATTCCGCATCATAGAAATCCATTAGGGTTGGATCATCTTCCTTGCAGTATGGTATTGTCAACTTTGTGTCATTGACCATCATGATGACCCTATCGCTAGCAAAGCACAATGGTACTTGGATAGTAATAGTCCATTTATGCCCCAAGATAAAACTGCTTCCAATACATACTCAACCACAAAAAAAATTTCAAGTAAGGGAGTTAGTTTCAATACACATTCTATGTTCAAAGTACCCCAAACATGGTATGTTCAAGTCTTGTGTAAAGGAGATTCTTTTAGAATGAGCCATGAGTGTTGACTGACCTAACAAATCCCATAACTCGAGGGTCATGAGATTGTGTTCTCGTGTTGAATAAAGTTGTGCTTGAGCTGTGGTGATTTTATTAGAAAGTTCCAATCCAACTAGAATCCTAGGGATCTTTTCAGTAAGATATGTTGGAAGTTCCAGCTCCTCCAAGGTCTCTTTCTCTTGTAATAGCAATTGTACAATGCCTGCAGGAGTGTTCAAGGTGACTATTTGCATGGATTCAGCAATTGAATACAATGAGTCACATATCCAAGTTCCACTAAGGATGACATCATACTCAAGGAGATTTGTGGTAACATGGAATCTAAATTCCACATCTCCACCGATTGTTTGAGTAGCATAGCTAAAGTAACTGCCTGGGAACTTTAATGTTTTGTCCATTGTTTGAGATTTGTGGTAACATGGAATCTAAATTCCACATCTCCACCGATTGTTTGAGTAGCATAGCTAAAGTAACTGCCTGGGAACTTTAATGTTTTGTCCATTGGCTCCTCTTGTAAGACCATTGTCTATAGGAATTAGTTTAGGTTGTCCCAAATGACACCCTATTGTCATGATGTTATGACTAGCTCAAGGGCTAATCAACGCCGCGCGTTTATACTTAACATCATTGCTTGTAGGGAAATCTAACCATACCATGATAGAATTTCTAAAGAGTAGCCATAGATATTTCAGTTTGTGTTTTAGCTTCAGATCCCGTTTCTATTTCATATTTCTATTCACTTTCGTCCTCTTTTTGGCTCTCATCTTTTCAAGAGTACCCAATGTGTACAATGGCACACTTGGTCCTCTGACAATTCTAACTGAGTTCTGTTTAGAAACTTGTGAATCCTCACAGTTTTGTTCTATGGAGCTCTTTATGTCTTGGTATAACTCATGTTGAGCTCTTAAAGGTGCAAGTGCTGATGCTATGCTGGCTTCACCTACACGAGAGAAGAGCATTCATCCAAATGAGGTTTTGAGAGACTACTTTAATTTTATAAGGGATTCATCGAATTCATCCAAACGAGGCATGCAAGTACTCCACACTGTGCAATCAACCACCTTGTGTGGTCCAGAAATACTGAAGTGTTTGATTAACTACTTCCTGAGCAGTTTCTACCCTTTGGACTGTTTCTGTTTGGTCGATGCCACAACGTTTGCATAGGGGTTGCAAGGTGTCAGTGATTGTGGGCATGGAAGTACTCGAAACTATGCAATCAACCACATTGTGCAGCCTATGACAATAGAAACAATAAAGTGTTTGATTAACTGCTTCCTGAGCAGTCTCTACTCTTTGGACTGTTTCTGTTTAGTGCACGGGAGATGGAGGTTTTGAGTCAATTGTTGATGAATTGGGACACTTTGTAGTATCATGACCAAAGGATTTACAATATATGTAGTACAGAAAAATAGGTGCCTTGTATGCACAATGGGGAGATTGGGATGGTCGTGTGATTGCACTAAACATAAGGCATTTCGCTTCTCACTTGTAGAGGCATTAAGGATGTTTGGTTGTGAAGGAGATCATCCTCTTTTAGAGATGATGGTTCAAAGCTTTTAAGCAAGGCTTTGTAGAATTCGGTGAATGACAATTTCGAGATCAATTTTTCTTTAGCCCTTGCTTCGCTCGGTTGAGATGAGGAACATTGCGTATCGTGATCATCTTCCATCATTTTGTCTTCTAAACGTATTGCTTCTTTACAACATTGATCGAATGTTTCTGAATTGGATACAATGATTAAATCGTGTAAGTTGTTTTTCTTTACGTCCATCATGAAACATCTCTTCAATTGAGAACCGTTTAATTTTTCCCATGACTCACATCGTACGTCCAAGAGTTTTGTCCAAAGGATAAAGTCTCTAATGGTTTCATTTGGTTGATGTTCAATTGAATAGAGTTCTTTTGCTGCACTCCACCGATCACCTTGTCTTGAAAAGCCATGGATAAAGGCTGATTTCAAGGTTCTAAAGTTTGTCTTAATCGCTGGCATCAATGTAATGAACCATCGACTAGTTTTTGCCTCTAAGCATAGGTTCTACACATGTGCCTTGGTGGGACAATTGGGATTTCTAAAGGCTTCACATCTCTGTTCAAACATTTAAATGAATTGAACAGGATCATTTATTCGGTCATATTTGCCTATAATTTTGGAAATCTGTACGGCCGTATTTTTGTATCAGTCATCACTGAGGCTGTGTGTGAGTGTTGATGTGGGTAGGGACTTACTTAATCCTTAGGCAACCCCCCTTCCTACTTTAGTCAATATGTCCAAGGTGTGGGTATCTAGGGTTGGTACTTATAGGATTTTTGGGAATGTTAGGTAAAGGACCAAAGCCCAGTGGGATTGAAGTGACAGGGGGTGCAATACCCGATGACACTCTTGTTGTTGGCATGGCGAATGGTATTATGAGTTACAGTTGGGGCATAGATCTCAATGGCTCAAAGATGTCAGCTATTAGGTTCAGTCTGTGTGTGAGCCCTGGCAATCCCTCTATCGTTGCCATATCTTGAGGTTACTAATTGCTCCTTTAAAAAGGGTTGGTACTTATAGGATTTTTGGGAATGTTAGGTAAAGGACCAAAGCCCGGTGGGATTGAAGTGACAGGGGGTGCAATACCCGATGACACTCTTGTTGTTGGCATGGCGAATGGTATTGGGAGTTGCAGTTGGGGCATAGATCTCAATGGCTCGAAGATGTCAGCTATTAGGTTCAGTCTGTGTGTGAGCCCTGGCAATCCCTCTATCGTTGCCATATCTTGACGTTACTAATTGCTCCTTTAATGAGCAAGCATGTATTTTTTTTTGCTTTTTAGATTTTGTCTCAGCTCGTCAGCCTCAGGAGGCCTAGCATACTCTTCATTGGGTCAAATGAGTGTCCATTTGCCCTAATTAGCTTAGATGCTACACGTACGTGAACCTCTTAGAGATATTTTTCCGGAAAAGGTGCATGCTAGTAGCGTTCCAGATAGAAGAAGAGGTCCTTAAACCTATTTTCCATCAGTCTCAAGATGAAAAAAAAATGATAAATTTTTTCCTATTTCGCAACCCGTTTTTAAAGGTGTTCTAAAAGGAATTCGGAAAAACTCTGTATGAGAGAGTTGTAATATTTTTGGAGTACTACAACTTTGTCTCTTTGAGTCATTCGTGATTTTGTCGTTTAGACCCTAAAAAAGTAGCCCGAATATGGTCCGCAGTCATTTTCGTACTATTTTTTTGTGATTAGTGTTTTTTGAGCTAATTTTTTTGCCTTGATTTCCAGGTCGAATTTTGAGGCTGCTGGTCAGAGGCCAAAATGATTGATTTTGACTTTGGACGGTGAAGACCAAATTTGAAGAGCTCGATGTCGACTTTTCGATAAGCACTAGAGTGATCTTTTTTTACGGGGACTGTTTCACGCCATGAGATGCTTAGTGTTTAACGCTGTGAAATGCTTAGGGTTTCACGCCGTGAACCGAACTTCTTGAAAAAATTAAATTTGATTTTTTGGCGCGGAACCCTAGGACGTGAGACCTTAAGGCGTGAGAGTGCAAAAATGGTTCACGCATGAACCAATTTTCTTTTTTTCCTTTTTTTTTTTGCGACGCGGGGACTGTTTCACGCTGTAAGATGCTTAGTGTTCCACGCGATAAAATGCTTAGGGTTTCATGCCGTGAACCGGCGGACTTCACAAAAAAAGTAAATTTGATTTTTTTCTTTGGTGTGGAGCCCTAGGATGTGAGACCTTAATTAAGCCATGAGAGTGCATAAATGGTTCATGTGTGAACTAATTTTTGAAAAAGTCAACCTTTTTGTGACACCCCCTTACACCCTTAATAAACGACCCCTAAAATGAACAATTTAACAACTCATTGGCATCTACTCGCATTAGACTTAATGAGTTATGTAAAAAGTGATTAAAATTTAATTAAGATTAATTCTTTCACTAATCTTTTCCTCTTTTATACTAATTAAAGACTCTAATTAACTATTAATCCCTAATTAATTCACACAATTGAGCACATCATTGGATAGAACAAGGAATTGCTATGCTATGTGCATCAACTATGTGTACGTTATAATTAGAGATTAATTAGACTCTTAATCTTATTCTCTTCTTTTAAGGTAAAATAAAGCAAAAAGAGAGCCAAATTCCTCCAATTGATAAAGAAATTGATGTAATTAGGTGTTTTGATGCATCTAGATGCTCTCAAAATATTTAAAAAAACACTAATTTTGACTCCTTTCATGACCAAATTGGACCCCAAATAACACATTTTCTAAGTTTTTTGTCTCTTGAAGTGGATTAATCACTCTTAATGACAAAAACTAGTTAATTTCATGGGTTTTTTTATGAATTTGAGATTTTTGTTGAAGGATTAAGCTACTCCTAATGCTTGCTAACACTCTAATGCATACAATTCCGAACAAAAAACACACGATTTAAGCTAAAATTAATGATTCTAGTTCTATGTTTAACTCTAAAGAGAGCTAACATTCACTAAAAATTGCATTCTATTGCATTGTTTGATGCAATGGATGCAAACTAAGCCTAATACACTCTATGTGCAAGCCCTAAGAACATTAAAAACCACATTAACAAAAACAAAAACAATAAATTAAGCTAAAAAATAAGCAAAAGAGCATTCTTTACAAAAAAAAAGAAAAATATTTCTCACAAAATCACACACAAATCTAAGGGATAATTTCCCGGTAGGAGTGCCAAAAATGTTAGGCTCACCCTAACCCCCCTTGAAACACATCCTCAAAAGATTACCTAGTGAATCGCAACTGTCATGAGGATCTTTCCAATGGCCGAGCTAGTAACCCTTAAAATCTCCAAGCTCTACAACTCCTTGAGAAGCTCTACAACTCCTTGAGAAGCAATTCCACCACACATCTCGCGAGCGTTGTCACACCGTCGTGTTGCACTACGTCCCTCCTTTTACCTCACCTCACTTCACTCACACACACACTCGCTAGCATGCATTAGGGAGAGAGATTAGCAAGAGGATTAACAAGAGCAACACTCTATTGCATAATGGGAGAGTATATTGTATTATGAGAGAAATTCACTTATATACATGGCCATATGTGCTCACACTCACTTAAACTTTGGCCGACCGGGCACTTTTAAGCTCATAAGCGGCCTAATGCTATTACAATGACTAATCTCATAGTATATCCATGAAGTACATCCCTTGGGACTTCATCCTAACTTACTACCACACGCTCTTGAAGTGAGAATAGCCATAATTACTTTGTCACACCATTACGGGCACCCGAGCGCGTGTCCAAGTTGTAGATTTGCCTACCATTGCTTCATAGCTTGAATGTATGACCTTTTGGTATATCCACCTTGACTCCTTGATGTAAGATAATGGTGGTAGCTCTTGTTAATCCTAGGAATGGGTTAACACTGAGCCATGAGATGTATGAGCTGCCAAGAAGGAGACAATATCCATTGGTTGACACTCTTATATTCCCAGATTTACCTTTGCCATGATGGGAGGCAGCAAAGGCCTAATCGAAAGCAAGTATATGGTTCTTATTAGAACAAGACACTCTTGTGTTCCCAGATTTACCTTTGCCATGATGGGAGGTAGCAAAGGCCTAATCGAAAGCAAGTATATGGTTCTTATTAGAACGAGACTGCTCTTCTTGTAAAACAGAAGGGCCACCAACTCATCAAAAGTATACAAATCTATATTCCTCTTATCGGGAGGCGGAGTGTGGTAGCAAATCCCTGATATGATTTAGACAAGCCATTGAAATGACAAGAGAACTATCTGGAATAACCTTATCAGTATTGATTAATCGTTCCCTCAGATCCTTGACACAGGTTAGAAATGGATCCATATATTCACCCTCTGTCAGATAATCCAAGTTAAGCTTTTTATAGAGATAGGCAACTCGAGCATCATTGCGGATTTGATATAGAGAGGCAAGGACGTCCCATGCACTCTCAATGAATGTACATGAATGGATGTGACGAATAACTTGTTGTTTGTAGAACATAGAAAAAAGTCGCATGTGCATCTTTGGAATCCTATCTAAATTGTTTCGGTGTAGGAGAAATAGGTGCAGGTTGCACACTGCCACTATGTTAAAATCCCTACTATGGAATTGATCATGGTGATAGACACAAGATTAGGTATAATACCAAGGTGGGTTATACCACACAAGAAACTCCATGTGACGAGAGAGAGAGAGAGAGAGAGAGATTGCACGCTCAACAATAGATCTCTATTGCATTCCCCATGAACCATACAATGATATAGGCCTTTTAGCCTTATCCTACTTTACACATCATCATCCATGTGGCACTCCCTTTTCCACTCTTTTGGTCAACACTCACACACCATATAATAACATGTGGCATTCTTATCTTACCACAATATCTTGCACCTCTAGGGTGCGTTCACATACTCAACCAAATAATCCATTCATTTTACATTGCACATTTCAACACCCCTCCTCAATGTAAACTTGGGTGTGTGCATACAGTCTCTCCAAAATCAATTTGATCGACTCACCTCTTACCCTCAACAATTTGGCATTGCCAATCTCAACACTCCTTCTCAGTGAGAATTGGAGTGTTCAACAAGTGTGCGTGTGCATATGTCTACCATCCTAGACATGAGGTCTATTTTGAGCCCACTTGCTTACAGCGGAACCACTAAGTCCAATTTAAACATAAATGTTTAGGTGGGAACCAACCCATGAAGTGCAACGCTCATGCATGCACAACTCAACACACACCACATTTACAAACCATTTTGAGCACCCACGGGCTTAGGCAGGGGACTCTCATAATTTTGGGTGAGAAAAAATACAATCCTTTTTATGCATAATGCAAGGACAGGGCACTCGTCTAATGTGGTAAAAAAATCCATAGCTTTTGTGAAGCCGATATTTTCTCAAATTTTTAAGGCTAAGGAAAAAATACATGTTTAAAAAATGGCTTCCATGATACCCATTTGTTTTCCATGTGAAGTGGTCCTTATTTAAGGTTGTTTTAAAGCACAACAACCTGACTTCCATGGTAACTATTTGTTTACCATGTGAAGTGGTCCTTATTCAAGGTTGTTTTAAACCACAACAACGTTATCTTCCTTTATCCTTTGATTATGTATTCATTGGCTGCTTTGCTCCTCTTGGCATGGCTATGGTGATCGCGCGTGAGGTACTAGCGCCTGCTTGCACTCTCTCTCTCTCTTTGATGTGCATATGTGCTTTTAAAGTACATATTATTTTGCAAGGTCTTGTCCTTACCTCTTGGCCATTACGTGCCACCAGGTTTCTCTCTCTTGCCTTCTATTATAGGTATATATTTTATCATATTTTTTATGAATTAATAATCGTGGAAGAAACATGCTTAATTTAATTTGTGCAGGATTCAGTTTAATGGAATGTGCAAATGTGCACAAGATTATCATATGTGCAAATGTGCGTAAAGTTATTTTATGTAACAAGGCCCATTAGCAATTATATTTGGGCAAAGGTTTGTATGTGTACAAACCTTAGGGATTTTGATATGGTTAAAAATATGTAAAGCAATACCCTAAAAGTGGGACAAACAAGCCCAATTTGTACGCTCATCTATTCTTAGCTCCTTGGGCTATTTTTATGAATAAAATTCTCTAAATACTCATGTTATGGAAGTGAAGCTACAAAGCATGGGGGAGAAGATTGTATCCAATCTTGTCTTGATAAAGTACAAAAGGGTCCCGTGACAGTGGTATCAGAGCTTTAGTTTAATTTAATCTTTTTGAAGAAGTCAAAGACTTGTGGACAAAGAGGTGAAAGAGACAAAGGCACAGGTGAAAACCACAAAACCATCTTTCATCTCACTAATCCTCTTCATAATCTGTCTGTATGGATGGAATCAACAAACTGAGGAGGTCAAATTCCCGATCTCAGAATTGTTAAGAAGGCATCATGTTCAAAATCCATAATGGAGGGTTCGAGATTTTTCTCTCCTTCTCTTCTCAATAAACAAGGCGGCAATTCTTCTATCAATTAATTGGAGATTAATTGATTGATTATTATAGAACCTTAAAATAATTAGCAATCATGGCATCAACGGCGACTGCAACGAATTCAGTAAAGACAAGCGCAGCAGCAGCCCATGGCGGGTTTATTTTTTATTTTTTCCCCTTCCACCTCACCCTCTGAATACAGTAGAATCACTATTTCAGAATGAGCTCAGAACAAACAATGAAGGTGACTAAGATATATCATTTCTCGAAAAACGCAGACTTGCAGAGCATTGTTCGCAACATTCAATTTGGGGCTGGTATGCTTAGCACCTTCTGGATCCTAATACGAATTTATGGAGGCAACCCGGTAATGGTGGCCATGATGACCCTATCCATCCAACAAAGTTTTCCGGAGGTGAACCTGGTTGGTCGAATGATCATCTGAGATTGTATGAGCTGGTTACTCGTCAATTTCTTGCTTGTGTTTCCCAACCATATGTGGACATTGCTTATGTATATACATATATACATACATACACACACACATATATATATATATATATATATATATATAAGTCTCATGCTCTTTCTCATAAGTTCTACAAGAAGCTTTTATTTTTTTTCCTTTAAAGAGGGAAGAGAAAGCTTATTACTATACGCTTTAGAAAGCTTAACCCCAATATATACCTTATGTATTACGTAAAGGCAAAAAGGTTATATTTTTGATAACTCCAAAAATTTTCATTGGTCCAAAGAAAAAGGAAAAGAAAGCTTTGTTGAAAAAACTCAAAAAGCTTTAACTTTTGGGAGTAAGACCTATAGGCCTTCTAGCCTTATCGTGCTTTACACATCATCATCCATGTGGCACTCCCTTTTCCACTCTTTTGGTCAACACTCACACACCATACAATATCACATGTGGCATTCTTACCTTACCACAATATCTTGCACCTTTAGGGTGCATTCACACACTCGACCAAATAACCCATTCATTTTACATGGCACATTTCAACACACTAGAACGAGAGTCACTGGTTCCAATAGCGGATCTACTAGACATGCTGATAGTAGATGCGGGACTAGCAGGCTAGAGGTCAGCACTAGATACATATATTCACAAGTTCTTTACCATAAGAACATGCCGCATCATATATACCCACATGGGATTGTTGGTTCCATCCAACTCGTTGTCAACGCGACAGCATGCCAAACAACTCATTATGTTTCCAGTCATTTTGCAGAGTAAAGGAATATATATACTAAAGTATATCTAACATAGGGAGTACCTACAAGGGAGTTAAAGTACTTCAAATGTCTGTAGAGGGTTGTGCAAACTTACCGAATCAGCAATCTGCAAGTTAGAAGCTGCATGTAGAATAGAGTGTCGCGGAATTAGCAAGTGCAGAATCACATGGGAAATCAACAGGTCAGAATCTACTTACAAGGAATCAGCTAGTGGAAAGTTGATGTGAAATTAGAAAGATAGAAGACGATGTGGAATCAACAAGTCAAAAGCTGACATGGAATCAGGAAATTGGACATTGACGTGGAATTAGCAAGTCGAAAGCTGATTTGGAATCAGTGGGATAAAAGCTAATTAGTAGGTCAAAATCTACAATATCAGAGGCTAAGGTTGACATATAATCACCAGGGCAAAATCTATAAGTTTGAGTCGGCAGGTTGAAGACGGCCTGCAGAAGCAACTGATACGGATTCTACAAATCGAAATCTACAGTGTTGGAATCTACAAATCTGAATCTGTAGGTGGAAGCATGAATCTACAATCAAATGCCAAATCATCGAAGGTTGTAGGCAAAATGTGGAATGCAAAGCCTGCTGAAAGCGAAAAGTTGAATGCTGAGTCAAACGTAAACTAGTCCAAGGAAGTAAACCCAACCATTTGCTGCTGAATCCAGAATGTTAAGCACTGACTGACTATTGAAAGTAGGAAGTCGAAGATAAAAAATGGAATTCTGAAGGTAGAGAGCCAATCATTGAAGGCGTAGAGCGAAGTGCTGAAAGCCGAAAGCCATGCACTGAAGGTGGAGAGCCAAGCAATGAATGCTAAAGATTGAAAGCTAGACAGTGAATGCAGAAAGTGAAGGGCTAAGCTACAAACTAGGAAAAACTGACTGACAAAGCTAAATGAGCTGACCAAGCAAAACCAACTAATGCAAAGGTAAAATGCTCAAGAAGAATGCTAAGGAGCTGAGAGGTCAAAGCTGACAGACACACAAGTCCAATGTCAAATGAAAGCTGAATGACTGAACATCACAACAAGAGTAGAACCAGCTAAAAAACTTTGATATAGGCTTAGTGAGTAGCTAGTGCAGGGGTGAGCCTTGAATGTACGACAGCATTAACAAAAATGACGTCAATGTACAAAAGAAGGCAAAAAATCCTAGATTTGAGAATTGAGTGAGAGCACAAACTCGACAAAGAGTGGCACAAATTAGATACACAAAAAACTATAGAAAAGGGACAAAACCCTAGAACTCAAGAAAAGACAGTGCCTCCCCCGAGATGTATAGTGGTTCAGCTTAATGAGCCACGATAGTGATTAGTAGAGCAAAGAGCTATTGGCTATGAAGCTAAACTCTAAACCCTAGGCACTGTCTTCAAGACAACAAGGTTCTGATACCAATGTTGGATGTGAAAGGAGATGCGCTGCATAGACTCATAGACAAAACACGTACACGAGCTCAGAGATGATGTGAAAGCTGAAAGTACTCAATTGGATTATGAATCAGTGGAGTACAACTTACTAGTAGCCCTAACATTAGGGCTGGTGTGGCTGACAAACTAAGAGTGTGTTCTCATGGGCGAAAAACCCCTACCACCACATAGGGTAGTGTTGTTTACACCTGAACTTCCTAGAGGTAGAAGGCTAACAATAAACCCACTTTGTACCAATGGCCTTTTTACTATAAGGCAAATCTACTAAATACCAAGTGTTATTTTTTAGGATTGAATCATACTCATCGTGCATAGCCTACATACAATGATCATTTTTCTATGCTTCCTTAAAGGAAACAGGTTCGTCTTTATTGCATATACTAGTAATGAATGAGAGCATGGTCTACAAAAGAATAGGATGAATGATGAGAACATGCACATGTCTTGCTAGGTAGAGTGGTAAACTAATTTGTTGTCCCGAAATGTCTGCACACTAGCCATTTTGGCAGACTCTTGGATGCTTGTATGGTTGCCCTTTCCTCATCCCACTGCATCATCCAAAATTGTCTCATCAATAAGCTAATACATGGGCTGAAATTTGACTTGATTTTTAGCCAGTATGTGCTGACTTGCAACACCTTTTTGAGCATCCACATATGGCTCCTTGGCATTGTACAAAGATAGGATTATATCAAAGATGTCTTGTGAGCATACATTTTGCTATTTTTTTTACATAAAAGCATGGAATAAAGCGAGTTCTCAACAAATACAACATCTCAATTCACCAAAATTCACTTTGTGGCCAGATGGTAGGGTCTATACCCTTTGCTTTTTGTGCTGTATTCTATAAAAATATATTTTACCACCTTATCATCCAGCTTATTATGTTATTGCTAAGGCATAAGAGCATAAGCCAGACAAGCAAAAACATGCAAATGAGCCACAAAGGGCTTCCTACCATTCCAAGCTATATAAGGGGCAATTTTCTACAAGGCCTTGGTGGGGCATCTATTTAGCACATAAGTGGCACACATAACTACCTCCAACCAAAAAACATAAGGCAAATCATAGACTCTAATCATGCAACATGCTATCTCCATGAGAGATCTATTCTTCCTCTCAACCATGACATTTTATTGAGGTGTATAAGGCACTGAGCATTAATGTTTATGCCTCTTTTAGCCCTATATACATGAAACTCCTTTGATATATACTCCCTCCCTCAATTTATACACTACTTTAGCAATCCCAACAGCTTAGCTACCATATAGTACTAAATATTCTTTCCTTATTCTAAAAATTTTTCTTTCCCCTCTCTCCTTTTATCTTTAATTCTTCCCATTATGATTAAATAGTAAAGAAGGGAGGGTAGAAAAGCCAATGGTGCCAACTTTACATATAGACACATTTTTAGCCATAGAAACAAAGTGCCTAAAACATATAAAAGCCTTTGACTTTGCCTTAAATGGACATACCTAGGTGTGCCTAGAGTAGTCTCATCAATAAAAGTCATAAAGTAGAGATATCCCCTGATCGATGGTGTCCTCATGGGACCACATAAATCACTATGTATAAGCTATAATTTTTGGATAGCCCTAACTCATCCATTTGTCACGAATGATGCTCGTTGCATTTAACCCCAAATGTACCAATCATAAATGTGTTTGATGGGGCCCCCAAGCTTTGGTAACTCTAATATCACCTCTTGCCTTTTTAAGGCACAATAAACTACCAAAATTCAAGTGACCAAAGTAGGCATGCCGTACCTTTGTGGGTGTTAGTAATTGATCCAACCTAAAAAGCCCATGGCTTAGAGTACCAAATACCATAGTGATGTCTCTAGGAAGTCCTTGCACCATTGCCCAACTACACTCGAGAGCATATAACAACTCAACCAAGAAGCTAATCTTCCATAACCTAGCTCACAATTACATGCGTGAATACTTGTGCCCAGATTCTTGTAGGAGATGATGTTGCTGCACAATCACACTCTAAAGCTCCACTCCAATGCTGCTACCACACTTCAAAGGAAGCTGCTCTCACTCAATCTCTCTCTCACACACATACACTCACACTTACACAATGAGCATATAATAGCTCTAATTGAATTAGGCAAGACACATAAGAGAGCAAGAAAGTAGAGAAGAAGAGCACTCTATTAGTTGCATAAGAGATGAATGGTGAAAATAAAAATTGACCCTTATCTTAGCTCCCCTAGCCTTCACACCTTGGTTGGCCATACTTAAAATATAGATCCATGTCTTTCTTCCAAGGTCACTTAAGCTTTTTCAAACACTTAATCTAAGCACGTAATCTTCATAATTAATCCTGTAGCGTGCCTTTCATAGACAACCAGCGATCGCACACGTAAAATACACAATATTAGCATTTTTAATGTCAACGGCCAAATGAAGTGATGGTTGCCAATGGATGGCATCAACGATAGAAAGGTGTCCACCAATGAGGATTAACATGCCCCCCTTCCCGATCCAGATTCCATCTTGGAAATATATTGGTGAAGGCGAGTCAAATTGTTGATAGGAAGGTGATGATAGTCGAAGGCCAAGTGTTAGATACCTGCGTAAAAAACAAATCAACTAATAAAGAGTTCTTTGCAATAACAAGATGAAACATGGTTATACATGTATATTTTTTCTTTTTCTTTTTAATGATTGGGTAAACTTCAAGTTTTATTATGTGAAGAGGAAAGGCAAGGCAATTTAACTTAGAGGTTAGTGATAAGCCTATCTATACCTAATCTAGTCTTAGTCATATGCCTACCATGATGCTATTTCCTTAACATAAGCCTACCATGGTGAAGCATAAGGTATGAGGAAGAGGGCTAAGTAGGGTAGAAAAAAGTGTGCAATTGGGATTTCTCTCTTGATAATCCTCTGTCTAATCTTCTCTCTAATGCATTCTAGTGAGTGTTTGTGTGTGAGTGATTTGATGTGAGAGGAGGGAGTAGTGCCTATAGCGCAATACGACGGCGTGACGAGAGAAGGCAAATGGTAAGCTATCCATGGCGGTGTTGAGCTTGGAGACCTCAAGGGTTATGAGTTCAGCCATCGGAAAGGTCCCCACGACGACATGTTGATGAGAGTGGTTCCCTCTTTGCTAGCTCTTAGTCTTAACATTTTTGGTGCTGGCCGGGGAGAAATCCCTTGGCTTTATCATTTTTTCTCTAATCTACGGTTCTGCTCACATCTTGAACAGTGGAGTGCCACAAACAAGCGTGGGATTTGATGGAGATTTGTGTGATTTTTGCTCTCTTTTAACTCTTTTTTTCATTTTTCAAGAGAGTGTTTTAGCTTAGTTTATTGCTTGATTTGTTGTTTTCATTGGTGATTGGATTGATTAAATGGTGTTAGGAGAGCATGCACGTAGGTGAAAATAGATTTGATTTGCATAAATTGTATCAAGTGAGAGTTTAGCATTGCATTTTGTTTTCTTTCATGCTTAAACATAGAGCTTTTTTGCTTAAATTTGGTATTTTGTTATGTTTAAGTGCATTAGATTGTAAGCAACTATTGTAAAAAGGTTAATATCAACTTTTTTTTTCAAAATACCATGAGAAAATTATTGAAATTCATTAATTACTCTTTATGGATTGGTTTTTTCCATTAAGGGGTGATTAAGGAATCTCAAGAGCTAAAAAATTAAAAAAAATTAGTGTTTATGCATGTTTATTAAATCAAAACACCTAATTACATCTTCTTCTTCATCATTTGGTGATTTCTTACTCTCTTTTGTCTCATTACACTAAGAAAAAAAGGGAATAAATTAATCTTTGAATTATTAGATTAATGACATAATAAACTATGCAAATAGTTTAGCCTTTTCATTAGTAATCTAATGATATGCAACATTATGTGAATTAATTCATGATTAAGGATTAATTAGAGCCCAAGGATTGAGCCACAAAGAGGAAAAAATAGCATGTGTTAATCTTTGATTAGTACTTAAGCTAATTTTTACACAACTCATTAGTGTTAATTGGAGCTTAGTTTGTCATGCATTTAATACATGTGTAAGAGAGGTGTATAAGAGATGTGTAAGAGGGGAATGGGCATAAACCAAGAAAAGGTTGCAAGTTGTCATGTGTATTGAATGAGGTGTAAGAGAGAGTGTTGACTTTTGTCCCACTCACCTTTTCGAGAAAACCACCTCTTTTAACTTTCCCACTTGTCAAAACCAAGAAACCACCTTAACCAAAATGGAAACTAGTCATCATGACTAGCGTTGCACCACATGTCAACCCAAAAATCGCAACACCACGTCATCAATTACACTGTGATTTGCCATGTTATCAAATCACGTCGTGATTTTTACCACGTCATAAAAAACGTGAAAATTTTTAAAAAATCAAGCCACCATGTCATCAATCATGCCGTGATTTGCCACATCATCAAATCACATTGTGATTCTTGCCAACATCATAAAAAATCCCCAAAAAAATCACGTCGCCATATCATGAATCACACTGTGATTTGCCACATCATCAAATCATGCTATGATTCTTGCCACATCATAAAAAACCACAAAAATCACACCACCATATCATTAATCATGCCATGGTTTGCCACATCATCAAATCATGCTGTGATTCTTACCATGTCATTGAAAAACCTAAAAAATCATGCCACATCATCAATCGCACCATGATTCTTGTCACATCATTGAAAAAAAACACTACAATATCATCAATCAGATCGTGATTTGCCATATTATCAAATCACGCTGTGATTCTTGTCACGTCGTAAAAAATAATAAAAAAAAATTCACGCTGCCACATTATTAATCATGCCATGATATGCCACATTATCAAATCACGTCGTGATTCTTGCCACATCATAAAAACCCTAAAAAAAAGGTTTTAAAAAATTCACATCATCACATTATCAATCATGTCGTGATTTGCCACATTATCAAATCATGCCGTGATTCTTGGCACGCCATTAAAAAAACTCAGGAAAAAATAATTAAAAAAAAACAAGAGAGCAATCAATGCCTCTTTCTTCGATATGGGCTTCATTGACACATCTTTTAATCTTCTTCGGCCTATTGTGTTTCATCATCTTATCTCTTTATTGGTACTTCCCACATTGTACTTCCACCTTAGACATCCTTTCTCCCATCCGATGGGATTGTAAGTGCATTAGAGGCGAGGGATTGTTAACCCTTGGGGTTAACACCTAGGCCGACATTGAGCTTCATTGACCACTCTAGGTGTACATGCACATTGCACATATTATATTATTTATTCGGTGCATATAGCCTAAGGTATTTTTCTTACCGTGATTATTGCCTCATCATCGAGCACGCCTCTTGAATCACGCCCATGAAACTGTAAACTTGTAAAATCACGGTGCAAGAACAAGGTTAAAAAAGGGGAAAGAATGGCTAGTCTAAAAGGTTAAAGCTTCCCTACACATGTAGATGCACAGTTTAGACCTCGCATGGCCTTATGTAGCCATTGAGACCTATGCCACACATTGAGGCCTCACACTCATCAAGGAATTCATATCCACATTGGACTAACACTATACACATGAGTGTTCCATTGGGTTTCACCAAACCTATAATAACCCCAATGCCCCCAATCTTGTATAGCACTGATGTCAACCCAATCACTTCTTAGATACCTTTCTCCTTTAGTGAACAAAATCTTTCCATGCTAAACAGTTTAGGAAGGGGGGTCGCCCATGGGTTGAAATATGTCCTAGGCCAACAAGGAGCTACACATAGCTTAAAGGATGCCCTTAAACATGTTGCCTCGAAAATATCCAAATATATGAATAAATTTGATGGTTCAATAGACCCATATGAAGTGTTTGAACAATATTGTGATGCATTTAGAGCTATTAATTGCTTGTCTAAGGTTCAAGCATTCCAATTATGCTTAATGGGCAAAGCTAGTTGATGGTTTACCACACTGGCGGCATGAAATCAAAGTGAACTTCATAACTTTGAAGGCATCTTTCATCTATGGGTTCTCAAGGCAAGGTCACTGGTGGTGTGTATCATGTGAAATTTACTCAATGAGAGAAAAATTGATGAAACCATACAAGATTTTATCCTCCAAATAAAAACTCTAGATTCACGGGGTGAACCAAGGGAAAAATTGAATGACACTCAATTGAAACGATGTTTTATGATGGGGTTAAAGAAAAATGGCTTGCACAATTTGATCCTTGTATTAAATCCTAAAACCTTTGACCAATGTTGCAAAGAGGTTATTTGATTGGATGATAACATGTTGGGACGATGACCTAGAAGTGGAAAATCCCTTGACCAAACAAAGGGTTATAAACAAATTGATTTTGGATCTCACCACTCAACAACTTTACGTTGCTTTGATGTGAAGAGAAATTTAGTATAAAAAAGGAGCTAAATATGAACAAAATCTCAAACCTCTTCCACTTGGGGGCGTTAAGCCAATACTTTTGTATTGCAATCATTGCAAACAAGGTCATGAAACCACAACTTATCCTAAGGTTTGTGCAACTGAACCAACTAAATCATAAACTTACGTTGTGCACCAACCTTGTTTGATTGGTACATCATCTTTAACTCAGTAAAATATGGCACAAATGAATCAGCATGAAACACAAAACCCTCAAACTTTGCAAATCTAAGAACTCACATTAGAAAATCTGGTGCCCTTACCCCAGAATGAGACCAAACAAGGGGTAGAAGTTGTTAAGGATGTGACAAGACCATCACTCAAGTGTTTTTACTATCGTGGACCACACAAGATAGTAGATTGCCCAGTTTGGAACACCTTATTCACCAGCATCAACACAACTGCCAACACTTTAAAACCCATATGTGAACTATGCACATAACACCACTTGTTCAAAGACTATTCGAAACTAAACACAGCAAAACTAGACACAACAGAAGCTGTATCACTCAACATTGTTAGTGTGTAGAATAGACGATTACCACCATACCATTGAATGTGCTAACACAACTGCAAGCAAAAGGTGCAAACCAAAACAAAATATGCCAATGCTGAAACTTCAAAATGGGTCGAGGAAAATGTTATAGCACATCAAACTAGCAAAGATCCAAATTTGAAGGATGAATCCCAAAATCAAAATGGAAACTCAGTGGGGAGACGAACAAGTTTCGCACTAGCCAAAATATCCACTGAAGAAAAAGGATCTAAAACCTCAAAAACCAAACAAAACCAAGGACAAAAAAAAGGCAAAGGCTGAAATGAGTTCAAATGAGGATGGGAAAATCAAAACAGTCTCACCAAAGGGACTTAAGTCAACTCAAAATGTAGGAACATTCGCACTGCACAGGAAAAATCAAAGCTTGTATGTGAAACTATTGATGTTGATAGAAAAAAACAAGTTCCTTTTTTGCTAACAGACAAAGAGACTAGTATGCAAGTGTTTCATGGAGGGACAAAAAAAAAACAAGAACAAAGCTCAGTCGTGTGCCACCACATGGGAAAACAAGGGGTTAGAAGCATAAGAACCCTTTCAACTAAATGAAGAAGGGTTGACTCCCCAATTGATAATTTTGAGAGTTAAACATGGGAAAGCATGGTGACATTGGTTGATTGGTGCATCGAGTCACCCGTTTACTCCTCCCCATCAACTTCTCAAATGTTCACGTAAGAGAAACAAGACCAAATAGAGGATTATCAATTTGCCTTTCAAAATGAGCCAGATTTGCTAAATGAAACTCAACCTTCGAGACAAGGTGATTGGAGAGAATTCAATGTATTTTACGGAGGCAAAGGATGTCATTGGCTTATTATAATAATGATAAGCTAGAAGCAAATGAAACTGAAAGTGTCCATGCAAATGAGGCACAAACATTAACACAACCAATGGGAAGGGGTAAACAATATACATCTTTGTAACACACTAAGTGTTGTGGACCCTAATAATGACTTTCAGACCCTTGATCAACCCTTAATGCATAAATACAAACTTGAAAAGTGCTCTAGGAAACTATGAGCCAAGTGAATGGAAATTATTCACCAAAATATCTATGCTACCTCTTGGAGATCCAATCAACATTTGGCTAGATTTTCAAGTGGGCAAAAACATTCAACAAAAGAAAGCAATGATTAGCTTCAATGCTACTCACAACACCATTTTCGAAAGAATTTGGGCATCTTTAGGCCAACCCTCACTTACTCCTAGACAAATGAATGTGCTAGATGCTGATGGACAAGATCTCAAAGTTTGGGGTTATTACACACAGACAATTCTTACTCAAGATGAAAGCAATCAAACCAACATCTTTGAAACCCCTAAAACATCCTTCACATATTGCTCCTATCCAAGGAGTCCTCACCTGAAAGTGAGATTATAGAGTTGAACACCTCTTACGGAAGGCAAAATAGCTAGAACTCACCAACTTGGAGCTTCAGAACCTAAGACTCTAGAACTTGCATCACTTAAATGGATTCCTAAAATTGAAATTAGCCTGGGAGTCCAAACCATCCAATCTCAAATCTATCCTTACAGGCAAAACAATCTCATCACATATGAGCTATGGTGTTGTCTAGGCAAGCCAAGCTTACAGGCTCATGAATGGATTTCGTGGACTAACACTCAAGGCGTGCGATTATTGGTCACATGCCTGCTAGGGTTAGGGTTAACAGTCTAGCAGGATGAGGAGGACGGTACTCCATCTTAAAGGGAGAGAGAGAGAGAGATAAAAGACTGTAAAGAGAGAGAGATAAAAGTCTAGCAGGATGAGGAGGACGGTACTCCATCTTAAAGGGAGAGAGAGAGATAAAAGACTGTAAAGAGAGAGAGAGAGAGCTAGAGAGAGAATAACAATGCTAGAGAGAAACAAGATTTGCACATATAATGAAAGCTTTGATTGATGTAAAGTCTTCAAAAAGTACAATGCTTTTATAGGCATGTAGCCTTATCTTTTGACTCAATCAAATCTAGACTAAGTCTCCTAAGGAACTTGTTAACCCTTCTAGGAGACCTCTATGGCGTCGATGCAAGGGTCGGTCACCATATCATTTTCACCACCTTTGGGCCACAAGCATCGGAATGTGCGAAATTCACTTGAAAAACATGTTTTGTATATTTTACCTGTGTGATCACTGCTTGTATATTAAAGGTGCACCATGGGATTTTAGGTGAAGAGTGCTAGCTTTAGAATAGGTGTTTACACTAGCTAGAGTGGCCAAATGAGCCCGAGGACCAGACTTTCAACTTTGGCTACCCAAGAGTGTGAACCCTAGAGGTCACCTACAAAACCTAAAATGTAACTCTCATGATGACTGATTCTTTTACGCTAATTCAAGAGAGTTGTATGCTCTATCTACTATCTTATGTTATTGCTTTCTTGCTTGCTTGTGTGAGCTTTTATGTGTGCTTGCCTCTTGTATGTGAGAGAGTAAGCTGTGAAGAGGGTCGAGCTTCCTTTGGAGTACGGTGGTGGCGGAGTGGAGCTTTAGAGTGTGGCAACATCATCTCCTATGAGAATCTTAAGCATAAGTATTCACGAGGTGAGTGAATCACCTAGCCCATGCAATTGTGAGCTAGGTCATGGAAGATTGGCTTCTCTGTTGAGCTATTTTGTGCTCCCAAGTGTGGTTAGGCAAAGCCCCACGACATTGGTTTGTTCATGTACTCTTTCTATGGTGTAAGGGATTTTCATAATAATAAGTGGTGCCGCTACCTAGGATTAGCCCCACTGCATAGCCACAATGCATTTTGAATGCTTGTGTGCATATGGTTCATTTTTGTTATATTTCTATTTTCTATTTTTTAAAAGAATGGTAGAAACAAAATTCTAAAAATCTGTCCATTTTGTTACATTGTTGTTGAAATCTTAAGAAATTTATGTTCAATTTCTGCAATTTCTACATGTTTTGCAGTTTCTACACGTTTTTCAATTTTTATAGTTTTTACATTTTTAGCGAGTTTTGTAATTTGTGCATTTAGGTTAACTCTACTCCAAATTATCATTTACAAGTTCAAATTTTGGTTTTTTGCATTTCTTGTTTTTTTATATTTTTTAATTTTAAAAAGAAAAAAGAAACAATCAATTGAACATGAAACTGAAAGAATCAGGTTAAATAGACCATAAAATTAGTTTTTTAGCATAGTATTTATCCCAATTTTGACTCCTTACATGGAGAAATCGGGATAAAATTAGTTTTTTAGCATAGTATTTATCCCAATTTTGAAATCGGGATAAAATTAGGAATTAGGGGAGGATTTGCAACCCAAAAATTTTGTGTTTTCTGCACATTCTGCATTTTTGCATTAGTGTAATTAATGCGAGTTAATCAAGCTTGATTCTTCAACAATTTGGGGCATCTTGACTAGCTGCTTGCATTTAATGTGTGCAGTCTTTTAGGCTACTAGTCACAAAAATTCAAATCCTACAAATAACCAATTTTGGATAATTCAGGATGGGCTAGATGCATTCAATGCACGTAGGCTTTTAGGTAAGCCCCGAGTCAAAGATTTTAGAAAACCTCTTTTTGGTAAAACCAAAAATTAAAACTGTGAAGGTTAAAAACACAAAAATAAAAAAAAGTAAAAGTAAAAAAGAAAAAGGAAAAAGGTCCGTGGGCAAAAAGATAATAGAAAATTATCAGAAAGTGCACGCACAAGTTTGCCTAATATATATTTTAGGCTATTGTTGCGATTGTGTTGATGCAACTTGTGTAACAACGTCCCAAAAATTTACATTTTTACATAGTTAAGGAGCTTAACTATGGGAGCTAGAACTTGTAGCGTTTGATTGACCCGAAAAAAGTATACTATTTTTTGTGCCAGATGAGTTAAGAAACACCAGAAACGTGTTTTGAAAAAACTTTGGACAATTCAAAAGTTTTTCCTTAAAAATGCAAAAAAAATCCAAAATTCTCAAACTTGTCTAGGGCATCTGTAGGGCCTTCAAACACCCCATATTTGTATGCACCTACGATTTGGGTGTGTATTAGAGGCGTATTTAGATGATAGTGCATCTATTGTGTGTACCTGCTTACACCACTAGGCTTAGGACCTTTGATTGGAACCAAGTTTAGCATTGTATAGGGACTTGCACTAGGGACCAGTGATGCATCATCAGATCTTGAGTCAATGGAAGGATCCCCAGTCCCAAGAAGTGAGACCCCTAGCTAGGTCTCACAGTCAAGCCAGCTACCAGTCTTTTTGACCGTGTAGGTAGCTACCTCAGAGGTTCGGCCTCAACTGCTACCTCTGAACCAAAACTTACTACATACATGCCCCATGATGGAGTAGTTAAGGTAAAATCTAGAGAGACACCTATTGTATTCTCATCATTACAAGTAGGGAGTGTTCATGTTGATATCCCTATCCATATAGCTCTTGTTGCACCTGCTGCAACTATGACTATTGAACCACCTCCCTCGCACAAGTGCTTATGCCTAATGGTAGAACATTAGAAGAAGTGCAGACAGTAGAGGTACTAATCCAGGATACTAGAGAAAAGGAAGAAGAGGCTTTGCAAGTGGCACAACAATGATTAGCAGCCCAAATAACTTAATATATCCAGGATTGCGCAGGTAGTGCCCGAAAGTCTCGACACAAGCAATAACATTGCATCTACCACAAGGAAAGAGCTAGGTTTGCAAATCTTGGATCAACGTCTTCTCACAAATGATTGGGAGTATGACGCATCATCAGAGTCTTATGGATTTCTCCACATGCCAAGCTTATGGTGTTAGTTGGGAAGGGATTGTCTAATCAATATCTGAGGCCACAACAGAGGAGGAACGATCGTAGGGTATCTTCGATTGCATAGATATGATCATTGAACATGAAAGGATCCAAAGACCTATGGTACATCCAAAGCAAGAATGCCCAATAATGAGAGAAATGGTAACACCTCTTGTAAGCCCGCTAGATCCTACTTTTGTAGTATCACCCGACTACATGATGGACCAAGTCCCAACTGCTACTATTGTTCCTCTAGGTTAGACAAGACTCCAAGAATCTATAAGCAAAGACTTCACATTCAAGACCGTAGTAGAGAGGTACCAACCCAAGATGTCGTTAGCACAATTCCAGATTTTGTGGTAATGGGTTCTACACCACTCAAATGACACCACCTGTGACCAACCATGCAAGATTGCCCATTAGTTTCATGCGTTCGGTAACAATGGCTCTAGGCCTAGTTAACACATCCACCTCATTGGCTAGGGCCACAGAAGGAGGAACCTTCACCCAAGATCCTCAATTCCTTGCATGTTCCTGTACTTTGCCAATGCACAATGCACCCTAGAGCAAAGGAGACATCCTCACAAATGACTAGACGAGTGGTGCCCTTGGCTCATATGCAATCAGTACTTATGGGAATTCCCGTACAACCCCCCACCTATCGAACTCATGTTACTTCTTTGGGATTCATGCCATTACACATGTAGGCATCACCCTTCATACCACACGTTTTCCTTGTTTTACTAATACCTCCAGCAGCAACTCTTCTAGTAGCTGTTCCAATAGCCTTTGCACAAGCATTAGGGAGAGCTATGAATGAAAGTATAGGACCAATCATGTGAGAGAGAACAGGCATAGTAGCTATGGAAAGGCTGCATAAATCACGAAGCTTACGCACAACCTCAATGGAGAGGGAATCCTAGAAGACACCTCAAGTTTTTTGATCACGTTTTCCTTGTTTTACTAATACCTCCAGCAGCAACCCTTCTAGTAGCTGTTCCAATAGCCTTTGCACAAGCATTAGGGAGAGCTATGAATGAAAGTATACATAGTAGCTATGGAAAGGCTGCATAAATCACGAAGCTTACGCACAACCTCAATGGAGAGGGAATCCTAGAAGACACCTCAAGTTTTTTGATCAAGTTTGCAAGGCCTTAGGTGAGAGGAATGAGCTTCCAAAGATCAACACATTTAGCCTTACACTAGATGGCAAGGCTGGTGATTGGTATCGGACTCTGAGAGTTGAAGAACATCTAAACTTTAATGGTTATTCCTAAAGTAGTTTGTGCATGAGGGAGCTTTGTGGAGTGTGGCTTCACAGTTGTTGCACAAAGCTGAGAGAGAAGAAGATGAGTTAGTGAGAAATTTTATTAGTCATCTTAAGCATTTGAACTCTCATTGTTCTCTACATGAGCACTTTTCCAACAATCAACTTCTTGATTGATTTATCCATGGGCTTAAACATGAACATATCCATAATGGTTTAATCAGTAGAGGTATTGCCACCTATGAGGACGTCATGGCTAATGCCATCCAACTTGAGGATAACTTGATGATAAAGGGAGTAAGCACTTCAAATTCTAAGTCTTTTACATCAGCTAGCAATTGTAGCACCACCGCTGAAAAACCTATAGAGCTAAAGGTAAGATGCTGAGGTTGTGCAGCACACAATCCCCATGGTACTAAACACTAAACTTGTCCATCACAGTGACCTTGTCCAATGAATCCAAAGTATGCTAACATTGTTGAAGAAGGGATAGACAAGATCATCAAATGTGGATTCACCTATGAAATTGAACATTTGAATTGGGTGCCACTCATTGTGGTTGTGCCTAAAAAGAATAGGAAATTATGAGTATATGTCGATTAAAAAAAAGTGAACGCAGTAACAAGACAAGATCATTACCCTTGCTATATTCAGAACATGTACTCAAATGAGTACCTAGCAAGGAAGCATACAGATTCTTGGATGGGTATTTTGGATATAACCAAATTTTCATTGCTTCCAGAGGATCAAGCGAAAACTGCTTTTGTTTTACAGAACATAGAGTTTATGCTTATAGAGTTATGCCATTTGCTTATAACCAAATTTCCATTGCTTCCATTGCTTCCAGAGGATCAAGCGAAAATTGCTTTTGTTACAGAACATAGAGTTTATGCTTATAGAGTTATGCCATTTGACTTAAACAATGCACCGGCCACATTCAAAATGGCTTATAAATAAATAGTGCCTTTAAAGATTTTCTAAGGATGTTTCTTGAAGTTTTCTTAGATGATTTATTGTTATGGAAGGAGCATTTATCCTATTTACAAAAGGTATTTGAACGATGCAGACTTTATCCCTTATCTCTAAACCCATTCAAATGCTAATTTTGGGTTAAATTTAAGATAGTATATGGGGTTGAGGTGGTAATGCCATGGTAATTCATAATACCCAGCGTAAGGATTGAGGTGTTAATGCCATGGGAATTCATGATACCCAGCTTAAGGGTGGCAGTGGGGCTGAGAGATTGGAGGGTAACATGTTGGCCGATCGGCTGTTCATTCTTGAACAACTGGAGAAAGAAAGACAAATTGCCATGTAGAACACGTTAACAGATAAGGATCGATGAAAAAAGTGGTTTGATAATAATCTCAAGGATAAGGAAATCAAGGA
The DNA here is from genome assembly GCF_041138505.1 of Cibotium barometz. Classification (NCBI taxonomy): domain Eukaryota; kingdom Viridiplantae; phylum Streptophyta; class Polypodiopsida; order Cyatheales; family Cibotiaceae; genus Cibotium; species Cibotium barometz. The sequence continues at coordinate 11,059,293 of NC_141085.1, forward strand.
GGAAGACCTTATACTTATGTATGAAGTCCACCAACAAAAATAAGAAACTAAAATATACCAGAAAACTAGATCCCAAAGAGAAACCCTATCACATGAGACATGGTGATTGATGGTGAAGCTTCTGCATCACAAAATGTTATAAAACCACTATTGGCTATCCAATTCCCAACCCCATTGGTTTCCATAGAGTGACCCACTATGCAAGCAAGTGTTCCAGATTTATGATTGAAATATCAAAACTATCCTGACTATCCTGATCAAGATCATTAATTATGGAACTATCCGGAATACGATCAAGAATAAACTCATGCTCAATTGTGAAAATATAATCATCTGAAACATTTGGCATCTCTAGGTCTAGATCTCGATCTGGATCTGAATTAGGATCCAGGTGTAGATCATCTAGCATCTTCGGATCTAGAACAAGACTAACCACTGGAATACTAAGAGAATCCAAAATAGGCTCAAGATAAACCGCCACTCTATCATGCATAGACTCCAAGAAAGAAATATCTATGTTTGTATCAAGAGTCAAGATATCTGGATCCTCTAGATCACTATCCGCATGAAGAATTAGATCACCATAAATAGAGCCAAAGAGACTCATCATATCTGGATCAAGGCTAGCAAGAATTATCTCCTCTAGATCATCATCAATAAACTAGGTATCCTCGGCTACATCACCACTAGAAATTGGATCAAAGATCTGCATATTCGCAATGTCATTAGGAGAACACTCTCTATCTGGAACATTTGGCTGATTTAGAACCATAGAAATGTTCTCCTCTGAAAAACCAAAAATCACACTATCATCATGGACAACATACTCCATCCATATCATCATGGCATCCATCCTCTACCACATCATCAATGCTCTCGAAATCATGAGGCAATATGACATCATCAAAAACATGTGAGCTAGAACTATGCACATCGGCATATCTATCATCCTGACCATCTGCCAAACCACGGGAAATATCTGATGTGAAGCTAGGGACATTCGAGGACTCCTCCTGGCACTACTCGCCTTCTTGATCCTCCCATGCACCCTCAACTCTCACCATATTCATCCCAATATCTTGGCTATCAAGGTCAACATCACTCTCATCATCACTACTATCATCCGCAATCCTGACACATGTGCACTAGCTTCTTCATAAGATTTCTCCCTCCCAAGATGTCATACAACCCATCCATCTTTGATTACAATGCCTCCAAGCAACATAAGTGATGACGTGTGCTCTCCGCTCTTGGTCCATGCATATGAAACCATCCATTTGCTATATCCAAAGATGCATGATAAGATTCCAAGTTGACTTTAGCCCTATGTAATGATCTATGTGATAAAGCATGTGCAAGATCATCAAACTTCTCCTCCAATGCAAGTGAACACTATTTGCTTCTATGCCCAACCTCCTTGCATGATGAACATGGACGAAGAGGACACTTAGGTTTGTCATGCCCTTTCTCCCCACAATAGGAGCATTTATTTTTCTTCTTCTTTTCCCTCATCAATTCAAAATGCATTTAATGAGACAAGAATTTAGGCTCCCACACATACAACTTACCTTATTAATGTAAGACCAAGCATGTGGCGACAGTAAGGAGAGCTCGATATGCAGTACCAAGTTCGAAGTCATAAGCTATGCACGGTGTAAGATTCCTCCCATCAGCTTTTGAGGTGTAAAGGTGTAAGAACCTCCCCTTTTGTTCTTGTAATTATTCCCCTCTCCGAAATAGAAGAAAGATCTTGTTTTACCCTGTTTTGGCCTAGAGAGAGAAAATGTCTAGAGAGAGATAATCCAAAATTGAGATATCTTTGGATATAAAAATGCTCCTAGTGTCTAAAATGGATTCCCCTGAAAGCAAAAGTTCAAAATGAACTTTCCAATGTGCATTAGGAATTAATTGAAAATGGTATAAGGGACCTTAGCCTAAGGGTCTATATTTTTAGCATTTTTTGGATTATGGTCCAATTAAGGTTCCAATGGGCCAACTAGATTAATCCAAGTGTTGGGATGAGATAAATCCAAAAGAATAAAAGAAAATACCCAAAAAATGAGTAAATGCTCACATAAGATGAAGAGTTGACTGAGTATAAGGTTTATTAGTTAAAAATTATGAGATATTACTAAAATAATGAGATATTTTGGAATAATGATGCATTTTTGACACCTTGGTAAGGAAAGGGGGACTCTTGAGGTAGGCACCTCTTTCACATGTGTGGAAGGGTTTTTAATTCAAAAAAATTGTGATATTTTTATCTCTCCTCTCTCCTGGATCAAACCAAATAAAAAAGGGAGCCAAACTGGTCCAAATCTTGTCCAAATTGAGTCAAACTGAACCTAGAAAATTCTAGAACCCAGTTGGACCTGGTTAGTGGCCTACCTCACCTATAAACAGACCCTAAGTCGTTTGTAATTAAATATGGGAGTTATACCATGCCAGTATTATATTAAAATAATCATATTTTCTATTATCCTTTAAATTTTTATCTCTCTTGGGAGCTTGGAGCTCTCTCTCTCTACATCAACTCTTGGAGTTGCTCTTCTCCTCTTGGTGGACCAATTGATTGGTCGAGGACTTCACTGCAATTAGAGAATCAAGCCAAACTTGGAGGTAAAATTAATTTTTATGTTTTTTTTCTAATTTTCTCAATAACTTTCTTTTCTCAACCCCTCTCAAGCTTGAGAAGCTTTCAAAATGATTGTTTTAATTCAAATCAAGCTTTCCCTAAGTTTCTTAATGTTTAATTAGCATTAAGTTAATCTTTATGCTTATTTGCAATGCTTTCTTAAGTAAATCTCTCTCTAAAAGAATAGCCATCTTTATGGCTAAATCCCTTGAAAAAGGATGCTTCTCAATGATAGTCTCTTAATTCAAAGCTAAACTCTAGGCATGATAAGCTAGAGATTAAGAAAATGATATTTTCATGATTTTGTACTATTAAAATAATGGTAAATTCTTTTAGATTGTTTATGAGTAGTTGAAAACTACTCTAATTCATTCTAAATGAGAAATGGATTATTCTAACAATTTGGGAAAAGAGGAATGTTGAAATTAGCTTAATCTAGTGAGATAATCATAGTTATGTTTAATTTTATGGTTAAAATTATGATTTAAATTCATAGTTTGATTTTAAGCATAAAAGAGGAACTACTATCATATTTTCATTGCAAGCTTTTATTCTTTTAGAATTTTTTTTGAGAATGATCGGTAATAAAGCGAAGCTATGGTAAAAATTTTAAAAAATAATACATATCTTATTTTTATGCATAATGCTAAAAGAGGACTTCTTACCATATTCTAGGATTGGACATCCTATGCAAAAAGAATGATTTTCATCATATTCATGAGAATTTTTTTTTGTAATTATGCATAATTTATTGATTATGAGAAAAGAGCAATTTTTGGTAAATTTATTTTATACAAAAAGAGGAATTGCCATGATAATTGAGATCCAAGTAATTAAATGGTATTAAAAGAGGATTTTTTGGTAAATTTATTTACAAAAAGAGGAATTCCCATGATATTTGAGATCCAAGTAATTAAATGGTAAAAGAAGAATTTTTGGTATAATTCAAATTATGAGTATTTATCAAAAGTGAAATTTTGAGTATTATTAATTTTATTGGAAAATATGGGTAGAATTGATTTTTGTAAATCCCATGAATCTTTTACTCAAAAAGAAGAATATTGAATATGTTTTACTTAAGAAATTTGAGAAAGAATATGAAAATATCCATCGAGAAAACTTGGATAATTCTTATTCAAAAAAGAGAATTTGGAATCCCTAGGAAGATCGAGGATCCAATGAGTAAACGAAAGTTTAGAATTAATTCTCATTATAATGAAGCTTAAGGAATGAAAATACAATACTTAAATGCTCTTTCTGAATTTTTAATATTCAATTCTGATAAGGTTTATTTTTCCTTTTTAAACCTTCAACAACACTTTGATACGTAGATTCAATGGGAACCGTCACATGATCTAATTACCGCTATACCCAAAAAATATTATAGCCTACCTAAATCTTTAATTTCAAATTTTTTCTTAGGAGGTATCTTCACCTCATAAATGTCATTATCATTGTCACTTGTGACAATCAAGTCATCAACATAGATGACCATTAGAACAATCCCCTTGTCAATCTTTCTCACACAAAGTGAGAAATCATCATTGGATATCTGAAACCCAATAGTGACAAGCTACTTCTCTATTTTGTTTGACCATGCTCTCTCAAGAGAATAACTAATGAATATACATTTTTCTATCTTGGGATCTCATTTACTTCTTACCTCATCTAGTACATGTATATAAGCAATGCACCCAAACACTTCCAAGTGTTCCAAATTTGGTCTTATGTTAGTAAGCTTTTGTACAGGTGTCATGCTATGAAATGCTACAATGGGTGTCTTCTTCATGATATAAACTGCAACAGTTGCTACTTCTTTAGTCCAAAAATAAAAATAATAAGGCATCCCTTTCTCATTCAATCAATGCATGGAGAACCTTGTAATATGCATGTTTTTCCTTTCTATAAGGTTGTACTTGCATGTGAATTGCCTCTTTATCCCATGTTCTCTCAAATAGTCCACTGAATTTATGGGAGAAATATTTTTTCCCACCAACTGACCTTAGGCATTTTGTTTGCATACGTTTTTCTTTCTCTATTATAGATTTGAAACTTTGAAAGTGAGTAACACTTCACTTTTCTCTTTCATGAAATACACACTGACTTTTCTAGTAATGGGTATCAATGAAGGATACATAATAGTGGCATCCTCTGATTGATGCCGTCTTTGTTGGTCCCTAAACTTTAGAATGCACCACATCTAAAGGCCTTTGAATTACATACTTATCATGTGGAAATGCACGCTTAGTGTGCTTGCCCAATTGTGGAACACTTCACATACTCTGTGCATTCCATCCACTTTGAACTCTGTGCATACTTTGGCCCTACATACTCTTTAGTCATTGAACATTGACATGTCTAATATTAACATGTCAATATTGAACACTGACATGCCCATATTAACATGTCAATATTGAACATTGACATGCCCAATATTACATGTCATTATTGGACATACTCTTCAATCATTGAATATTGACATGTCCAATAATACATTTATACTGAATATCAATGTCTGTAATTACACTTGTACCATGTGTAAACATTGCAATGTCACTTTAGGCATGTACTCGTTATTGAAATATGTTAAACCTCACTTATAAGCCCTGCTTTGTTTCTCAATAGAATCCAAGTCCTTTGCTATGTTTGGTAGATGATGCATATCAAGAAGATACTTCATTTTGTCATCCTACATAGACAAAGGGATTTTTTAAACATGCGTAATAGGGTGCACAATATCATCATCGATGTCTACATAACTTGATTTTTTAAACATGCGTAATAGGGTGCATAGTATCATCATCAATGTCTACATAACTTGGTTTTTCCAAATCCCTTTAATCTTTGAGCCACTCCACCATGCTGGTTATGTGGTTGGAGGCACCCAAATCAACATACCATATAGCTCCTAAATTTGGTGCATCTTCAATCATGGAACTTAGCATATGTTGCATCACAAAAAGACACACACACACACACACACACACACACACACACACACACGTGTACACATACACACACAATATATATATATATATATATATATATATATATATATATATATATATATATATACAGTGTGTGTGTGTGTGTGTGTACACACACACACACACACACACACACACACACACACACACACACACACACAACTACAACTTGTAGTTTCTAGTTTAGACACTAGATGGCCAAATGTGGCTAGTATATGGTTAGGAGACGCCGATTTATGTAGACTTGGCACTTTACCAAGTAGGATGCATGCTTGTGTGCACTATGTGACATCATTAGTGAGTGCTAGATAATAAAACAAGACTTTTCTCAAGTTACAGGGCTTGTTTGAGAGTCCAAACAGTCTTAGATGGCCATGGGAGCTGCTCGAAGTCCCTACAAGATAATGTTGTAACCTATTATAGTCGGATGATATGGTCGGTTGGTCATCCTACATAGACAAAGGGATTTTTTAAACATGCGTAATAGGGTGCACAATATCATCATCAATGTCTACATATCTTGATTTTTTAAACATGCGTAATAGGGTGCATAGTATCATCATCAATGTCTACATAACTTGGTTTTTCCAAATTCCTTTAATCTTTGAGCCACTCCACCATGCTGGTCATGTGGTTAGAGGCACCCAAATCAACATACCATATAGCTCCTAAATTTGGTGCATCTTCAGCATATGTTGTATCACAAAAAGTTGCTCACTTCTATCATGCTTATTTGTTTGATGATGTATAGTTTCCTTTGCTTTGTAACACACACACACACACACACACACACACACACACACACACACACACACACACATACACACACACACACACAATATATATATATATATATATATATATACAGTGTGTGTGTGTGTACACACACACACACATACACATTTACATATACACACACATACATATACTGTATATATATATATATATATATATATATATATATATATATATATATATATATATATATATATATATATATATATATAGATGCACACACACACACACACACCTATAACTCGTAGTTTCTAGTTTAGACACTAGATGGCCATATGTGGCTAGTATATGGTTAGGAGACACCGATTTATGTAGACTTAGCACTTTGCCAAGTAGGATGCATGCTTGTACACGTGCAATATGTGACCACATTAGTGAGTGCTTGTACACGTACAATATGTGACCGCATTAGTGAGTGCTAGATAATAAAACAAGTGTTCTCAAGTTACAGGGCTTGTTTGAGAGTCCAAATAGTCTTAGATGGCCATGGGAGCTGCTCAAAGTCCCTACCAGATAATGTTGTAGCCTATTATAGTCGAACAATATGGTCGGTTGTTGGTCATTTTAGACGAAGTCGTGGGTTGGCTTATGTGGATGACCTACGTCCATGCTGATCATGGGCACTATATATAGACTAGTTTGGTAGCCTTTATTTATCATCAAGTTCATGTTTAAGAACTCTTGTAAGCAGGACATCCTCTATCTAGAGTCTGTCTCTCTAGATCACAAGCTCCTTACCGAGAGCATAGCTCCTTACCTAGAGCACATGGGTGGACAACCATCAGTTTTTTGTAATCAAAGTTTGCAAGTAGTAATATTGTTTACTCTCCACTTCTTTCTGTAATTCAATGCTCTGTATTGTGAAGATCATGCTTCTACTGTTGTGTTTCCTTTATCGTGTCTTGCCTTGGCAAGCTGGACTATACCAAGCATGGTAGAGCGAGCTCAATGGAACAAGGGCTATTGGTAGATGGCATAACAACCTTGGTCTTATGGGTTACTTAACCTTTTGCACCACCATTAATAATATTAAAATTCATTTTTAGTGATGAGAGAAATTTACTTCCTTTTGGTTGCGATTAGATTCAAGTGGCTATGCATTCTTAACTCATTTGGCTCTTCTTTTTCAACAATGTATTAGCACCATCACTAGTTATTAAAAAGATATGTGGTGCTTTTCGTTCATGGCTAAATTAGCCAGACCCACTTGTCTTTTGTTACAGTTGATCCCACTCTAAAGACACATAATTTGTTTGAAAAAACATCACAAATGCTTTGAAAAGACGAGCACTTATCCATGAGGATACAAAGATAAATATCAAGCCACCAAATGCATGCTAAAATGTAAAATTACAAAGGTGCTTTTGATAGGTGAATGTACCAATGGAAATGCACTTTTACATTTAAAAAAAATGTCCAATAAAGTCAAATTACAAGAGCCCTAAATTTTGAAAACAAAAGCAGACATGTTTATGGACTAGAAGGCCATGGTAGTTGTTGTTATATCATGTTTATCCTAGTTGCATGGCCCACTCATTGACGGGCTACATTCAAACAAGTGTCATGACTCACTCATTAATAGGTTACAATGAAACTAGGTCCCTAAATTTTGAAAACAAAAGCAGACATATTTATGAACTAGAAGGCCATGGTAATTGTTGTTATATCATGTTTATCCTAGTTGCATGGCCCACTCATTGACGGGCTACATTCAAACAAGTGTCATGACTCACTCATTAATAGGTTACAATGAAACTAGGTCCCTTTTCTAGGTCATTAAGTTGAGTTTTACATGCCTCATTATTACTTTGAAACATGGAAGGCCTCAAGTTAAGGAGAATAGGCTAGTCCTTGGTGTTGGGCTTGTGCTTCCACAAAGAATGATGTGTGGTTCAAAGTTTGGCATTCTTTGGATGATTGATACATGTAGTTCATGGACCATGGCTCATCATTGAACCACACATCATTCTTTGTCGGAGCATAAGCCTAACACCAAGGACTAGCCTATTCTCCTTAAATTGATAGATGTAGTTCATGGACCATGGCTCATATAGAAGGGATTGTGAGTGGAGTGGAAAAGAAGGCAAGAAAAGAAAATGTGAAAGTAAGAAAAGGAGCTTACAACAAGTCTGAGGTTCTAGGGATGATGTCCAGGCACCCGCCCAAGCCATGGTCCATGAACTACATCTATCAATCATCCGAAGAATGCCAAACGTTGAACCACACATCATTCTTTGTGGGAGCACAAGCCCAACACCAAGGACTAGCCTATTCTCCTTAAATTGATAGATGTAGTTCATGGACCATGGCTCATATAGAAGGGATTGTGAGTGGAGTGGAAAAGAAGGTAAGAAAAGAAAATGTGAAAGTAAGAAAAGGAACTTACAACAAGTTTGAGGTTCTAGGGATGATGTCCGGGCACCCGCCAAGCCGCCCAAGCCATGGTCCATGAACTACATCTATCAATCATCCCAAGAATGCCAAACATTGAGCCACACATCATTCTTTGTGGGAGCACAAGCCAGCCCAACACCAAGGACTAGCCTATTCTCCTTAAATTGATAGATGTAGTTCATGGACCATGGCTCATATAGAAGGGATTATGAGTGGAGTGGAAAAGAAGGTAAGAAAAGAAAATGTGAAAGTAAGAAAAGGAGCGTACAACAAGTCTGAGGTTCTAGGGATGATGTCCGGGCGCCCGCCCAAGCCATGGTCCATGAACTACATCTATCAATCATCCGAAGAATGCCAAATGTTGAACCACACATCATTCTTTGTGGGAGTACAAGCCCAACACCAAGGACTAGCCTATCCTCCTTAAATTGATAGATGTAGTTCATGGACCATGGCTCATATAGAAGGGATTGTGAGTGGAGTGGAAAAGAAGGTAAGAAAAGAAAATGTGAAAGTAAGAAAAGGAGCTTACAACAAGTCTGAGGTTCTAGGGATGATGTCCGGGCGCCCGCCCAAGCTGCCCAAGCCACTCCTCACCTCAGGTACGAAAACTACCTGTGTAGGAGAAACCTTAAGAGTGACCTATCACCCGCCACACATGGACATGTGGGATTTTTCACTACATTTGATTGTGCGCATTGTAAAAGCCTCCATAGCTCAAAAAAGCTTGGTTGACGTTAGGCCTTTTAGCCATGGGAGGGCCTTTTTTGCCTACCCCCCCCAAAAAAAGCAAAAAGCAAAAACACACACACATAATTCAAGACCACCATCATTACCATACTAGAATATCTTGAATAAAAATAATTATGGAAAATATATTCTCTAGCATCTATCAAAAATATATGAAGACACAAGTATACATATCTAAGTTCTAAATTTATGCAAGGGAAAAAATAACAAATAATTGTTCTGTTTAGTTTCTCCCCCCTTCCCTTGAAATGATCTGATTACAAAACCATAATGAGCACTTAAAAATGTTTCTTGTCAAGAAAAAATGTTGAGGCACCTAAAATAAACTTGAAGAGTAGATATCTAGGCCAACTTTTTGAGTCCCCTTATATGCTATTCCTCTTGAACATATGTGCTATCGATTCCACATTGATTAAAGTATTATTCGTTTGAATCCCAATACACCAGAGTGCCATTTAACTTATTTTCATACCACATTGCAATCACATGGATATTTATTTCAACATGATGTTAACATCACTCATGATAATATGTTTGCTAGCCATTCCTCCTTTAATGATGTTTTTTTTTCACCGAGGAAGCCACATATATTTTTGTGTCTTTTTGCATTGCCATGCACTTGTATTAATTGTGACTTTAATAACATTTTACTTCAAGCTCTTCAAAGATTTAAATACAAAGGAGTCACTTTTGCACATGGCCTTAAGCCTACCATCACAAACAAAATCTTAAAAGGGTTAAAATAGTATATTATCTCCATGGCTTTAGAATCAAAGATTTCTAGTAAAGAAATTGTGGGCCACTCTCATTGAAATAGATTGGTGAAGAAAAAAATTGTATTGGCTAAAAAAGTCAATCCTTTCTCAATCTTATAAAACTAATGTTTACTATTTTATTTTCCATTAAATGTTTGTAAATGAATTATAAGACACTACTTTTCCCTTGGGTGAACAAAAGTACTTATGAAAATATGATTAAAGAAATCAAATGTTTGTAAACGTTTGATTTAGACATTTGTAAATGAATTGTAAGGCACTGCTTTTCCCTTGGGTGAACAAAAGTACTTATGAAAATATTATCAAAGAAATCAAATAGCCCATCACTATTGATTTATGACATTGTTGAAAATTTTGAGGATTAAAAGAATTTTAAAAAAAGAAACTTGGTAAGTTATCCACTTTAAGAATTCTCACAAGTTGAATCTTCCATATCATAATAACCCCTAAAGAGGCATGTACTTTGACAAAGAAGAACTAGTGTTTTTTTAATTATTTAAATGTACAGAATGTTTTCCAATATTAGAAAGCCTATCCCTGTAACCTAGGGGCACGAGAGAGAGAGAGAGAGAGAGAGAGAGAGAGAGAGAGAGAGAGAGAGAGAGAGAGAGAGAGAGAGAGAGAGAGGGGAGCATGTGCCATGATAAAGAAATAATTATAATCAACTAGTGAAAGTCGTTTATATCTTGTAGGACAATATCGATGTGCATGATCAAAGCTTAGTGAAACAATCTTATGCAATTATGTGTACCAAATTATTAAGGTAGGCACTTTTCTATGTACGGCTAAAGTTATAATTTAAGAAAACCTTTATGTATCTTACTAGATCATGGCATTCAATATGCTATTTAAGAAACCTTTGTGTATCGTGATAGATCATGGCATTTAATATGCTATTGATGAGTGTGAACTCACAATTCTAGGTACAACATGTATGCAAGAATTTACGCACATTATTCTAATAGTTCTAGATTTGGCTTGGTGTGGCATGTGTAAGATGTTAAGACTTTGTTTATGTGCATGTTAAGTTTGAAAGTTGTTTTTTAACTATAGTTTTTGTTAAATTTTCCTTTTGCATAAGTTTGAAAGTTATTTTTTAACCATAGTTTTAGTTAAATTTTTCATAAATTTCTTTTTTGGTCAATAATAAATAGGCATGTATAATGGTGTCATCAAGTTCTTAATGCTTGCTCCATAAAATATATCCCCCCTCCCAAACCGAGAAAAAGGAATTCAAGGATAAAGTAGTGTTTTCAAGAATCTATACATGTATACAAAAAAAAAAGGTCATACCTTAGCAAAGAGTCTATATGTGTCTTGCCAATTTAGTCCTAGCCTTGCCTAAACTAGGTGATAATAAAGTAACATGATGTAATGTAAGGATTTGAAAACAGTGAAATTATGAGACATGTGAAAGTTCATAGAACACAATGTGTTGATGCTTATCTTCAATCTTATTCTATTTCATTTATTCTTCATATATCATATTATGTAATAAGGTTTGAGATAAGTCATGTTGTATAAGCAATGGCACCATATATCTTTTGAAAACCTAGGGCTATTCCTTTTTCAAATAAAAATGAACCTCATTGAAGTGTATACATGTTTTACACTCATTGCCTATCCTTGTTACCTTTTTGGATTGTGAAATTTCCAAGTAAGATAATTATGGATTCTACACTTTAAGAAAACTATTTCAACAATTCATGTTTGACCATTGGTATATTGAAATAGTCATTTGTTATTTGATATTCTACCAACAATTACTAATGTGTTTATAGATTAGGGGAGAAATGGACTAAGAAAGGGTCTCTTTTCTTAATTCTTAATGGAAAAAGATTTGAGGAGGTGGATAAATGGGAGGGGAGGTGGAGTGCAAATTTTATCCACTAGTACTATAAAGTCCTCAAAGCTGATTGGCCCAAATTTTAGGCATGTCCCCTATAATCTAGGAGTGTAAGAGTTTGTCTCCCTAGCCCATCAGTAGCTCACCTAAAAATAACCTATTTTTAAAATTTAGCTATCATAATACCCCCATACCTATCTATGATAAAAACAAGCTTTTTTTGCCTTGATAACCATAATTTAACTCCATAATATTCTACCAAGATACCATCCATGTGTTTTTTACCTCCATAGGCACCTAAACTATTTTCTTCATTTCATCTTCCTTCATGGTATTTCCTCCTTGATTCATTCTTCAATTATTGTGTTTTTAGATTTTCAAGCTTCCATAGACTTCTCCCAGGACTTCTCCTCCTTGCTTTCTCCTTCCCAAGACTCCATAACCCAACTCATGTGCTACCCCTTGCTTCCTCCTCCCATCTCTATGTTTTCAAGTTCACAACATTTAAAGCCTTCTCTTAAGTTATCTTTTCCTTGCTTCCATGTTTTCTTCTCCTAAAACCCTAGCATCCCAACTCACAAGGTGCCCCTTTCTTCGTCCTTTCACCTATGTGTTTTCAAGCTATGCAAGGTTTATAATTTTATCCTAAGGTTTATCATCCTAGTCCTCACTCCTAAATCCCCCAAATCCCATTTCATAAGGTTCTCCTTACTTCATTCTCCCATCTCCGTGTTTTGAAGTTCTACAACATCTATAGTTTTCTCCTGAGGTTTCTCATCCTTGCTTCCTTCTTCCAAATCTTGCAGATCCTAGCACACTAGGTTCTCCTTGATTAAAAAAAATTGAATTTATTAATGTAAAAAATGGTTTCTTTTCCTTCAAGCAATTTTGATAAATCCAAGATGTACAAGGGTAAATATGTGGCCAAAGGAGATGCTTAGAAAGATATCAATAATAAATCCGAATGACAAGCCAAAGAATTGTATCATCAAGTGTTTTAAATGTTACAAGGAGGGGCACATTGCACCAGATTGTCACAAGGATGGACACATTACACTAGACTATCTTGAAAAGAAAAATAACTCTACACCTTTGGCTTGTGTCCAACAATGTTGAAGATGATAATGATGATTTAATCAAGCAAGAAAGTAATTTCGATCATGATTATTCAGATGAATGTAAGGTTCCTATTCATGATTTGTTGAGAATTAAAGGAAAAATAAAAGGAAAGAAAATTCCTATTTTGCATGATGATGGTAGTTCTCAAGATTTCATTTCCAAAAAGGCATTAAAAACACTTAACCTAGATGCATCACACTCTATTTATAAAGTGAAAGAAGGTGCATTTTAAGGAACCAAGTACAGTTTCACTAAAGAGGTTAAGGATCTAGAATTGGAAATGAACTTATTGAAAAAAAAGAGAACTTTTTAGGTTGCTTCTTTGTGTTGATGTCATATTAGAAATGCCATAGCCCTCAAATTGATTATGAAACTCATAAAATATATGGTTAATGAAAGATGATAAAGAAATTTATCTTCAGTACCAGACTAAGGGTGATTTAGGTCTTCTTTTGATTCATACTCATGCTAAAAGAGCTACAAGAAAGAAGGAGAAGATATTTTTTGATTCTTGACAAACTTTTGTTTAAGCCCTTCATAGATTAAGGATGGTGGAGAAATGGGATGATCTTACTCAAATGGGCAATGTCAAGGATTATGTGCACAAGTTCATGAAGTTATCACTTCATTTGGAAGGCTTGAGTGAGGAGTACAAATTGAGGAAGTTTATCAAAGGGCTACAAAACAACATCAAGGTTGATGTGTATGCTCAAAGACCCGAAACCATTAAGGAGACCATGCTTCTTTGTGGATATCTATGAGGAAAAGTATACACATACTAGTGGAGTAAGGCATGGGTTTAGGGCTGATATTGGCACTTCAACTTTGGGAAAATCTTCAAGTGGAGTTTCTTCTTACACGGGTCCTCCTAGAAGAGGAAATTTCAGATTTGGTAACTCTTTTCCTTGACCAAACAAAAGCATCCAACAAGAGCAAGGTTATTGGGGAAGATCATAGTAATGATTTGAAGGACAAGGGTTTGTGCTTCATGTGTGGTGACAAATGGAACAAGGATCATTGGAAGATTAGTAAAGCCAAGAAGATGACCCTAAGCATGATTCTCATTCAAGACATTAAGGAGGATGTGGATGAATAGGAGGAGTATTTTGAAGATTCCAACAATGAAGTTGAGAATGTAGAAAAGGATGGTGAATTCCCTTTTGACCTGGGTGGATCAAAGAAGGGATATGTTAACTATGATGATGGGTTACCATTGCCTATGTGTGCTTATCATGACAAGGACAATATGGCTATCCTATGCAATATCTCAAGTGATGCCTATGCTGGTTGCAAAGGGGAAAATACATTAAGGTTGAAGGCATGCATTAATGGAAGTGTGGCACATGTTTTGATTGGTAGTGGAAGCACACATAGCTTTATCAATACCAAATCCATGTGCAGTCTCAAATTATAGCCCGTAGCTTTATCTTTGTGGCATGAAGTTCACGTGGCCAATGGAGCAAATATGGATTTCACAATGGTATGCAAATATGTGAGGTTGATTCTCACAAATGATTATACTTGCAAGGCTGATTTACTTGTATTGGATATGGTTACATCGACATTGTTTTGGGATGTGATTGATTGGAAACTCTTGGGTTGTTTCACATGAATTTATAGCAAGGGTATATGAGTTTCATGCATGGAAACCATGAGGTTACACTGACTGGAACTCATGTGCCAAGCATGAAGATGATCAATGCAATGCAACTCAAGAGGGAGCTAAAGAAAATGGGATGCATATATGTTTTACACCTTTGCAACAAGGAAGGAAGCAATGAGAAAAAGGGTGAGATTATGCATAAAGTTATGAAGGAATTGTTAAAGGATTATGAGGATGTGTTCCAAATGCCAAAGTGCTTACCACCAAAAAGGGAGGTGGATCATGGAATAGAGCTTGAGCCGCATACCAAGCACGTTAACAAACCACCTTATAGATTTTCAAAAGTGGAGAAGGATGAAGTTGCAAAGCAAGTACAAAAGCTTATGGACATGGGATGGGTTACTCCTAGCCAATCACCTTTTGCATCACCCATACTCTTGGTTAAGAAGAAGGATGGCACTGTTCGCATGTGTGTGGACTATAGGGATTTGAATAAATCTACAATCAAGAATAGATTTCCTATTCCATGAATTGATGACTTACTTGATGAGTTGAAAGGTGCATGTTTCTTCTCCAAGATTGATTTGAGATCAGGCTATCACCAATGAAGAATCAAGGAAGGTGATGAGTACAAAATGACATTTTGGACTGAGATAGGTCTCTACTACCAATATTTGGCTATGTCTTTTGGGTTGTGCAATGTGCCGGTAACATTTCAAGCCTTAATGAGCAAGGTGCTTGGACTTTTCCTCTACAAATGGGTGCTTGTATTATTCGATGATATCTTGATATATAGCAAAGGGGAGAAGGAGCACTTAATGCATGTAAGGGCTATTTTGGATGCTTTAAGAGCCAACAACTTGTATGCAAAGGAGAGAAAATGTACATTTATGGCACAAAAGGTTGAGTATCTTGGATACATAGTGAGCAAAGAAGGCATTATGGTGGATCCTAAGAAGGTTGAGTGTGCTAAGAATTGACCCACGTCTACAAATAAATTAAGCGGATTCTTGGGCTTGTCATCATTTTATAGGAGGTTCATTAAGGATTATGCTCATATTACCGCTCCTCTTACTGCCGACAAGCTTAAGAAAGAAGCTTGCTTTTGGGATGTTATAGCTAATAAGAGCTTCTAAGAGCTCAAGGAAATGCTCACATCAGTCCCTATACTTATATGCATGGACTTCACACACGAAGCCATTTGTGGTTCAAGACGATGCATGTGGAAGAGGCATTGGGGCTATTTTGTTCCAAGAACATGGAGTGATTGCATTTGAGAGCCGAAAGCTTGATGAGAAAGAAATGGCTATGCATGGCTATGCATGTCTATGATCAAGAGATGTTGGCAATACTACATGCAAGAAAGAAGTGGTATCATTACTTGTATGGGAGTAATTTCTTTGTGAAGAGTGATCATAGAGTGCTTTAATACTTCTTGTCTCAACCTACAATCTCTCCCAACAAGAATAATTTGGAGAAGCCTAGCATGTGTACAGCCAAGGAGTGGAGGTATGCACGCAACTTCTTTGAGAAAGCACCTAGGTGCTTTTCAACAACAAGCAACGGGGGGAGTTGTTTTGAACAGTCGCGCTGCTCAGTAATGATATTTCATTGTTCTGCAGAGGGGTATTTCGCTGTATGTCATTGATATTTTGCTGCTATTTTCTTTACTAAGAAGTGAACCCGTTGTGCAGTAGGTGGCTACATTGCAAAATTATGATTTCGAAATCTCTTACATGAAAGGAAAAGAGAATGTTGTGGTGGATGCATTGTCACTTATATGGGTATGTAGATGCATGGCAATTTCAAAGGTACATAAAAATTTAATTTTGGATATCCAAGAGGAGTACCTATTGGATGAGGAAGTGGCACCATTCTGGCAAAAATTACAACAAGGGCTTGCTACATTTTGAACTTCGTAATGGACTCATTTACTATAAAGGCAAAGTCTACATCAAGCTACAAGAAGAGGGTGTTAGAAGAGATGCATTCTTCTCCATTATCGGGGGACATGGGGCTGTTTAAGACCTTGAGAAGGTGGGGAAGAGTTTTTATTGGAAAGAAATGTGGAAAGATGTGTATACTTTTGTGACAATTTGCTTACCTTAACAAAACAAGGATCCCACACATTAGCCTGGTGGTTTGCTTCAGCATTTGCCTATTCCCAATGGAAAATGGACACACATATCTATGGATTTCATCACGAGGCTTCCTCATAAAAGGAGGGGATGGGATAGTATATATGTGGTGGTAGACCGCTTAACAAAAGTGGCACATTGTATTCCTTCCAAGGTGAAATTTTTAGTATCTATGGTTGCAAAACAGTTTGTGGATCATGTGTTCAAGCTTCATGGAGTGCCACAACAAATTGTTAGTGACTAAGATGTGAAGTTTATGAGTTAATTTTGGAGGACATTGTTTGAGATCATGGGGACTTTTTTGACACGTAGCACCACCTATCACCCCAAAACCGATGGACAAACTGAGAGGGTGAACAAGTGGGTGAAAACTTACTTGAGGCACTATTGCCATGATACGCAAGGTGTTTGGGATGAGTGGTTTCTGCTTGCCAAGTTTTCTCATAATAGTACGCATCATGAGAGAATTGGCATGTCACCTTTTGAGGCACCCTATGGGTACAAAAAGTGAATATGCTAATGATAGTTCAAAAACAAGAAGGGATGAATCCTAATGCAAAAAAGGAGATGGAAAAGTTGGATACACTCTTGCGAAAATGCAAAGCTAATATGAAGCAAGCTCAAGAAAGGATGAAACATTATGCTAATGCTCATCAGAGGCCATTGGAGTTCATGGAGGGTGATTGGGTATTCTTGAGGATTCCCAAGATTAGATATGGTTCTCTCAAGGGCAACACAAATACCAAGTTAGCTCATCACTACTATAGGCCATACAAGGTGGTGAGGCGTGTTGATGCAGTTGCTTATCAATTGGCACTTCCATCAACCTCAAAGATTAATTATGCGATCCATCTCAAAGCTTACCTTGGACCAAAGTTATTTGTGAAAGATGAATTACCTCTAGTGAATGAGGAGGGGATGATTGAGTATGTGCCGCCGGAATCAATTTTTGGTATAGAGAAAGAGTTATTCGCAAGTGTACATTAGTGGAGTACTTGGTCAAATGGCGAGGGCTACCTAAGGAAGAAGATTCTTGGCAACCTCGTATCTACATTAGAAGGATTTGAAGGGTTGTTGGATGCATTTTGAAAGTCCAACAAGGGTAATGAACAATGAATTAACTTGCTGTAAATTTTTGTAAATTCACTGTGGGGGACAGCCCTACACCCTTGGAAATTGGATGCAAAATGATTGGAAGCTACTCAAGGTTTTCATGCCATTATGGGGTAGATGTTATGGATTGTTTTGAGGGCTTATGGAGTAGTTTACAACCAGATTCATGCAATTTTGGTCTCCCATACATGGTGTGAGCATGAACTTCAAGTTTGACATGAGTCCATTGACATATACTCCATCCATGAGGATTGTAATTGTACATATCAATGGTTTCAAGGATGATGCCTTTTGGGTGGGGATGGTTTGTAATAACAAAGTGAAATGGTCTCATATGAATAATGGACGTAAGGCCAATGGACCATGCCCATGGACAACACTTATGATAGTGTGAAAGGGGTGGTCATGTATATATATCAAATAGGCCAATGGACCATGCCCATGGACAACACTTATGACAGTGTGAAAGGGGTGGTCATGTATATATGTCAAATAGGCCATATTTGGGGTACCTTTTGATAACCATCATAATACAATTCAATTACTCTCTTCTTTTTATAAACCTAGGTTAATCATTCTAATCTAAGCTAATCCAAGGCTAATCTAGATGCTCCTTTCTTTCAATCGAGTTAACATACTTGAGTAGAAAGAGACTCAAAAGCTCAAGGGGGCATAAGTCTTTAGCTTAGATCAAGCTTAGAGACATCCTATTGTGGTGATTACTCATATCATGATAGTTTACCTCTTCTTTTGGAAGAGATTATGTGTTATTCGACCTTTTAATCAATCAATTTGTATTGGAGGAAATGCATCAACCACCATACATGGGTCATAGAGTGTTTTTTCTACTTTTTATGATTAGTGTCCATATAATTCTTTTAGCCTTATCTTAAATAAGATGTAGCAAAATTTATGGTTGAATGCTTTATTTGTCAGAAAATTAAAAGCTATACAGGTAAGACCCAAGGACGTCACACCTCTACCAATCCCTAATGCTACTTTAGGAATAGATATTAACGGACTTCACATCCAGTCGTCGTAATGACATGATTTGGATTATAGTGGACCATTTGAGTAAGTAAGCCTATTTCTTACCTTCTTGTAAAAAAATGTTGACTTCTCAGTAAGCCATGATTTGGATTATAGTGGACCATTTGAGTAAGTAAGCCTATTTCTTACCTTCTTGTAAAAAAAAGTTGACTTCTCAATAAGCCATGATCATGTTTATCAAACAAATCTTTGTCACTAGTTTGGTAAGATATAGGATAAAAAAGTGTCCATGGATATATTTATGTCCTTATTTTGCTAACCAACTTTATGGAATTATTTGGAACACATGGATAGGGAAAATTAATCATTTCCTTTTTCATATCTTTAGGTACATAGACAAGAAAAATTGGGATTTTTTGAGATCACATTGGTTACCTCTAGGCTTTTCAATTTTATAAGAATTCATAGGCCATATTACAGTCATAATGCACACTTGTTTGGGCTATATTTGGATCAAAGGCTTTAATTAGCTAATTTCTTATTGTGTTTCAAAGTTTTTGGATGTGCATTGCTTCAAAAACATATCTATGGTGTAATACAATCCATCTTAGTCTCAAAAATCAATTAAAAGTATAAAGTTTAGGTCTCAATCAAAAGTTCAAGATATTTAGCTATAAAAAAAACTTTAAAGATTTTTATACCTAATTAAACAATCATAGACTAGGACCAAACCTTGTACACATATTTTGTACAATGTTATGCTTTGATGGTGCATTTTGTGAGAGAGCCAATCATATATACACCTATCCTTTTAGGCACTTTGATTTAGAAAAAAGTTTACAAATTTTGAACCATATTTACTATAGAATAAGAGACTACTTCACGCATTTTAAACATCTCATAACGTTTTAAGTGAAATGTCCAATCATTTTATATAATAATAAATATAATTTTCATAAGTTTCTCACTAGATGATTCAGATATAAGCAAGGGTTCATATATGTTGTTTTGTTATCAATGCAGTTTTGAAAGTTGAGACCATCACCTTGTTTTCTAATTAAATTGAAATGTTTAGATATGAATTTTTGATCGATTACATTAGTGAAGACATTGATTTATTAGTATAACTAAAGTAAATCACCATATAAGCTCACACTATTGTCGTATTTTGGGTGTCAAAGACTCAATAACTAAAAAGAGATTCTAAAAGTAAATTTAATTGAATTAATTATCAATGCAATAATTTTTATTATTATGAAAAATCTATCTCTCATATCTTAAATACTCTATAAGGTTTAGGAGAAATGTATTATAATGCTGGATATACCTTTACTTGTGGTGATTTATCAATTATATTTAAGGTTATTTTTATATTTTTAAATAATCTTCTAAGGTTGCCACATTCAAGAAGACATGCCCTAGAAGAGAAGTGCTAAAATACTGCTCCCATTCACAAGATATGAAATTTTTAGCAAACCCTAAAAAGTTGCCACATTCACAAGATATCAATTATATTTAAGGTTATTTTTATCATTTTTAATGATTTTCTAAGGTTGCCACATTCATGAAGACATGCCGTAGAAGAGAAGTGCTAAAATACTGCTCCCATTCACAAGATATGAATTTTTTAGCAAACCCTTAAAAAAGACAAATTTATGTCTTATTGAGCTACCAAACTAGTGTTATGCATCAGGTTTGCCAAAAGTCATGGTTGTTGATAGAGACTCTAGATTCTATAGTAATTTTTGGATCACTCTTTTCTCTAACTTAGGCACTAAGTTAGACTTATCCATTGCTTTCCATCGAGAAACAAATGGACAGACTGAGGTTACCAATAGCACTATCTTGGATCTACTTAGAGCGTATGTTGTCCAACAACCTAGTTCTTAGGATAAGTACATTTATTTTCTATAGTTTGCATACAATAATACTCCTCATTTGGCTACTGGTTAAGTACCTTTCAAGATCATCTCTATGAAAAAACCGTTTCCTATTCTCTCCTCATTCAGCTACTGGTTAAGTAGCTTCAAGATCATCTCTATGAAAAAACCTTTTCCTATTCTGGCTATAAGACTTTCCGACAAAATCAAAGTTGTTGATCAATTCAATAACAATTTTAGTCACATTTTGAGTGAGGTAAAAGACTTTATTAACAAATTTTGCGTCTTGAACTCGCATGTAATGGAGAAGTGGATTGAGACATATGAAGCTCTCAAGCGACACGACTAGACATAGGTGCATCAATTTTACTATCATGCAAGGTTTACACCAGCCATTTAGGCATACCTCTAGCCTGCTCATTTTCAGCCCTATCTTCATAAATTACATCCTGTAAATCTGCATCAGAAATAGGCTGATCTATGATGTCGTTTGAAATCTGCATAGGCTGAATATTTACCTCATTAGGACTTACATTTGAACTCCCACCTGTAAACAGAGGCAACAGCGTATCAAATACATCCCGTGAGCTCACATCTGTCTCTTTGGTACATGATAACAAAGGCTGCACAGCATCTTCCACAAAAACATCTCGACTAATCAAGATACGCTTTGACTGCGGATGATACAATCTGTAACCCTTTCTCTCAGCACTGTAACCAACAAAAATGCATTTGACAGCCTTATCATCCAATTTTTTGCGTTGTTGCACAGGCACTAAAGCATAGGCCAAGCAACCAAAGACACGCAAGTGACCAATAGAAGGCTTCCTGCCATGCCAAGCTTCGTATGGAGTAATAGACTGCAAGGCCTTAGTGGGACACCTGTTGAGTACATATGCAGCACACATGACAGCCTCAAGCCAAAACGCATGTGGCAAAGCTTGGCTCTTGACCATACATCGTGCCATCTCCATAAGTGACCTGTTTTTCCTCTCAGCAACACCATTTTGCTGAGGGGTATACGGCACTGTACATTGGTGTTTTATCCCACGACGACTAGCCAGAAATGCATCAAACTCTTTAGACATGTACTCCCCCCCCTCGATCAGAACGGAGGGTGCCCACATTACAATTGGATACATTTTCAACCATAAGCAAAAACTGTTTGAAGCACAAAAACACTTCGGACTTTGCCTTCAGTGGATATACCCATGCATGCCTTGAGTAATCATCAATGAAAGTCACGAAGTACAAGTGTTTACCAAATGACAGAGTTTGCATAGGCCCACATACATCACTATGTACAAGTTGCAATTTGCGAGTGGCCCGCACAGAACCATCCTTTGGAAACGCAGAACGTTGCATTTTTCCCAAAATACAGCCTTCACAAACATGTTTCAATGGTGCCTCAAGAGGGGGAAATGAAGCAACCATATCAAATTTCTGCACAAACGCAGCAAACTAGCAAAGTTCAGATGACCAAAACGAGTATGCCATAGTTTTGCATCTGAAACTGCCTTTTCATCAGAAACTGCATTTGCTGAATCTTCCACACACTTGTCATAATAATTGAGCCTATACAGCCCACGAAACAAGGTGCCAGATATAATAATCGTATCACCAGAAGTCAAATCATGAACAATACATCTGTCATCCACAAATTTGACTATAAGTCCAAGTCTAGCAAGCGCAGAGACAGATAGCAGAGACAGACAATAGATTCTTCTTTATCCCTGGCACATACAAAGCATCTGAAAGTGTGAAAGCGTTGCCATTTGCAGCAGTAAGCATAATTTTACCAATGCCCTTCATTGGGTAAGAAGCATTATTGGCACATGTGACAGTATTCCCATTAGGGACAGCCTCAAGAGAAGTGAACATATCACGATGCGAGGTAATCTGCTTTGTAGCACCACTGTCAAAATACCAAACATGAGAGCCAACAAAAACTACCAAACATGCATCATGTACAGATGGGTCATAGTGGCAATACACGCTAAACGCCCATTCTGTATCCTGCACAACATTTGCAGAATCTGTATTTGTAGAAGCATCCGCTATTGTGGCTGCATTTGACTCTCTCTTCTTTGCCTCTTTAGCCTTTAGCTTAGGGAAATTCTTAATGACATAATCATTTGCCTTACAATAGTTGCACCTGGTCTTTTTCTTACCTTTATCAAGAGCCTTCTCAGACTTATTGTTGCTACCTGTGGTGGTGGAAGGAGAAGAAGTTGCAGACCTACTAATAGGAGAAGAAATAGTGAAAGGGGCTGCCTTACCACTTCTTCTCTGCTGGGCAGCAATAAATGCCTGCACGCTGCCTGGCCTTGTTTTGCCTGGACTGCGCTTCTTGCAAGAGCTTGTTGACTAAAGTATCATACTTGACAACATCAGGTCTGTCCTCTCAGTAACAAGTCTCCACGTGGAAGCAAAAGTCTGATATGACTCAGGTAAAGCATCAAACAAGAACAATCTGCAAAAGAGAATGATCTGGAATAATCTCACCTGTAGAAATCAACTGTTCCTTGAGATCTTTAATCTCAGCAAGAAAAACATTCATGTCATCATCTTCTTGCATAATCTTCGATTCTAGCTCTTTATAATTTTTGCCTCGTTACGACCTGCATACAAACCAGCTAGAATATCCCAAGCCTGTTTTGCTGTTTTAGTTGAACAAATATGTGGGGTGATGTTACGTTTGACAGAAAGTGCAATCAAGGCATGAGCCTACGCATCTTTACCATCCCAACGAGCTTGTTCAGCAGTGGGTAAAACAGCAGCAACAGTAGAGCTGCTATAGAACCTGCAACATCCTCAATAGATCCTACATCCACAGAACCTGGACATACATCCATACCCTGCACAATGTTCCACACTCCTTTTGCAACCAAAACATGCTGCATCATGTATGCCCAAAGTGGGTAGTTGCTATCTCCATCCAGTTTGTCTTCAGCAGACAACATGCGAAATACATCATTGCTGTTATCAGCCATGGCCACTGACTGAAACTGATGCAAAAGCTACCTGTAATGAAGCAAAGACTGAATAGAAAACAACTCGTGCTATGTAGCACGATCCACAATAGAATATATATGCCTGTTTTGCAGAAAACTGCACTGTCAAAATTTTTGCACAAAATGACGAAAACACTTGTGCAGAACTTGAAATGCAAAAATAGACCCGAAACAAGCTCAGATCCAATTTCTGAGAATGCAAGCGCTCGTGAAAGCTCACCTCAATCGGAGAACGTGAGTCGGAGGATGCTGGCGGTGTAGCCCTGGTAGCCGATGCCTGCTCTGATACCAATTGTTGGAATTAGGGTTGCAGGAAAGCACACAAAGCTTGGAGAAGAAGAAGCAAGAATGCACACAACACAAAGTATTAGATTGTGTCAATGTACAAAAGATAAGTTAGCCCTAGAATGATGGGCGTATATACAAGCCGAGGAAAAAAACCTCCTAAAGAGGGAAAAAGTGCCCCGGCGGTCCTAAGTGTGTTCACACACATCACTGCCTATATATATGGCAACATTTTGAACCAAGAGCATTGGTTTATTTTAATGTTCCTAAAGATTCTCAGACTTTGTCAATGGGAAAATGTTTGAATTTATCTCCTAGATATTGTGGTCCATTTCGAGTTATACATCGGATTGGCACGGTTGCGTATGAACTAAAACTACCTCCAATTGTTAGAGTTCATCCAGTCTTTCATATTGATAGATTGAAAGGGAAACTGGGAGGTGAGGATAACACAGTTACTCCTCAAGAACTCGTTGAAGTCGAAGAACACAATGAACGTGATAAGGTACTTGAATTCAGGGAAATGAAACTTTGTAGTTGACTAATCCCTGAGGTTAAAATTAGGTGGAAAGATAGGGAAATAGAGGATTCGACTTGGGAGTCAGTTGATATTGTTCAGTGCAGTTCTTCTTTTTTTCATTGCAAGAGTGCAATGTTTTGAGAGAGGGGAAGTATGTTATATGCACATTATGTATGTATATACTAGGAGGCTAACCCACATTAGGCTTGTGAGCATGAGAGCATGGGAACAAGCTCTAGTGGAGCATGGGTTAGGACTAACCTTAAGGGTTAAGGTTAGGGTCGGGCATCCAAGGGTCACACATGGGAAATGGAGAGTTAAGAGTCACTTGAGGGCCCTCCTATATAATAGGGACATGGGGCACACTCAAGGGAGGCTTGGAGGCTTAGGCTTATGAGGCCAAGGCTATGTTATGCTCTCTTGTGTAGAGGTTCATATCTACTCATCTACCATTTCACACTATAGCTACATGCTATTGGGATGGATTTATATCTCTTGATGGTATGGGACATCAAGGTAGAGGTATGATGTATTTCATTTATAATTCATGTGTGCATCCCTTGGACTCGGGGGTGGTTGGGTGGTTGAGTTTATGCCTGATTTATGCATGTTTATGCATAACAATTATCTAGAGAGATCTTAGGGTTTTAACAATTAGGAAGCCCTAACAACCTCCTTTTAAGATAGCATTTAATTGGGACCTCTACACTATCAAAATAGTAGCTGACAAGAGAAAATTAGCGTAAACTGTTGCAAAAGCCACTGTGGAGTAACAGAGCATATGGGAGCTGAATACAAGCACTAGATAACATCAATAGGTACTCAATATCTAATGCTAAAGAACCCATTGGGTTTTGGCAAACTTGTGGGGAGGATGCAAACAATAAGAACGAGCTGGATTGGAGCACTTTGTAGCGTATAATTTGTAGAGTATCATAGAGTGTGAATAAGCTCAAATGAGTTGGTTGGACGGTTAAATTGGCATGAACACAAGTTAATCCCAGTGCCCAAAGCAAGAAGGCTCCCAAGAGCTAGATTTATCCATAATAAGCAAAAGCATTTGGATTTGGAGCTATCTATAATCTCTGTAGAATACGTTTATATTGATTTGTGATTAGCAAGGGATCATCCAAAATTAGCATGTTTGGACTTCATTGGTCAAAGGTGGATGTGATTAGATATGAATTAATACATTTGGGAGCTGATACAATTAGATTAGACACTAGTTGTCTATAAATAATGTGTAAAGTGGGATTTGTAAGCTTATTGAATGGGTTTTGTCTACAGTTTGATTGCAAGTGTTGCATGTATGCACTTGTGAAGTATTCTGGAAAGTGGAGAACTGTTTTGAATGTATTTCTCAAAATTTACGAGTGACGCCAACAAGTGTGTTTTAGCATGAGCAAACAATGGTTTTATGTCTCAGATTTAGTTGCCATAAAAATTGTGGAACGTGTGGACATTGGTGATCAATCACATGTATGTATGAGTGTTGAAGTTAATTGGTTGGTATACTTTGTGAAATTTATGCATAGCAAGATGAGTGATGGTCCAAATAATATTGTTGGGAAAAAGCTTGATAGAAACAACTTCTAGATCTAGAAGTATGACATGATAAACTTTCTGAAAGGCAAAGGGCTTTGGAATTTGGTGATAGGTGAGGAGATGTAGCCAAGGGTTCTAGCAGTTAATGTAGCTCTAGCTCAGCTTACAACACATTGGAAGTGGATAGAAAGGGCATTCAAAGTGTTGCATTATTTCTCGATTTGTATAATAGATAGAATGTTATGCCATATCGAGGATATAGACAATCCCAAGGTTGCATGGGATACATTGGTGAAGTTGTATGATACAACTCCTCAACCAAAGAAGACGCAGTTAAAGCAAAAGATACATAGTGTGAATCGAAACAATAGGAACATGAATGACTAGTATGTGAAGGAGATTAAGGGACGTGCAGATACACTCACATCTATTGGTGCCCCTATGGGAGATGATAATTTGGTTGCTATTACATTGAATGGTCTAGGTAAAGACTATAAGGCGTTTGAAACCTCTATCAAGGTTAGTAGTGGTGGTCAGATTTTGATGAGTTGGTCTCTTTGCTTATTGTGGAGGAAATAAAACTTGGTTATGTACTTCATCTAGTACCAGTGGGCATGCAAGTGACCAGACATTTTATGAGGTCGTTTGGCAACCACAACAAGAGAATATGCATGGCATTGAGTGTCATTATTGTGGTAAACTTTGACATATGTTTAGAGATTTCTACAAAAAGCAGAATAATATTTGTGGTGGTAGAGTGTAACATGGTAACTATGCATCATCTAGCAATATGGGACATGCAAATTTGTTTACTATAAAACATGTGATGGGCACTATGATGTCATGTAAAGAGAATGATGAAACATCGTATATGGATTCAAGTGCCTCAAACCACATGACATGCCATGGTGGAGATTGGTACGGTAACATGATGCCTACACAAAATTAGGGATGTGTTGCTATAGGTGATGATACACAACATCCTATAGTCGAAATGCAAGAAAGAGTGGGCTATTTGGTGGATCAAATGCAAGAATCAACATAATTAGTACGTGATTAGATGATGATTAAGATGAGATTAGTGAAGCAATTAATCTAATAGGATAATGTAGGCATGGATCTCAAAAACCAAAAATTTTTCATTAGGCCAATGCCTCAATTTATAGGTTTCACATCCACAAGATGCCAAGCATCTAATCCCATTGATTTCTCCTTGATTTGTGCCACCTCCCCTACATTTGGAACACCTTTTCCTAGAATCTTTCCACACCCCTATATTCACTCATGCTACCCTTGATTCTCTTCTCAGTAGATTCCTCTCACCTTTTCACTGCTACCCACTTAATTATAGACTCCCTTTTACAGTCTCTTGCTAAGGGCTTGTTCTTGCACACACCTGTTCACTTGCATATTTCAACACCTATTACATATGTTGGTGGTGTATGATTGAGGATGCACGATGGCAGAGTGAAAACCATGTTTGAGGTGTTGTATGTGCCATCTATTACAAAGAGTTTGGCATTTGTTGGAAAAATGGTAGAGTAAGGACTATAGGTGATATTGGATGCTTTGTTGAGGACTTTAAGCACGACTGCAAATTGATTGCCAGGTCAAAAAGAAGGGAGATTGTTTAAGCTCAATGCTAGCATACCAATCAGCCATGTTTTCTCACAATCATGGGGATATACTCCTTAGCAAAACGGGGTTGCTGAGATAAAGAATAGAGTGATACATGAAGTGGCAAGAGAATTGATGAATGAGAAAGTATGCCTTTATATTGGGTAGAAGCATGTGGTACAACAGTGTACATCTTGAATAACACACCTATAGCTACCATACATGAGAGTACTCCTAAGATGAGGATGACAACTTGACAAGTTTTAGGCCCAGCATTGGAAATTTGAAAGTTTTTGGACGCATTGATTATGTGTGTGTGCCAGATGAGAAAAGGAGGAAGGTAGACCCAAAAGCTAAAAAAGTGTGTTCATTGGGTATGCACATGATAGAAAAGCATATAAATGCTACAACCCAGTGACAAAGCAGGTTCTTATTATTTTGTAATTTATTTATGAGTCATTTTCCTCCATCAACAAGGCATGTGAGTTCTCCTAGTTTGATTTGAGGGAGGCATGTGAGTTCTCCTAGTTTGATTTGAGGTGAGGTAAGAGAGTTCTTCTAATTTTATTTGAGGAGAGCGAATAGAGTTCTCCTAATTTGTATAGTGTGATGGTTTAGAGGGGGGAGTTCTCCCTTAAGTCTATTCACACCGCGTGCCGAGGGGGGGGGGGGAGGGAGGGAGGGAGAGCAGCTAAGGACACCCTCTATTCAACACAAGGGTGAGATGAGGAAAAAAATTTCTACATAGCTTACTTGGAGGTGGGCTAAAAAGGGCTTGTTTGGGAGAGGGGTTGTAGAGGGTTATTGGGTGCAGTCCTGCACAGAGTGTCGGGTATGGACCATTGGGTACAGTCTCTACACACAGTGTTGGGTATCGGCAGCATAGGGTGTCGGGGTACTGGCCATGGGGGTGCTAGGGGTTTATGAAGGAGCTGGTGTACAGGTACGGGTGCAGGGAAAGGGAGAGCAAAGCGGGGTGCAAAGCACAGTGTTTAGTGAAAGTAAGCTGGCCTATGGTGGCTGCATTGGTCTAGGGGGAAAGGAATGGTGCATGTACGTGGGTAAAAGATGAGGTACGCATGTACCTTCCGGGTCAGTGTGGTGGTAGCATGGGCGTCCACGTGTTGGGCTAGTGTGGACCGTACGTTGGGGTGGGCAGCCTTTGGTCCTTACGTGGTTGTTGTACAGGCACGTGGGTATGTGAAAGCCATCTTTTTGGGGCGGGGAGCCCTAATTTGGGATGTTGGCCTCGATATGTGTGTCGGAGTGCCCGATGGGTGCGACTTATTTTTTTCGATGAAAATGCCCGGGGTGTCTCCCTGGTCATAGGGGTACAGTCCGTTTGTCAATCGGACACCCGGACGTGCATTTATTAAGGTTTAAAGTTTACCGTATTTTACCAAACATATGCTAAACCTAAAAATTTACGTATAGGTTTAATTTGGTGTCCATCTTGAGTGCTGTAAAATACTATACTAGGGTAAAATCGTACGCAGATTCCAAATTTGGACTTAGAATTTTAAGATTCCAAGTGGAAATATCTCAATTATTAAAATTGATGATTTTTACACCACAAAAATATAATAAATTCATCTATCAAATGGGCATATACTATTATTGACGATGTGCATGTTACATCCTTTCCCCCTTAAAGCAATTGAGATGTCCTCATCTCTTCATGAATTCGGGGTTTTCTTTTAAAAGTGGAGCTTTAACTTCCCAAGTTGCATCCTCCTTCAGATGTTCTACCAGAGTTTTATCACGGAGTTGCCTTTCTCTTAGCTTATAGGCACTTCTGCCCAGACATTTGATGATTATAGGCACTTCTGCCCAGAGCTTTAACTTCCCAAGTTGCATCCTCCTTCAGATGTTCTACCAGAGTTTTATCACGGAGTTGCCTTTCTCTTAGCTTATAGGCACTTCTGCCCAGACATTTGATGATTGTATAGGGTTCACAGTATCTTGGGTTGAGCTTCTTATATTTCCCAACTGACAGAGAGCTACGCTTGGGTCACACTTCTCGTAGAATTTAAAGTTTGTCTCCGTTCCTTGAAGATCCTTTCAGACCTCCTTGTGTTGTCGACATAATGCTTTTGCCGATCTTGAGCAGCTTTAATATCTTTATGGATAGCTTTGGTATGTTCCTCCATTTCCTTGAGCATTTTTTTGGATGACTCAACTCTTAAGGTTTGATTAGAGAAATTTAGAGGAGATAAGCATTATTGCCCATAGAGTGCTTTGAATGGTGACATTCCTATGCTTTGATGATAAGATGTATTATAAGCTATACTAAAACAAAGTTAAGTACCCAAGGCCTGAAATAAGGACTGCTAGAACTTCGAAGTGAAGTTAGAATCCCAGTCTCACTGACTATCCTCTTCGGTAGACCGTGAAGCTTGAAGATCTCCTTGATGAATAACCGGGCAACATATCAGAAGCTTTGAAGGTTTTCTTTGATGGTATAAGATGAGCTACTTTGGTAAGCAAGTCCACCACCACTAGAATGGAATCATATCCTCCTTATACAATGGGGAGACTTGTGACAAAATCCATACTCATGCATTCTCACTTTATTTGGGGATATCCAAGGGTTGAAGCTTCCTAGGCATTTTGACTCTTTCAACTTTGATCCTTTGACCATGAGATACATTGCTTCAAGTACCAAAGGACATCATTTTTCAAGCCCACCCAATGATAGCTCCTTCTCATAGCATTCAAGGTTTTTGCATAGCCTGGGTGCCCTACAAAAAGTGGGGCTATCATGAGCTTCATGGAGGATGAACTTCTTTAGTGAAGGATCCTTAGGAATACATAGCCTGTGAGTGAGTAAAGTAGAGGCACCCATCATGGCTGGAGTAACCTTTGACTAGATTTTTCTCTTTTTCTAAGGTTCCTCCTTCTTTGACTAGGTTCACCATCTTTTGGTAATCGGGATCATGGATTGACACTTCTTTCACCTTGAATGGAATCATTTGGTATAGAAATTGCACTCAAGAA
The DNA here is from genome assembly GCF_041138505.1 of Cibotium barometz. Taxonomy (NCBI): domain Eukaryota; kingdom Viridiplantae; phylum Streptophyta; class Polypodiopsida; order Cyatheales; family Cibotiaceae; genus Cibotium; species Cibotium barometz. The sequence goes on from NC_141085.1 coordinate 11,090,297, forward strand.
AGATTTGCGGTGGCTGAGTGCATCAGCTACCACATTATCCTTCCCATGGCAGAATGTGATGTTAAAGTCAAGGATTTCAATCCATCTTCTTTGCCTCATGTTGAGGTTAGGCTGGGTGAAGATCCACTTCAGACTCTTGTGGTCAGTATAACAAGCTAGAATTTGCACCCCAAGAGATAATGTCTCCATAACTTGAGGCAATGAACAACAACTAAGAGTTCCAAATCATGAGTGGCATAATTTGCTTTATATTGCTTCAGCAGCTTCCTTCTGGGCCTAAGACACCACCAAGTGCTAGACTACTAGCATCAATAACCACCTCAAATTCTCTAGTGAAATCAAGAAGTTTTAGGATTAGAGCTGAGGTAATGATGGCTATGAGCTGATCAAAATTGACTTGATGGATCGGCAACCACACTATTTTGGAATCCTTCTTAAGAAGATCCGTCAAGGGTGCAGCTACTACCAGGAAATAATCTTGAATGAAAATCCTATACTGGTCATCCTGTTATTCCCAAAAGTTTACAAACTTTGTGGATTGATTTAGGGGGGTGGCCATTCTAGTATATCCTTGACCTTGGTGTGATCTACATTTTCCCTTCTTAGCATAGAGTTTATGTTTGTGCAGTGATTGTTGTAGAACTCTGCACACATGCTCCTCATGCTCTTCCACCAACTTGGAGTAGACTAAGATGTCATCAAAGAAGACAAGCACAAATTCATCCAAGTAGGGATGGAATATATCTTGCATTAGGCAGTTGAAAGTTGCAAGAGCATTGGTTAACCCGAATTACATTACAATAAACTCATAGTGGCTATAATGGGTATTAAAAGTTGCCTTGGGTATATCTGCTTGTTTGACTTTGATCTGATAGTAGCTAGACCTCAAATCTATCTTTGAGAAAACCTTGGCCCCATGAATCCTGTCAAGAATCTCGTCAATGCGAGGGATAGAATACTTGTTCTTGACATTGACTTAATTTAGCCCCCAATAATCTATGCAGAGACGAAGAGTGCCGTCCTTCCTCTTTTGGAAAAGAACGGGTGCTCCCCAAGGAGAGCTGTTGGGGCGGCGTACAAATCCTTGTTCAATAAGTTGGGAAAGTTACTCCTTGAGTTTGATGGCTTTAGTGAGAGACATATTATAGGGTGTTTTTGAGATAGGTTGAGCAGCACCAAAAGGATTAGCTCGATGTCATGATCAACTTCTCGAGGAGGATGTAGCCCTATAAGCTCATCAGGAAAGATGTCAGAGAGTTCTTGGTGCCAAGAAGGTTTTGATTCTTTACTAGGTTCAGCAGCCTTGTTGAGTTTAACTAGGAAAACTTGTTGTCCCTTGCGTGCTCCCTTAAGAAGATGTTTTGCTTTGACTACCCTAGATTTGGGTTTACCTGGCTTCCCTTGAACTGGTTCCACCGTGGTTTCTAAGACACGAAAGACTGATGGTAGAAAAGGTAGACTCTAGATTGGGTTGCATCCCATGACGACTACTCTATCAATAGGTAAGACCTGCATTACTTGGTCATATGCCCATCTATGGTCACAAAGCTCTCGGGTCTGAAGTACCCACGAACCAAAATAAACGAATCATCTTCAGCTTTTCGATCCAACAAATCTGCTTTAAATCGGTGGTGAGATTTCGAATTCAATCCGCTCGAATGAAAAAGTACCTCGGTCCACAATTCCAAAAGTGATCTCTACCCCACTCTCTTTGGATATGAGAGGGATGAGGGAGGGACAACCTCTCTAGTATCTGCACCATTGTATCACGGAATTCAAAATTTGAGGATTGACAAGCCGTCTGGAAGATACACTGAAAGACTAGGAATATCGAGTATGCATCTCCCTCTTCCTAAAATAATTCATCAATTCAAATTGTTCTAATAAGGTATTTTATCAATCAGCATTATGTTAGGTAGAACATACCTTAAATAACAAGACCTAGGAACTAAGATCGGCTCTAATACCAATTGTAAGGTTCCACCCCTTAAAGAAATAGGAGAAAACCATAAGATAGTCTACTAAGTCTAACTCAAAAATTTCCTACTCGTTGACACCTTGACCATGTAAAGATACAAGGATACGATTCGTAGTAGGTAAGACTTAGTTCTATCCTGCAGGGGGAGCGTAGTCTTCTAAATGACTCTTAAAATCAGATTTCTCAAAGAGTGACTGACCTTAAATCGGGAAACCTCTATTCTGATTCTTAGAAACAACGTTTTTTTCCTCATCTATGCAAGGCACAGCTGCCGCCGCCGCTGCTAGCCTAGTCCTCTAGAGTAGAGTTTCCCATGAACCTACTTATCTAACGTCAATTAATCTGTTGGAAGGCTACCCAACTAATCGAGTCCACCCATCCATAGGATGGTGCCGTCAAGGCATTCCATCCTCCCACTTTTCACCCAACTCATGCATCCATTTTGTTTTCTAATTAGTCCTACCATGCTGTGTGACATATATAGACAAGCTTCTTAATTAATAACCTTACACATTGTTCATTTAAACAACCTTTAACAATGATACAACAATGTGTACAAACAAAGGATTCAATAAAAGAAATAGATACAATATTCAAAATTATCCATAGCCAAATCCAAGCTCTCTTAGTCCTTTACTTTATTCTGCTGATGATCTAGAATTCGGCCTTCTAGCCTCTATAGACTGGGCAATCCCTTACGGGACCATACACCTAATCATCAGTATAGCTGGCGAGGACTTATGGTGGCCTATTTCCCTCTCAGGATCCATCGCTTAATCCTCATCAAAGGGATGTCTACATAGTAGGGCGGCGGGCTTATTCACTGCACTATCCTGGGCTTGCAGAACTAGGCAGCATCATATTCCTCGCCTAAACCGATGAACCTCGTCTTCCCAATGGTAGGAGGGATACCTTGGGCTGACTTCGGGCCTCACTAACGTCGTCCGCCTAGCCTAACACAGCATGGAAATAGGGTCAGCATTAAGGGAGGGAGAAGATATACCTGTCCTTTTTAACTTAATCAAGATAACAATTGCTAAACTAAACTATAGAATATGATAAACAACATCACCTTCTCAAGAAAACAACAATATCACAAGGATTTTGGTATTTTTCAAAGCAAGGATAGTGGTATCTTCTTTCTTAATTAGTTAATGCCAATATAAAAAATTCAATCAAAAATCTCTTTTTTAAATGATGACCACGCTAACCTAGCCATTAATTCTTTGTGGGACTCCCAAGGGGAGAGATGGGGTCGCATCCGGAGCATTCCCTCTAGGGTCATTGTTATGCACGCTTCTTGAGGTGGTATTTTGGCATCTTCATGGAGGATCCATTCTCTTCACCTTCTCATAGCCCACATCACCAAATGAACGTAACGCTTCAGTCGGATCACGAATTAGAGTTTGTTTGCTCTTTTTATGAGCATAAAACTCTTATGTGGAAACAACCTCTAAGAGCCAAAGAGCCCTTACTAAAGTCACTGTCGCAAATGGAGGGGGGAGGTGTCCTTAAACTGGAATTTGGGGCAAAAGGCTGCACCTATAGGGATAGAGGGGGAGTTCTCCCTTAAGTCTATTCACACCAGGGGGGAGAGCAGCTAAGGACACCCTCTACTAAACACAAGGGTGAGATGATGGAAAATATTTTTGCAGAGCTTATTTGGAGGTGGGCTAAAAAGGGCTTGCTGGGAGAGGGGCTGCAAAGGGTTGTAAGGTACACTCCCGCCGCACAGAGTGTCGAGTACAAACCGTCGGGTACAATCTCTACACAGAGTGTCAGGTAGGGGTAGCACAGGGTGTCGGGGTACTTGCCATGGGGGTACTGGGGGTTTAGGAGCTAGTACAGGTACGGGTGCAGGGAAAGGGAGAGCAAAGTGGGGTGCAAAGGATGGTGTACGGTGAAAGTACGCGAACCTGTGGCTACATGAGCCTGGGGAAAGGGATGGTGCCTATACATGGGCAAAAGATGAGGTACGCATGTACCTTCCGGGTCAGTGCATGGGCCACGTATTAGCCAGTGTGGACCATACATTGGGGTGGTTGGCCTTTGGTCCTTACATGCCGGCTATTGTACGGGCGCTCGGGTATGGAACGCCATCTTTTTGCGGTGGAGATCCCTAATTTGGGACGTCTGTCTCAATATGTGTGCTGGGGCGCCTGCTCTGGGTGCAAATTGTTTTTTTGGTGAAAATGTCCAAGGTGTCTCCTTGGTCATAGGGGTGTAGTCTGTTCATTGATTGGACACCTGGACGTGCATTTATAAGGTTTAAAGTTTATCATATTATTTTAATTGAAAATAACTAAAAATTTACGTATAGGCTTAATCTAGTGTTCGTTTTGAGTGCTGTAAAATCCTATATTAGGTAAAATCATGCAAATTCCAAATTTGGACTCAAAATTTTAAGGTTTCAAGTGGAAATAGCTCGATTATTAAAATAGATGATTTTTACACCACAAAAAGACCATAAATTCATCTATCAAATGGGCATATACTATTATTGAAGATGTGCATGTTACACTTGTGGGTTTCTACAAATGATGGTGGTAGTCCTATGTTGGAGCTATGTTGATTTCTCCATTTAAAAGAGCTTTCAATGCCTTGAAGAGTTTGGGATCTCCACACAAGCATGTAGTCATTGTGGTCTGTGTTTCAGAAGAAATAAACTCCAACAATTCAGGGAGGGAGTACCCGTCATCATCACCTCTCTACCATATGAGGGTGCTCGTGATATTGGAATTTCCACCTCTTGAATAGGTTTAGGGTTCTCATACTCACACATTCTCCTAAAGAGTTGAGAATCTATGCCCCTGGGAGACAGGTGAGTTCTCACTAATCTCAAGAATGAAACTAGATATATCCAAGGGTTTGTGGGTTATGCGATAGGCTTTAGGTTGTTTGGATGAATAGTGTCAGAGATGTTTACTTGTTTTGGTCTTGGTTCTAACTCCTAAGTATGTGTTATCATATTCCTAAGCTTATGAAGTTGTTCCAATTCTTGGGTTAGGGTATGAACCAAGTTTCTCTTTGTTTGGTTTCTTGAGGGCCTGCATCCTTTCCTTTTTGGTCTCCTTAGTTTTTGTTTGAGTTTCTCTAGTTTTCTCAGAACCCACGTGTGTCCACTGAATTGGAATCCTCATTATAGTATCATTCATATAGACTAGTTCGTCAGGTGTTCCCAAGTTTACTCATTCTATTTTCTCTATTTTTTCCCCTTTTATGGATTTGTTTCTTCTATGGCCCCTCTTCTTTTTGGATCTCGCTACTGAAGTAGCCTGGTTTTCTACTTTCTTTTCCATAACATGTGTGTTTTGATCCATGAGTCTTGTAATAGACATTATGGCTTGTAGTATGATGGAGCTGGTAAGGCCAACTACTAAGGTCAGAAGAATTAGCAAGGGTTTGCAAACGCATGCGACAGTGTGAAGCCTCATGACCATAATGTCCACAAAAAGTATAATTTTCATTATATCGTGCCCTCAGGACTGGACACTCACTGGTTAAATGCCCTTATCAGCAAATTAAGCACCATTGAAGCTCTCTCCTTGGATATATATATGTATGTTTTATGGAGCTTTATTGGCCTTCATTCCCTCTTGGAGTGCTTTCATGAAATCTGTGAAATTCATCTTCGCTAAAGTGTTACCTTTAGCAAGGGATTTAACTGTAGAAGTGCTATATCACGTGACTCCGAAGCAACAGATTTAGAATCCAATTCTTTGGCTTCCTTGACCATTAGATTATCTTCTAGTTCAATGGCATTTGTTGTGACTTCATCCCATGTAGTGATCCCTCTAATGACTTCATCCCATGTAATGACTAGGCCATTATATAGATCGCTTTCATGTTTAAGCCCATGGATGAATCTACAAAAGGCAATGAGAGTTCAAATGCTTGAGTGTTAGAAAACATGGGAGCTCAAGGATGGATTGAGCACATTATTAGAGCAAGGATTAAGAACTAGGAAGCAAGACTATGCTTATGCATGGTTAGATTAGCTAAAGACAAATCATATGAGCATAATGACAATGTGAATAAGGCAAAAACTAAAGTATATTCTTCATTAGATGAGGAGCCTTTAAATAGGCTGAAGTACAAAAGGATTAAGGAGGAGATTAGGATCTAATCCTAATCAAGATGCTTATCACTTGCCTAGAAGTGAGCACCCAAAGCCTAGAGTAGAGAGCAAGAAGTAGAGATTTTCCACTAAGGCATATAAAAAAGCTGAAAATAGGACCATCCAAAAAGGAGCTACTAACCTTTAGAGAAATAATCTGCTAAGGTCCAAATCTAAAGCCAAGCTACTAAACCTTAGAGAAATAATCTACTAAGGTCCACTACTAAAGCCATGTAGAGGGGCCATAAATTCCAATACCCTCCCTGGACCTCAACATGGCCTGAAAATAAGGCAAGAGCGTCCAGACGTGTGAAGGAATACCAAAATACCCTCCCATGTTCCAAACACTAACTATGGGACTAACCAAAAAGATTTGCCCTCCCAGGAGGCAAATGTCTAAAACGTTACATGAGCTACATCACCATACAAAAGTCCCACTACTACTACTAAGAAAGTTACATGAGCTACATCATGTGGTGCTCAGAGGTTACATACATCAAAAAAGACTTCAAAAAGCCCAATCAGAATCAATAGAAGCAAAATTTGCTTCTTCTTCCTTTGTCAAAACTTCTTTTTCCTCAACCAAGTGTGCTGTAAGTGGAAGGTAAACTTTTAAGCAAAACAGCAATGACTATTTCATCTTTCAAAACTTCTCTTTCACCGGCAAGCTGAGAGAGAAGGCTTTTAGCCTTATTGAGGTGAGTTGAGAAACTTTCATTAGCTTGCATCATTATCCTAAAAAATTCTATCATGAGGTTCATTAAGGTGCCTTTCCCTTTGGCTCCAAATAACTCCTCCAATGTATCCCATGATGCTACTTTGGAGGTGTTGCATGCACTAATATGATGAATGAAATTATCATCCATACTAAGCACTAGAAGGGCAAGTGCCTTTTCATCTTTAGTTATCCATTCTGCTTTCTCATCTTCTTTGTCTCTGCCGTTTGGACATTTGTTCTTACCATTGACAATATTCCAAAGTCCCTTCTTTATGAGAAGGAATTTTGCCTTGACTGACCAAGTAAAGAAATTAGTGCCATCAAACCTAGTAAGCCCTTTATCCTTGTGTTCTGACATACCGAAAAATGACTCACATTAAGAAGGCATGTTGAGCTTACAAAAAAAAATAGTGATTAATATCCACTAATCACTCATTCGTGATTAACTTCACTATTTTGAAAAACCAAAAAATCGGGCCACCTTGGAGTGAAAGAATGGATGCCTTTCACTAAACATTTTCAAAAAACTTCAACATGCTTCAATAGCAATGTGTCCACATGATAATCATCACCCTAAACACTTGATTAAGCAAAGAAATCATTACTTAATCTCTATTTTGACCAAAGTGCCTTCTGTAGTTGCCACAATGCTAGAGGAGCTACAAGCAAACATTTTCAGCCACACGCGTGTTTGCCATGCCCAAAAACCCCTGGGGCTAAGAGGAATTAGATCAATTCGTGGTGATTGGCTCAATTTTTGCAAAAAACTAAAATTTTTCCTTCAAGATGGCGACGATTCCGCTTGTTGTGTGAGCATCGTTTTGCTTTGAGCCTCCACATAGAGGGTTGCCTAGGGATTAGCTTGAAGCCCCTAAGAGGGCTTGATCATTGTTGAAGTGGTTTGTGCACAACAAGGCAATGTTCAGCTATGGGTGTGCAGATGGGCTAAGGTGAGAAGAGGTAAAAGTGACTTAATGAGGGATGATTAGCAAATGAGATTAGGGACTACACACAGCTTGAGGGTGACTTACACAGCTCTGATACCATGTTAGAAAACATGGGAGCTCAAGGATGGATTGAGCACATGATTAGAGCAAGGATTAAGAACTAGGAAGCAAGACTATGCTTAAGCATGGTTAGATTAGCTAAAGACAAATCATATGAGCATAATGACAATGTGAATAAGGCAAAAGCTAAAGTATATTCTTCATTAGATGAGGAGCCTTTAAATAGGCTGAAGTACAAAAGGATTAAGGAGGAGATTAGGATCTAATCCTAATCAAGATGCTTATCACTTGCCTAGAAGTGAGCACCCAGAGCCTAGAGTAGAGAGCAAGAAGTAGAGATTCTCCATTAAGGCATATGAAAAAGCTGAAAATAGGACCATCCAAAAAGGAGCTACTAACTCTTAGAGAAATAATCTGCAAAGGTCCAAATCTAAAGCCAAGCTACTAAACCTTAGAGAAATAATCTACTAAGGTCCACTACTAAAGCCATGTAGAGGGGCCATAAATTCCAATATTGAGGTGACTTATGAAATTTCTAAACCGACTCCTCTTCTTCTCTCTCGACTTTGTGTAGTTGTGAAGCTACACCCCATAAGACTCCTTCATGCACAAATTGCTTCAAGAATAATCTCCTAAGAGCATCCTTGACCTTGAGAGTTCTATTAGCCTTATCGTCTAATGTTAGACTAAAGGCATTGGTCTTGGAAACCTCATTTTGTTCTCCTAGTGCCTCACACACTTGATCAAAAATACCTCCAAATATCTCCTCGGACCACTATCTCCAAGATGAAAGCATGGTTAGTGATACCATTTTTCTCCTTTTTGTTGAAGGGTTACACAAGTGGTTTTTGTCATTTTAGTGGGAGGAGGGAAATGAAACTTATAACGTTCAAAATTTAGGCTTGTAAATGATTAAAGGGTAGTGCATGTCTTGTACCAAAAAAAAGTGCGCGCATGTAGGATAAATGATGTCTTCCTCTCCCTCGCATGAGTTGAACTCTTCACCTTGATGCTTCATGTGTCTATTGCTTTGAGTGTCCCCATCTCTTGCTCTCAGAGAAGGCCACTACCCTGCCCACAACAGGCCGCCATCGGACATTGAAGCTTGGAAATGTTGCACTCTGTGATGCCTAAAGTCGATTGAGTTATGTTCTCTCTCTCTCTCTCTCTCTCTCTCTCTCTCTCTCTCTCTCTCTCTCTCTCTCTCTCTCTCTCTCTCTCTCTCTCTCTCTTATTTAGCTCTACAAATGTTATGTTAGTAGTTACTTGGGTACCATTTCATTGTGATTTTACAGATCACAAGGCTTGGAGGTATTTTCTCAACAAAACCCAGTTGCGTGGGAAGGTTGGCAATGGTTTCTCTTGTTCCTAGAATGTGATTTTGAGGTACCAGCAAGCCGAAGAAGAAAGAATTAACTAGAGCTTGGGAATTAGGAGTTGTTGGCATGTCACACTAAATGGGCTTGATATAACTCTTAGAGGATGCACTACTAAGAAACCCTATGTATCGCGTTCAATGGCTATTTAAGAAACCCCTTCCTTATGATTTTTTCATGAATAAAATGACCCCTTTTTCTTTATGGACTTATAGATTTAAAAAAAACCCCTTTTATAAAGGTATTTATGTAAATTTCTTTGAATTAAAAAATCCCTTCATTTGAACTCACGTGCTATACTTATATATTTTTAGGTAAAGCTCCCAAGATATAACTTTTGCATTTTGTTTTACTCCTCCATGGTGCAAGATGAAGACACCATAAAGGAAGTGTGCAGCACAAAGAAAGTTTGGTGACCAAAAATCTGGTGAACTTATGGATAAAGGAACGTCGGCTTCTGTAGCTTCTTTGAAAGGTAAGATGTTGTAATAATAGGGAGGAATCCCTGTTTCATCCCCAGAGGGTTTACAAGTGTCAGTTTGGTCATTACATATGGTTCTTGCATCATTGTATTGAATGCTTACAATCAATCCTATCCTGAATGTTGGTATGTTGTCATGTTATTTGCAGGAAGTGGTAAGCAGCCATAAAATTTTGAATATCCACTCCTCACGTGTTTCTGCTACATAGCACAAGAGCTAAATGAAGAGTATGGACTTAGCTTGGAAGGTAAGCTTCCCAAGTAATTGAGCAATGATGATGACATTCCTAAGAGTGAATGGTTGATTGTGTTTAATGGCAGCCATAGGAAAGGTAGTAAAATCTTCCTCCAGCATGCTTCATCCACAGTTTGTGAATGAGTGCGGGCTGTTGTACCACAAAGTTTACCAAGGAATGCTCCTCCAAACAATGAATTAATAGACAAATCTGCAAAGGGTTTGCATATGAAAAGTGCCAAGCAGGAAAAGATGATCTCGAAGGCCACAAAATTGAGTGGGCCATATTTGGTGAGAGTGTCTTAAGGACAGTGCAGGGCCAGTCTGGCCAGGCGTAGCATGGTAGAGGAACAAATTTCAAGTGCCATGTTAGGTGGCATTTTAGATGGAAGACCAAGATTCAAAGAGGTTTTTGGTAGCATTTGGGCCTAGTAGAGGCCATTCTTGCAAAAGCAACAAAGGCAGGTGTAGCATGGCAGAGGAACAAATTTTAAGTGCCATGTCAGGTGGCATTTTAGATGGAAGACCAAGATTCAAAGAGGTTTTTGGTAAGCAATTGGGCCTAGTACAGGACATGCTTGCAAAAGCAAAGAGCAAGCTAGCTCTCAAGGAAGAAGTATCTAGTATAGCGAGGCAGAGTATGAATGCAAGAGGAGAGATGAGTTGCAACTAGAAGGAGCTTCAAAGACTGCTACAAATGTTTCTCATTGAGGTAAAGAAATTGAAGAAAGACCTTGTTGAACTGTAGGCAGCCCCAGAACCAAACATGATTGAGGTCAATATGAAAGAAGGAAAAATCCAGTTCTGTGTGAAAGGGGCCTCAACTTTTTGCGGGGTTGACCCTAACAACCTTGGACCCAAGAAATACGATCTTGAATCACTAGAGGTAAGTAAAAAACTTTTCCACATAAGATTTTGCCTGATAGTGCCACCAAGTGCTATAAAGAACTTTAAAAAGAACTAAAATATGGTTTAGGGAGTTACAAATAACCTTGAAAAGCACTTTAAAGTGTTTTTTGGGTTATGAAAAGCACTTAAAATAGCTTTGTGGGTGATACAAAGCACTTGAAAAATGTTTTTTGTGTGCTGCAAGTCACTTTCAAAGCATTTGAAGTGTTTTTTGGATGATGCAAAGCACTTCCAATGCTTTATGCATTTATAAGTGCTTTTTGGGTGCTCCAAAGTAATTTTAGAGCACAAAGTGCTTTGTCCTTAAAAGTGTTGGAAAGCACTTGAAAGTGGTTTTGGAAAACACGTTTTGAAATTACTTTTGGAAAGCACTTTTTGAGAGTTCTTCAAGTTCTTTCTAAAAGCACTTAAAGTAGAGTACTTTAGAAAGGACTTTAAAGTTTTTTGTGAAACCACTTGAAAGTGCTTTTGGAAACCACCTATGTAATGCTCTCCAAAATCACTTTCAAGTGCTTGTACTGCTTTATGAAAACACTTTTTCAAAGTGCTTTCTAAAAGCTTTTTCAAGAGTTTGCAATGCTTTTGCAAAGCCTTTTCTCAAAGCGCTTTTCAAAAGTGCTTTCTAAAAGTGCTTTTGCATACCACTTTCAAGTGCTTTCCAACATCCAAAATGCTTTTTCTAGTGATTTCCAACACTTTTACGTAGAAAATAACTTAAGTTCTTTGCTAGAAAACACTTCTGTCTGACCATGATTTCTATTTGATATGGCAATGCAGAAAAATCATGAAGCTTCTATGGCTAAATTGGCACATATCAATAGCCATTGCCGATTTATAGAGGCATTGGTTAAATAAATGAAACTTGTTGAGTGTTTCAGCATTGTCCCGACACCCCCCAATCCAAAGCGGTGTGAGTTCACTTTTTGGATGGAGAGGGACTATGTTGCCTGCGCGGATGTTGCCTGCGGCCTACCTCTAGGGGCAAAGGATGTGGTAGGTGTCTACATGCTTGCATGTCGACATCAATACCACCCCTTTTTATTTGCTAGTGTGTGCAAAGGCAAGTCTTCATGTGTGAGAGGAGGCTGCAGTCAAAGAATCTCGGATATTGCAAGGCAGTGGTGGTCCAGTCAGCCATCTATGACAAGTATGGTTCTTTAACTACACTCTTAAGCTTGTATTGTATCTTCTCTAGAGAATATCTAATTCTTACCTATGAGTGTAGGGAATAAAGCATTTGGTGTGAAGAAACATTTTTTAGATTTGGAGGATGATGAATTTAATCCAGGTGTGTTGATAAGGCTGCAGGGCAGTATGCCTATTACAACCCAGCTAATGTCAATTGTACACTTGGAGAGGTTGACAAGGCAGCTAAGAGTACTGCTCTCGGCAGATAGTAAGCAGTCCGGGAGAGACTGAGAATACAGTTGAGAGTACTGTTGGCGAGACATTAGAGAAGATGTCGGTGGGTGCTGAGAAGGTGGCAACACACTTGGAGGATGCTACGGACCTGGATGCTCTATCAACAGAGCAGCTAGTGTAGAGGCTACATTGAAAATTCATTCTGATGAGATTGCCTCCCTTGATGGAGAGAAGGTGACACTTCAATAGATGGCTCTCAAGAAAGAGGGAGGCCTTCAGGATTGAAAGCAATATCGATGCTGGTAAATTATGCTAGATACATGTAACTGTTGATACAAAGCATTGTATTTAATGATTTTATTTTGTGTAGGTGGGCCACATAAGAAGGCAAGAGTAGCAATGGAGGCCATAAAGAAGCAAGTGAATTGTAGTCAAAAGCAAAGAAGGGTGTAGTGAAGAAGACAAGAGAGATGGAGGACTCCCCAGAAGTATTGCACCTGTACCTCCTTTATTGCATCCTTCAAAGTCTAGGGCTTGCAAAAAACTTTAGCACCGTCTGCTACTTATGCATTTTTCCTTGCTGCAAAAACTACCTCTACTATATGTACACCTAGTTTTGAAATGAATAGCCCATGAAGTTTTGTTTGTTGTCTATTCTTATTTGTTATAGCACTACACCATTGCTTGTAGCCCCCAACCATTTGAATCTTGTCGTGCAGAACTTTGACATTGTTTGTTGTGAAGTCAACCACTACTTTTATGTACACCTTTGCTTTTGAATGATTTTTTTAAAAGTTTTTTGCATCTGTTGTCTATTCTTGTTTGTTATAACATGTGTATATTGTAATATGCTCCCATTTTTATAGAGCCACGATGCATAAAAAGACTAGTCTAGGTCCCTATTGAAGAAATTACAATAGATCGGGTGCCACCTAAGTATGAAACGCCTCCAAAATTCAGAGAGGAAGATTTAAAGGGGAAACCATCACTCATAAGAGACATGAACCGTATCTTGATGATTTCTTTTAAGTTGGTAGGGATATAGATCCTCTGGATGTTTTCATCGATAATGTTAAAATTATTCAAGATGGAAGAAGATAATACCATGTGCGAAAGGATGCAGAGCTGTTCTTGGCTTTGGCAAGTACCTATGCAAATGTGTTAATGGAGCACTGCAAGCCTTGTCAATGTCCACAGGTTGCAAAAATGCTTCCCCAGGGCTGTGACGCTACTGTCTAGATGGATGGGGAAAGAGGCTTGTCCGGTGGCCGATTTCACGTTTCCAGAAGGGAAGACCGTGTTCTTCAAGAATATGAGATAGTATTGGCACAAGCATCCACAATTTGATGAGTCCAACACCATATTAGTGGGATGATTCCCTTTATAAATGTAGCTGAAACACTCTAGGCACATATTTCATCGTACCAATGATGCAAGAAGCTCAGCAGGTAGAATTCTTGATGAAGGAACTTGGGCCATGGCTATACAAATGACGCATTTCATCAAATCAACAAGAACAAGCTACTCTAGACTACTTTTATATGTGGGATACAGTATTCCGTTAGCGTGAAGAAGGATTTGTAAAGCAGTGCCTCCTAAATGGAGGGCATTTTATGTCTTATGAAGATTGGTGGGCAAAAGATTATAAACAAAACAGGAGACATTAATGCTAAAACCCCTCAATTTGATATTTTAAAGTTCTTTAAAGTACTTTTTGTAGTACTCTAAAGTACTTAAAAACCAGACTCTGCTTCCTGGTTAAGAAACTTCATCACTTTAAAGGTCTTTATAGTAGTGAATGAGACTGTTATGAGTTGTTTAAAGTTTTTTAGAGCTGTCTAAAGTACTTTTGATATGTTTAAAGTACATATGAGAACATCAATATATTGGCACAAAAAATGTAGCAAAATACATAAGTACTAGTTGCATCAAGTCTTCTTTTTTGGAAGTGAGGCATAAGATTCTACCAGAAATCTAGCAACCTGAACCATTCATCATGAGATGATTGAAGTCATTATAGAGCTGAGTTTGGACAGTTACAATAAGTAGGCTCTATTCTTGCTATGTCCTTGTTGAGATAGTAAAGCAAAACCCTCTTTTTACCTGCTACCTAACACCTTTGCAGATCTAGAATTAGCTCGTTTTATAAAGGGCATGCCATTATATATATTCTCCTCCACCTCACATGCTAGCCTAAAGAGGTTTGCTTATCCTGGTATGGGCTCCATATGAAACTTGATGGCCCTTATACGAGGTGTAAGTACATTAGAACTCGAGGCTTGTTTACAAGCAGCTCCCAGACATCATCATGACTCTCTCATAGTAGAGTCCTATAACTATAAGCAATTTTGTAGCATAAATATTGCCCCAATTGTCGGGCATCTCCGGGGGTATCCTATGATTTTCTTTAGTACACTTAACAACAACGAAGAAGTCTTCTGAACCTTGTTGCCCATTGTTTGACACATTCACAACAAAGTTATCTCCAACACACAATGCGTCACTCAACGTATCTGGGTGACTGGCATAAGTTGGGCTATCAAGACCCTCTTCTTCACTAGAGCTGTCATCTTGTATGTATCCATCACCCACTAGTTGAATGGTGTGATACTCCCAACTCTCTACATATGCCTTGTTCTTGCATCTCCTCCATTTTCCTTTCATAAAGGATCACAAAAGCATGAAAGCCTCCTACACCTTAAGGCACGGTTATCTGTAGAGGTGAAAATCCATTAACAGAATGCATGGCACATGAACCTCCAACACGCTTGCATTCCCATGTAATACTTCTGTTTATTTCATCCTTCTCGATTTCCCAGAACACTCTATTAACCTCCTTACTAGAAAACCTTTCCCTTATGAAACTCACAACATCAGTAGCACACCTCAAAGTCTAGCCATTTGGTTTCAAGTGCTCATGTGTGCGCTCTCCCTTAATCACAGCCCTAGCTCCATCGTGTTTTCCTTTCCCATGTCCTAAATCTTGGTATCTCCACAACATTTCTAGGCCAAGTTAAAGTACCTTGCGAATGACGAAGTAGAATGGATGCCTGGATTTGAATTGGCCTGCACAGCCGTCCAATGACATTTGAGTGTAAGACCTTGAGCTTTAAGCCATTGATCATGTAACAAGAAGCAGTGTTGCACGAATCAAGTGTCATGTATCTTGTCATCTGAAATGTAGAAATGGAGATTTTTACTGACATCACCTGAAGAGATGCGCACATATGTTATTTGCACTAGGATGGTCACTTGATTACAATACCAATGCATTGATTGATTTCATTTTTCTCTTTGAAGGAATAGTTCTCAAGCAAAGTCAACAACTGAGACTACCACATCGGCAGGAAAATTTTCAATGCAAACTCTGTACTATTAGGCCTACCATCTGCAAATTAAGTTGTGCTGAGTAAAACTCTCTATGTGCTTTGCAAACAAGGATAAAAATTCCATGCACTTTATCTTCCGCACCACAAGATCCATTCTCTTTTTATTTGCACCACCTTTATCCAAATGTCTTGTCTCTATGTTTTCAAAGATCTTGATAGAAAGGAGCAAGTTATTGACATATGTTATCTCGTTTGGAAACAAAATCATTCTTTGTGTGCCGCATTCACCACACAGACCCATTATGCATTTATAATTGTGGAACAGTGAGTCTTCTAGCCTTGGGCAAAGTAAGGAATCCTAGATAGTGGCAACACTAGTGTAACCAAAGTGTATAGCTGAACACATCCAACTGCTTGTTCTCCAAGAATAAATTGTGCAAGCACATTGGCAAGCTGCCCCATGGAGTCCAAACTAGCTATGCCGCATGTAAGTGAATGAATCCTTTAAGAACAACATCTACACATGGGTAACACAGCAACAAGTATATCAATCCTTCAAAGCTTCTTTGAGAAATTATCCAATGCAGATAGCCACCTTGAATCTTTTGTAGAACTCCACCTGCCATAAAACAAGGAGTTTGTTAATGTATAGCTGGAACACTTCAGTTGTGAGATAGTACGTCAGATTACTTTTCAGTGCTTTTGGACCACTTTTCAATACTTTTGGACAACTTCTAAGTTCATCTGGAGCACTTTTAATTACTTCTGAACCACTTTAATGTGAATTTAGGACAAGCTGAAAAAATACATAAAAAACTTTTAGAAGAATTCAAAGTGTTGTTAACCAAGTCAAGGACCACATGGAAGTGCTTAAGTTATGCCAAGAACACGACTAACTTAAAGTGCTAAACATGTATTGAAGGTTCTTTGCAATAGCTTAAGTACTATCAAAATTATTTTAACACCACTTGTGGAAGTGTTTTAAGAGTATAAAAGGAACCTAAGAACAGCCTCAAAGTGCTTTAGGGGTATCAAGATACATAAAGTACTTTTGGAAGAATTCAAAGTGTTGTAAACCAGGTCAAGGACCACATGGAAGTGTTTTAGATATGCTAAGATCACTTGCAGACTACCTGAAAGTGCTATACATGTATTGAAGGTGCTTTGCAACAACTTAAGTACTATCAAAAGTATTTTAACACCACTTGGAAGTGTTTTAAGAGTATAAAGGAACTTAAGGACAACCTAAAAGTGCTTTAGGAGTATCAAAATCACGTAGGATAACCTATAGAGGACTTTAAAAGATAACAAAGTACTTTTAGAAGAATTCAAAGTGTTGTAAATCAAGTCAAGGACCACATGGAAGTGCTTTAGTTATGCTAAGAGCACTTGCAGACTACTAGAGAGAGAGCTCAGGCAGCATTGCGATCGGTGTTTTCCTAGTGGGTAGAAACCCATCACACTCCACTCAGTTGTAAATGCACGTAACCTTTTCATCATTAGATTTAAGATTTGGTTGTAATTATAAATTCTCTTTTTCTATTCATATTTTTAGGAAAAAAATGAGCTATCACACCACTTGACAAAGCAATGTCAATGACACTCCTTTTTGGACCACCTAACCATGCTTTTACCCTCCCAGTGAATTTGTGAGTTAGCTTGGCTACCTAGGTAGCCTTTCCATGGCTATGTCGACCATCATCATAACATGCGCTATGCTCTCCCGCTATCGCTCTTCCCAAGGCCTATACTAAAGCAACTGGGTCTGAGGGTAGAGTTGGTGCTGGCATCATAGAAGTAATATAGGAGCAGATGGAGGTGCAACACATGGCACTGCATGAGGATGTATTGCTCTAAACCCTGGTGGGGGTAGATGTGCTACATAAGGTATGTCCCAATAGGTGCTTTAGTCATGTGGGCATTAAGTGCAATCTTGGTCTCACAACAAGAGTTGGTAGCACAATCACTCTAGGGAGGGGATGTTTCATGGGTAGAATGAGATGTGGCCCCTCTAAGAATGGAAATACTAGATATACTAGCACAAGGGGGTCCATGTGTGAAGTGGTGGTGGCTACCGTGGTAACCATGGGCATGTGGCTAAAGGTAATAATGTGTTAGTCGTCATAGGTGCCATAGTTGGTGGTGTGGTGCTTACACTGGATGAGGTAGTGCACTAGCAGTGTCTTGGGTGGGGATAACTCTAGGATCTAAGAAGGTGAAGCTCATGCTAGTATGCTCTTGAGTTTGTGCATGGCCTTGTGGGTTAGAAGATGTGGGTCGGTCTGTGGCATAGCCAGGTGATACTACAAAAGTAGAATCCACTACTATGGACTCACAGGAGGTGCTACCATTTTGCTCATTGTGGACATTCATGATTTGGATGTCCCGATTTATGCCATAGGTCTTTGGATCCTTTCATGTTAAATGATCCTATATATGCAATCGTAGATACCCTACAATCGTTCCTTCTCTATTGTGAGCCTAGGTATTCATTGGACAATCCCTTCCCAACTACCACCATAAGCTTGGCCTCTTGTA
Organism: Cibotium barometz; assembly: GCF_041138505.1. Taxonomy (NCBI): domain Eukaryota; kingdom Viridiplantae; phylum Streptophyta; class Polypodiopsida; order Cyatheales; family Cibotiaceae; genus Cibotium; species Cibotium barometz. The sequence continues at coordinate 11,108,347 of NC_141085.1, forward strand.
CTGAAATCCACCAGAGCCTCTATTGATGCGTCATACCCCTAATCATATGTGAGAAGACTTTGATCCAAGATTTTCAAGCCTAGCTCTTTCCTCGAGGTAGATGCAATGTTATTGCTTGTGTTGAGACTATTGGGCAGTACTTGTGCAGTCTTGGCTTGGGACTCGTTTTGGGCGTTCTGAGTTGGTTGGGCTACTAATCCGTTGATGTGCCACTTGCAAAGTCTCTTCTTCCTTTTCTCTAGCAGCATGGATTAGTGCCTCTACTACTTGCACTTCTTCTAATGTTCTACCATCAGACAAAAGCACTTGTGCAGGGGTGATTCGATAGTCATAGTTGCAACAGGTGCAACAAGAGTTATATGGACAAGGATATCAACGCTCCTCCCTGATTGTAACCCTAGGTGTCTATGGAGTTTACCTCAATGCCTTCATCATATGTAGTAAGATTTGGTTCTCAAAGGTAGCGATTGAGGTCGAACCTCTAAGGTAGCTAGCTAGCTACACAGTCAAAAAGACTGGTAGCTGGAGGCTTGGTTTAGGATTATCACTTATTGGGACTGGGGATCCTTCCATTGACTCGAAATCAAACGAAGTATCATTGGCCCCTATTGCAAGTCCTTGTACAATGCTAAATTGGGCTCTGATCGAAGGTCCTGAGCCTAGTGTAGGTTGGTGTGCACCTAGCTCGATCGACGCACTATCGTCTAAATAGGCCTCTAATACACGTCCATACCGTAAGTGCATGTGACTTAAGGCTAGTCAAGGGCAAAGCAGCGAATGGTTTTTTTTTTATTTAAATTTTTTGGGTGTTAGAGAAACTTGTCCAAAGTGGGGTTCAGACAGTTCCAAAAACTTTGGGAATTGTTGTGCATGCACTTTTTTCGGACTGCTGACCAGAGGGTTTTCTAGAGTTGGGTCCATGGAAAATTGTAAAATTTTAAGGTTTTGTATAAAGTGCACCAAAATGACCATAACGGCCTAAAACATATAATAGGCAAACTTGTACATACACTTTTCAAAAAAAAAATCTAAACTTTTAACTTTTATAATTTTTACATTTTTTACTTTTTACGTTTTCAATTTATGGTTTATGTTTACCCGTCGAAAAAGAGTATTCCTATAATCTTTGTTTTGGGCCTGCATACGTTAAATGCGTCCAGCCACTCAAAACATACCCGAAAAGGGGTATTGACAAGCTTTTGGACTTTTTGGCTAGTTGCCTAAAAGTCTGCATGCATTAAATGCAGCCAGCCAATCAAGTCTAATACCTAGTAGCCCAAATTATAAGGAGATTAAGATAACATAATCTACATTAATTACACCTAATGCAAAAAACCAAAATTTAATCTGACTTGCAAATCCCTCCCTAATTTCTGTTTCAATCCCAATTTCTCCATGTAAGGAGTGAACCCGAAAACCAAATTTGAGGTCTGTTTACCTAGATTAATTCAATTTTATACCCAATTTATTGTTTTCCATTTTCAAAATTAAAAAAATGTTAAAAAAATCAAAAAATGCAAAATCCAACTAAAACATGAAATGTAGAATTGAAACACAGTTTTTGTAGAAATCGACCAAAACTAAACACAGATTTGCAAATATAATAACAAAATGCAACAAGAAATATAAATAATGCAGGAAACTAGACAAATTTCTGAGATTTTTCTTATGTTTCTTTCTTGACAAAAAACAAAATTTTCATAAAAATGAACCACACAAGCATTCAAGATGCATTGTGGCTACGTAGTGGAGCTATTCCCCAACAGCATAAGAGAATGAATGGTGAGAATACAAATTGACCCTTATCTTGGCCCCAAGCCTTCACACCTTAGCCGGCCATACTTAAAATATAGGTCCATGGCTATCCAAGGCCACCGCCTAGGCTTGTGTAAACACTTAATCTTGTGTAAACACTTAATCTAAGCTTGTGTAAACACTTAATCTAATTAATCTCGTGGCACGTCTTTCATAGATAAGAGACGATCGCACATGTAAAATATACAATATTAGCATTTCTAATTCTAACGGCCAAATGAAGTGATTGTTGCCAATGGATGGTGTCAACACGCTGGAGAGTTATCTAATGAGGGGGTTAACACACAACAATGGGGGCACAATAGGAGTGGTTTTAAAGAGACTAAAATTTGTGCCGATATGATAATCAAATATTCCTTATTTAAAGCATTATATCCATCCCCTAAGAGCTAATCTTTTCTACTAAGTGGCTCTTTAATTAATAGTGGATGAATTTTTTTATAGAAGGTTATAGAAAGAAAATCAACTTAAAAACAAATTACTTCTCAAATTGTGTGGTCTTGTAAAATTAAACTCAGTAATCACTTAGGAAAAATTAATTTAACTTTTTCTTGCCTTGAATGTGGATATATAGCTTTCTCATAGCAAGTGTGTGCACCAACATGGACATGTTTAACAAGTACTCTATATACTTGTGTATGTTGTCATGTGATTGATCATTTTCTCATGACTTTTGAAGCAAACAAGTTAATGTACTAAGTATAAGGCTTGTGGGTGATGGATTGAAAAGCATGGCATGAAGACCACACATTTCCTTCACAGATAACTTGTTAATAGTGTAGTCACAAGAGGTGAGCAAGTGTTTATATAGGAGTTAGATAACAAATTGATCATACATGAGAGGTAGCAATTTGATATACAAATAATGCCATGCAATGTAATGTCATAGCTACATGGTGTGTAACTATCACATAAAAAGAGGTAGAACATTACCTGCTTTTCTATGTGAAGATCTTGGAGGATGGGAGCGTATCATGTAAGTGTTAAAGCTTGTGAAGGGCTAGGGGGAGACATGCAAAAGAAAGGCATAAGCCTATAGTATGTCTATCATTTTTCAGAAAGGCATAAGCCGATAGTATGCATTTCATTTTTCAGCAAGGCACAAGCCTATACTATGTCTTTTCTATGTGAAGATCTTGGAGGATGGGAGCGTATCATGTAAGTGTTAAAGCTTGTGAAGGGCTAGGGGGAGACATGCAAAAGAAAGGCATAAGCCTATAGTATGTCTTTCATTTTTCAGAAAGGCATACGCCTATAGTATGCGTTTCATTTTTCAGCAAGGCACAAGCCTATACTATAGTATGCCTTTCATTTTTCAAAAAATGAAAGTACTTTAGGGTACCCAACTTTCATTTATTTTAGGTTACTTTCGGATAACTTTAGGAACATGCAAATGAAAGGCCCAAGCCCATAGTATGTCTTTCATTTGTCAAAAATGGAAAAAATTTAGGGTACCCAACTTTCATTTATTTTCTAGAGAAATTGGTGGTACTTAAGGGCTATGAGGTACATGCAAAAAGGAAGTCCCAAGCCCATTTATCTTTCACTTTTTAGAAATGGAAGTACTTAAGGGTACCCAGCTTCCATTTATTTTGGGTAGACATGAAAAAGAAAGGCCCAAGCCCATAGTATGTCTTTAGAGATGGAAGTACTTAAGGGTACCCAACTTTCATTTATTTTGGGTGGGCATAGCTTGTTTCAAATCGGAGCCCTAGGTGCCAAGGTTCAATCTTGTCTCTTGCATTACAAAGTCAGGTTGAATCTAGTGGGCTACATATAGATCAATGGAACAAGGGTTAAGGGCTCAGTCAAGTACGGCCTAATGGCCTTATGTAGATAAACCATTAAACCATTTACACTACCACTAAATAATGATAGTACCCACTTTTGTTGAGATAAGGAAAAATCACTTCATTTTGGTTATAATGGAAGCTAGCCAATATGAGTCAAGTGGATGTTTGCTTTTCTTTTTTTTCAATATTAGCTCATCAACTTGTTAAAACGGTACATGAGATGGTAAGCTAATGGTCGAAAAGCTCGTGTTTTTTTCACCTAATCACACTCTAAGCTAGTGCTTATTATACCTAATCCCACTGTAAAGGCACATAATTTGGAAAAAAACATCACAAATGCTTTTAAAACATGCTCGCCACCTCATCCTCACTGATACAAAGGTAGAAGCCAAGCCACCAAATGCATGCTAAATTTTTAAAAGGAAAATGTGCTTTTGATAGAGGTGAGAGTAACAACAGAAATGAATTTTTAGGCTATTTACACATTGTGGGTGCCCTCTGTTTTTTCGACAAAGAGTGCACTTTTCTTGAAATTTTAGGGAAATCTTGCCCAATTAATTTAAGCCCCACTCTTTTCACTCATGTGCAAAGCCCCAACATTAAAAAAACATTTGGTTTATAAATCCAAATTGCAAAGAGGTCTAAATTCTCGAAACGAAAGGGGACATGTTTATGGACTACAAGAGCATGGGTAATTGTTGTTACATCATGTTTATGTTAGTGTCATGACCCACTCATTGATGGATTACATGAAAACAAGTATCATGACTCATTCCTTAAGGGGTTATAGTGAAAATAGTTCCAATTTCTCACTCATTAAGTTGAATTCTACATGCCTCGTTACTTTGAAACATGGAAGAACTCAATTTAGGGACATAAAACCACTCCTTGTGGTATTGGACTTATGGTCCCATGTAGATTAATGTGGTCCATTGTCTGACATCAGCCTCGAGCGCTTGGGGTGATCGGTTGATGTGGCTCATGGATCATGGCTAGTATAGAAGAGATTGTGAGTGGATAAAGAGGAGGTGGCAAAGGTGAGGTGGCCTAGTGAGAGTCATGGTGGGAATGGACAAGCTAGTGATGATGGAAAAAAGGAAGCATGAAAAAAAAATAGTGCAAGGAAAAAAAAGCAAAGGGGAGGGGAAAGAAAACAAATGTGAAAATTGAGTGGAAGGAGGATATGTTCTCATGAGGGGTGATGACCGGGCACTCTTCATGGATGTGCTCGGCCGCCCAAGCCTTGGACAGGCATTGCAGTTGGGGACGCCATGCCGCTTGTGGGCCCCCTTGTATAGACCCTTCTCGCCTTCCATGGCATGTAGCGTAGCAACGCTTGACTGTGGGCATGACGCTACCTTACTACAAAAATTATTGAATCTAAATTATACTCGAAAACATCTTCTCTAAATGTCTCAAAAACACATAGAAAAGCACAAGTCTTCTTCAAAGGTCAATCCAATATATTTATCCAAGTCTTGAATTTATGCTTTCTTTCTCAATTAATTATCTCCTTGTTTCGATTAGTTTCTTGTCACTTGGAGCTTCCCTTCAAATGATTTGAATTTCAGAACCAGGATGAGCAATGAAAAATGTTTCTTGTCAACAAGGGAAAAATGTTTCTTGGCATAAATTTGTCGGGTAGACATCTAGGGTGACCTTTGTTTTTAAGCGAGGGAAAGGGTACTAGATCAACATGCCATCACTTTCCACTATGGTAATGGGTAGATTCGAACCCTATACCCTCCTTATCGGGAGGCAAGGGTGTTACTGCTGGGATAAACCCCGAGAGGCAAGGGTAACCTTTTGTGTCCCCTCATATACTATTACTCCTTAAGTATATGTGTTATCCCTCCACACTATTCAATAGACTATTGATTTAAATCCCTTTACACCATAGTGCCATTTAACTTGCTGCATAGCACATTGCAATCACATGATATTCATTCTAACATGATATTAACATCGATTGTGGTAACCTGTTCACTAACCATTCCTCCAAAAGCACACACCCCTAAATTGCTCATTTGATGATGCTTCTTTCCAACTAGGAAGCTTTTATTTTTTTTATCTTTTGCATTGCCATGTACTTGTATTGGGTAGTCATATTTTATTTCATGCTCTTGAGTGATTTATAAAACAAAGGGCTCAAGAAGTCATTTTTGGGCATGGCCCACCATTACAAACAAAATTTGAAAGTTTAAAACATTGTAATAACTCCATGGATTTATAATTGAAAATTCCCACACTACCATTGAAGTACACGCATGAAGAAAAATTTACCATTTGTTGAAAAAGTCAATCCTTTGCTCAATCCTATAAAACCAACCTTCATTTTTTTAAATTAAATGTTTGTGAATGAGTTGTAAGGCACTACTTTCCACTTGGATCATGGATATATGATAAAAGAAATCGAACAGCATCTCCACTATTAAGTTATCCCTTTGCTGATCATATAATCTTCCAAGAAGTTAAAAGAATTCAAAAATATAAATGAAACTTGTTATTCAAGAATCCTCACGAGTGTGTGCATTGGATCTTGCACATTATAATATCTCCTAAAGTGGCATGTTCCTTGACAAACAATAACTAATCTTTTTATTTCAAAAAATATATAGAATTGTAGAAAGCCTATCCCTGCAGCATAGAGGCAAGAAGAAATATTATTTTGATGAGAGAGAGAGAGAGAGAGAGAGAGAGAGAGAGAGAGAGAGAGAGAGAGAGAGAGAGAGAGAGAGGGAGGGGGGGGCATGGGGGCATGGGGGCATGTGCCATCACTAAGGACCTTTATAGTATGTGAATAAAGAAAATGAAACTAGATAGAACATAAGCATCAACACATTGTGTCATGTGAACTTTCACATGTCTCGTAGTTTTATTGTTATTAAATGATTAATTTACATCATATATATTTATTAACACACCTACTTTTTCCAAGGACTAGATTGGCAACAATTATGTACACTCTTTGCTAAGGTATGATTGGTTTTTTAATGTGTATATGCACATTGATTGTACTATATTTTAAAATTATTAATTTTTTGGGTGGGGAGGGAGGGGGTTATGGAATAAATTTATGGGATAAGTATTAAGAACCTCAAGACACCATTATACATGCCATCTATAATATAGCAAACTAGATTTTTATAAATTTCTAAAGCTGTGTATTCAAAAAACAACTTTTAAATTTACTTAATATATTGCATAAAATGAAGTCTTAGCATCTTACACATGCTATAGTAGTTCTACTAGGATAATTTCCTCAAATTATTGCATATCCCATGCATGTTGTACCTAGAATTGAGATCACACTCATGGTAAGCATAATCAATGCCATGATCTCTCTACTAAGACATGTAACCTCTCCTTAAGCAATTCTAGTTACAACCTTCATATCTCATGCATGTTGTACCTAGAATTGAGATCACACTCATGGTAAAAGCATAATCAATGCCGTGATCTCTCTAGTAAGACATGCAATTGCTCCTAAAGGAATTAGAACTTTAGCCATGATCACCTCACCTAGCAATTGATAATTTGATGACATGTGCCTAGTTCGATAATTTGGGACACATGATTGTGTAAGATTTTTTTGCACTCAACTTCACCATGCACATTAATAAATGTTCACGCGCTATTATACTATAATATATTAACCCTTTTTGACTAGTCGAATAGAAATTATTTTTTAGATCATGCAAACAAAAATAATAAAGGTCAAAGTAAGGTCTAGGATCAGTCATATTGGACGAACACAATGGCACCATGTAGCTATTAGAAACCGAGGGCTATAATTATTCTAAATGAAAATGAACTTCATTAAAGTATATACATGGTTCCTATCCTCCTTACCTTTTTGGATTGTGAAATTTCCATGTCTTAAAAAATAGGACATAATAAAGTAACAACTAGAATAATCAAATATGGAGCCTTGACTTCAACTGAACTACTACTACAACAATTCATGTTTGACAATTGTTATTGAAATAGTCATTTGTTGTTAGATATTTCTATCAATTACTAATGTATTTACAATGTTTTTATTCGTAACATCATATCCTTGAGTGAATGCAAGACTTAGTCTTTGCTTTACAAAGACTTTGCAAGACTCTTACCTGTAGTACATCAAATGCTTGCTTTACAAATCTTTTTCAAGGCTCCTACCTATAGTAAAATAAATCAAATAATTAATTAAGGCTAATATAAAAAGGTTAAGAAATAAAAAAATCATGAGTATCTTGAGAGCTATTACAAAACTAAGAGAAAAATGAGTATTCACACTTTTCTTCTAGAAGAAAGGTATGGATAGACTTGACTCGCGAAACAATATATTAAGGTAAATGTAAAGCAAAAGAAGTTGAGAAATGCATAAAACCAATAATAAGAGAAGTCGAGAAATGCATAAAACCAATTGCAAATAATGTAGATAAACAAATAAATAAGGTGTTGGGATTTATCATTTTGTGTTGGGAGCTTAGAAGATGGGACTTTAGAAGATGGCTCAAAGCCAAAAAAAGTAAGTAAGAACTCAGAGAATAAAACAAAATTGGTTGGTAGGATCTATGTTAATGTTGGTAGGATCTGTGTTAATGTTGGTATAGTTGAGAAGTAAAGATAACTTAAGAGATCATAAGATTTAAATTTAGGATTAAAAATAAGGGTTGAATGTTGTTGGAGATGCCTTTTATTAAGGCTAATCAACCTTTTTCTCCCTAAGATTAAGCAAGCACCGTTGTGCCAACTTTGCCACTTCCTTCTAGCTTGTCTCAAATCATTATTTGTGAGCATGTTTAACACATTCAAACCTTCTTCTTCTTCTTTTTTTGCCTTCACACCTTCATCCATCATGAAATTTGAGTTTACAAAAATAGGTCAAGTTAGTTTTGATTGTAGGTGGAGGTGTCAAGTTAGTTTTGATTGTAGGTGGAGGTGTGAAAAAAAACAACCCATTCAGCAAGTCATAAGTAATGAAGTGAGTGAAGCTAGAGTTGTTTTAATAAATGGTATTAAATCTAAGAGGAATCAAGCCTTGGTTTCAAGAAATCCAACTCTTTCTTTTGCCACAAGACTCATCCCAATGATCTAGGGTACCACACCACTACAACTAACGCTATCCAAACATGTCTATCATCCTCACAACCTCCATGGGCTTTTTTGTGTATGTATGCATGTGCATACATGTGTGCATGTTTGCATGCATTTGTGGGTGTAATGAGCGAATCTTACATGCATGCACATACGAGCAAGCATGCATGCCTCTCTCTCTCTCCTCTCAGAGGAGGTGGGTGTGTGTGTGGGGAGAGAGAGAGAGAGAGAGAGAGAGAGAGAGAGAGAGAGCATGAAACTTGCTTTAAATAAAGAGGGATGATGGGGTAATTCTTTCTACAAGAAGAAGATATAAAAGCTCTATGTGCAAACAAACAAACATATCATAGAAAGCACCCCTAAATATATTATGAAGTTTTCACCTAAAGAATAAATGCAACATTTTAGAGGAAAGGAGTGTGCCTAGGCATATGACATGAAGGCAAATCAACATGCCATCTAAACCATACCCCATCGCACTAAGGCACCGTGCTTTTTTTGAGGCACGACAATATAGCCACTTGTACCAATATGATGGTGAAATTGAAATCTTTCATTCACATATTTCTTGTTTTCACCATGTGAATCCATCCTTTTTAAACCCTTAAAATGGATTTATAGCCTTTTCATACCAAGTGCATGCACTAACATGGACATGCTCAAGTACTCTATACATTGGTTCACTTTGTTATGTGTTTGATTACTTCCTCACAACTTTTGGCACACATGGTAATGTATAAAATATAAGGCTAGTGTGTGATGGATTTAAAAGCATGTTAGAACCAATGCCCAAGTCGGGCATAGCAATTCTTTTTTGGAAATCCGTGGAGTTTCAAGGTTTAGTGGGTGAGCCAACATGCCAACAAGTCCCACATTTCTTGGACTCCCTAACAAGAGTACTTGGCCTACCACACCTAGAGTGATATACATTGCTAGGTCTCCTAGGGTCTTATCCTAAGGAAATAGATAGTCTCCCTGGTGTGAGCAGAGGGATGAAACTAGTGGCAAAAGCATTCTCCTTCACAAGTTTATTGGACACATTGTGTGCCATGTAAACCTTGACTTGTAAAACAAAACAAAATTTAAGAGAATTGTGTGAAGACCACATATTTTAACACATTAATTGCATACTCAAAGAGGTGAGCAAGTCTCTACATAAGAGTTGGCTAATAAACCAATCACACATGTGAAAGCAATATCATATTGCAAATATTTTAATGCATGTATCAAGGAAACTTCATGGTGGGTAATAATCACATAAAGGGGTAGAATATCACTTGCTTCTTTAGACGAGCACCTTGGAGAATAGGAGTGTCATTCAAGTGTTCAAGCTTGTGAATGGTTAGGAGCAACATGCAAAGTAAGGAAAAAACCATGGCACGTCCTCTTACAACTAAAATCATGTCTCTAATTCTAGCCTTGCACCATAGTATCTCTTGCATTTGTCAAAAATCAAAGAGTACTTAATTACCCAACTCTCATTTATTTTCTAGAAAAACAGTTGAGTTAGATAGATCCCTCAATGCAAAGGTCCAAATTTGGCTATTGCCTTGATAAGCCTAATTGAACCAAATGAGCTAGAGCTAGCTCAATGAAACAAGTTGCACCATGTAGGAGTCAAGTCATGTAGGACCTTAAGGCTATCAATCCTTTTGCATTTTGCATTACCACTAATCCCACTTGGCATGATAAGAGAAAATCGCTTCTTTTTGGTAGCAATCAAAGGTAGCCACTTTGGTTTATGTGGTTATGCATTGTAAAGTGTTTTAGCTCTATTACTTCACCAATTGATTGGTTCATCGATATAATAAAAAAGGTATTCAAACAATAACCTCATGGCTAAAATAGGCAAGACAAGCCTATTTTTCTTACACTTCATCCCACTCTAAAGACAGATATTTAGAAAAAAAAAACATCACAAATGCTTTAAAAACATAACCAACTATCACATCCTTGGAGATACAAAGCTAAGTGTCAAGCCACCAAATGCATGCTAAATTGTAATAAACAAAATGTGCTTTTAATAAGTGAGTGCAACAATGGAAATAATTGTATACATTTAAAAAAAGGTCAATAAATCCAAACTACGAGAGGCCTATATTTGGAAACAAAAGGGGACATGTTTATGGACTGTGAGGCCATGGGCAACTGTTACATCACGTTTATCTTAGTGTCATGACCCACTCACTAATGGGTTACATTAAAACAAGCGCCATAACTCATTCCTTGATGGATTACCATTAAACCTTGTCGTATTTCTAGCTCATTAAACACACCTCGTTACTTTGAAGCATGGAAGACCACAATTTAGGGACATTGGGCCACTCCATGGTATTGGGCTTATGCTCCCACATGGAATGATGAGGATCATTGTTTGGCATCAGCGTCAAATTCTAGAGACGATTGATTGATGTGGCTCATGGATCATGGCTCATATAGAAGATGTAGTGTGAGTGGATGAAGAGGAGGTAGCAAAGGTGGGCTAGTGAGAGTCATGGTGGCAATGGACAAGCTAGTCAAGTTGGGAAAAAAAGTGGTAATGTGGGTTAAGTTGCAACCAATGTATGTAAGTAGTGAAGAAGAAAAGAAGGAAAAATGGAATGGGGAGGTTAAAGAAAAGAAATGTGAAAATAAAGAGGGGCTTACAATTTGAGTTCTAGGTCTTCAGGGGTGATGTCCGGGCACTCTTCGTGGATGTGCTCGCCCGCCCAAGAGGAAAATAAAGAGGGGCTTACAATTTGAGTTCTAGGTCTTCAGGGGTGATGTCCGGGCACTCTTCGTGGATTTGCTCGCCCGCCCAAGCCTGGACAGGTGGGGAAGGATCACTGACCACTTCCTTTTCTTGAAGAAGCTCACCGGATGCTCCTCCTCCTGTGCAAAAGCTAGCTGCAGGAGAAACGTAAGAGTAACCCGGCCGCCACATGGAGATGTGGGATTTATCAAGGGAAGAAGAAGCTGCCCATGGGGCAACCCACACGCCCATAGGAGTTGGAGACGCCATGCCGCTTGGTGAGCATGTTGAAGATGCAGCAGCCCCCTTGTACAGAGCCTTCTCGCCTTCCATGGCATCTAGATTTGCAGATCTGTTGTGATCATGAGAGACTGAGCCTAGCAACGGTGACTGTGGGCATGACGCTACCTTGGAAAGATAACATTGGGGGTTGTTATTTGACCACGCATTTAGAAGCGCAGTTGCTGCACAATCCGGAGGTACACTATCTTTAGCAAAGTCGCTACATTTGGCTGTGTGTGTCTCCCAATCGCTAGACTTGGCGGCCTGCTCTCTAGCCCTAGGGCTTCTACAGGTGGGGGAGCTCAACGGAGGGGTGACTGGGGCGCTGTAAGAGCCATAGCTTAAAAGCTTGGCTGACGAGAGGCCCTTCAACCATGGGATAAGAGAGGGGCCTTCACCTGCAGCAGCTCCATAGCTAGAACGCACTGGGCTCGGACAAGCTGATGAAGCCGGGCTTGGATATGAAGAAGAAGCTGGGCTCATGAACGGAGATGGTGCAAACCCAGTCTCAGGGGTCCTCTCTGGGGGCTTTGTTCCCTACATAAACAAGACCAAAACCACACAAAAATCAGAGACTTTCATTACCACCATAGCCATAGCTTCTGTGCAAAAAATTAAGCTCAAACACCTTAGATAATGCCATATACTAAGTAAGCTCCATAGATATGGTGTGGTTCTCCATAGCTGTTGCTGTGAAAGTCAAAGACCTTCCATAGCCAAAGGTAAAGCTGTGTGTATGAATGTGAGCGTGCGTGCGTGCGTGCGTGTGTGTGTGTGTGTGTGAGTCCAAGACCTTCCATAGCCATATGTATAGTTCTGAGCGGGGTCTGTGTGAGAGAGAAAGTAAAAAAGTGAGTGTGTGTGAGAGAGAGAAAGAGGGAGAGAGAGAGAGAGAATTAAGCTTCATTACCATAGGATATAGCCATATCCTAAGGTCCCCATCTCTTTGTTGTGCCCCTACCTTCTTGTAAGTTAGGCCGTCTTCTTCTACCACCCAGCCAGCTTCACTGCAGAGGGCTTTGAGGACTTCATTGTTGTCACAGTGTTTGGGGAGCTTGAAGTTGCCATACATGCGGAGTCCTGTGTAGATCTTAGCAGCTATGGCACGCCGCCTTCTCTCTCGACGTTTGTTGTTTTCTCTCTCCTTCCAAGTGGGCAAGCGAGAGCCAGAGGTCATTGTAATGTATATAACCTACACACACACACACACACAGAGGAGGGACAAAAGGAAATTAGCAGATCAGGGAGAGCAAACGATGTAGAACGGAGAAGAGACAGTGAAGACGAAGAGGGAAAGATGTGGGTATGTGCGTGTACGCAGGCTTTTCTTCTACTTTTTTTTTCTTCCTCCTCTCTTTCTGATGCACTGCAACAGCCTTAAGGTTAGTTGTATAATGTTGATAACGTGAAAGACGGCACAGAGGGGGAGGGGGAGAGAGAGAGAGAGAGAGAGGGAGAGAGAAAATATTAAAATAATCCCCGCCCCCGGCAAAATAGTCCCCCGTGCAGCACCCACCGTGTGGGCCGCCTCCCACACGTGCTATAGTCCGGATAGAGCACCTTTGCAAATGCACACATATAAGAAATATAAAACCTTAAGAGCCTTTACATGCACATCTGGAAGAGGGTCATCCCCCATGAGAGATGTGCAAGCAAGTTCTCCCCTTTTCATGGATGGGAGTTATGCTTGAAAAGACCATTAGGCTCTTTACACACAAGAAGAGCATACAACCTTATATACGCACTAGTGAGAGATGCCAGCCCAAGGAGTAAGTGTGGAATTTTCTTGCCTCGAGATGCAACGGGACTTGAATTGTAAGTATATGGGTCACATACGCATTTACATCCCATTAGCACAACACAAACCCTAATGGCATGATTAAATGCCTTCTCCCTATCCACCTTAATATCCAATTCTCTAGATATCCAAAGAATAAGCTTGGGCATGAGTTGGATGTTCAAGGATGTACGAGGCTTCTCCATTGTGCAAAGAAGTGTAAGCAAAAAAGGAACTACATCCTTTTATTGTTGGAAGAAAGGTGGAGATTGAAGAGGGGCAAGTGAGTGAGATCGGGTAGTTAAGTGTGCATTTAGTTGGGTGACGTGTGCGGCGGCGATCACGGGCGAGTGGGGCTTTGCCTCACATATGTGAGTGCATGCCTCTGTACCTTGTGATGGGTGACGGGCTGCATGCATGGAGTGCGATTGGACGCAACGTCTAGAGGAAGATGTTGGGGATTGGGGGTATTGGGGAAATGAAGGCTCAGAGATGAGATGAAGAGAACACTTGAGAGACAGAAGACGAGGGAAGAGATCGTAAGAAGACTTCACCGGAAAGGGTAGCAGATACGATTATTGCCCAAACGCAAAGTCCTCATACCAAAAGCGGAAAGGTATGTTTGTAGGTTTCTCCTAAGTTGGTGAGGAGTCAAGTCGGGTTGTTTCCTTTGCATAGTGCTACTATTGTGTTTTGTTCTGGTAAAGCCGATGTTGCTAGATGGTTGCAGGATGATGTTTTTCATGGTAAGGTTGTTTCTTAGGTCTTCTATCTAAGTAAAGGCTTCTTTAATATTCTGTTTTTACCAAAGCTCAGGCTGTGCGGGAGTTGTTCGTTCGAGAGCACCTGTATTTATGGATCATAGGCTAATGCATGCTATCCCATTCGATCCTTTTTCGACGTTAATAAAAGCCTTTCTGAAGCCTGTCCTATATGGTTTGAGGTGGTAGGCTTACCTCCTTGGCTTCGTCCAGCACTAAGCGAGATTGCTAGTGCAATTGGCCCAGTTTTATATCTGGCAAAAGATGATGTGGGCAATCATCCAGATAATAGTGTATGCATTTCATGGAACATAGTTTTAGAGACGCCCAAGTCTGTTGAAGTGGATTTAGGCAATTTAGGCAAAATGGAATTGATGTTGAAGTTTGGGCCTTTTCCTGGAGCATGCTTTAGATTTGTGCATATAGCTAGAAACTTTGTAAAGGGGGTTCGAGCTAAATCTGAGGGTGAAAACCGGGGGGTTCACTATAGATGTTGTATGGTATCACGTGAGTGTAAGGGAGGGGGGTTTTTGGAAGGGGGCACTTAAGCATATACATTAGAGGTAGACCCCTCTTAATTTCCTATATTGAACTTAAATTTAAGGAGGGGATAGAGGGAAAAAAGAAGGGGGGGATGCATTTGATCACCTCTCTCCATAGATTGGTTTCTCCATGGCATACAAGAGACCTTGACAGCTAAGGTTAAAATTTTTAGCCCTCACATAGTAGGGTTATTGACCCTAAGGTTTCTAACAAAAAAAAACGTTAGCAAACTGTGAACAAGCATCAACTGTCGTTTCTCCTCCCGCCGCAACTTTGGATCATCGTCCTTTGGAGCTCCAGGTTCTTTTCCTTCATCACAGTTGCCCACCATGGATAGTTTTTCCATAGATTTCTCCTTTTGCAACTCTGTTGTTCCTTTCTCTCTACAGGTCTTGCTTTTGTACAACATGATCGACCTTCTCTCTTTTGGTCGATAGCTTGCAGGTTGCAGAGGTTTTTATTGGGCTACTGTTTTCTTGGGATATATGCTGTGTGAGCTTCCACAAAACAATGGCACTATTCCATTCTCCACGAACACCCTTGTCTTCATGAACAGGTATGCAACTTCCCTTGACCACTCCATTCTTGTTGCGGGCTTGATTCTCCTCTCTAAACAGCATTGCTGACTATCTTCTCTTTTGCTCAAAGCTCCTGCAAGGATCCACGCACTGGCTTTTGTTTCAACCTACTTGTGTTGCAATTGATCTTGTTCATAATGGTCCCAAAGATTTTTTCTTCTCTTTGGTTGACTTCAAGCAGCCCACTATTCATTTTAAATCATCGATCAGCACCATCTCCTCTCCTTGAGACATCTGCTCTTTCTTACTTCACAATTCTACTTCACTAGTGTTCTCTCTGCCACTTCTATTGTCTAGCAACAACATAATAGTGGTTCTCTTGTTGCACTTTTTTGTTGCAACTAAGAAAATAAACAATATCTTTTCTTTTTCCTTCTTGCTACATTTATAAAATAGTACGTAATCTGAGGCACTGTTCCATGAGCTCACAATGAGAGAATCCTCTCTCTATTATCAAAGTTACCACATTTGCACTGAATATACAGAATCGTGCCTACCTTCACTGACTCCTTTGGAGCAACCATTCCTTTTTCAGTTCTTGATAACAACAGCAACAATATATTTGTAGCAACACATTCTTGGCTTCATCTTTGTAGTAGTGTTTCCTTTATTATTGATGCTCCTTTCTTTGATCCAGCATCCTTTGGAGCACCATCTGTTCTTTTGCAACAACAAAATTTAGACTTTGATTCATCTTGCCTCTTTCTTGGGCATCAACCTTTGTTCATGGCAGCTTCCTGTCTTTTGTAAAGATAGGCCTCATATATAGAGAGCCTCTTCATCCACGTTACACATCATGAACTTATGTGGCATCTTCTGATTTATAGCTCAATTAGTGGTGACCCTTGTCCCACATGCATTCATGTAGTCCACATCCTCGTGTGTGGCTACCATAATTCACACAATACCTTGAACTTACATGATTCTCTAGGGTGCCAACATATTACCCCATCATCGAGCTTACATATATTTCAACATGGCTTTCTTTAAGTGAGTCGTGAGGACTTGTTTTGTTACAATTGATTGGTAGGTGTGGTTTTTCCAAGCCGTCCTGATTTGACCTGCAAGAGTACAGAAGGTATGTGTTGTGCTCTTTCAGAAAATTCAAGATTTCAAAGGATATCCTCATTATGTACTATTTTAAGGATATGTCTCAAAATGACAATAAGAGAATGGTTTGTGAGTGTTTAGTCAACACTTGCATCACACCAGCCTGCCAATTTTTGCTTTCTACATTGAGATCTGCTCAACATTTGTGTGCCTTTCTGTGGTCTATGTTTTTGTAGCCTCTAGTATGACATGTGAAGCCTCATTGTAGCACGTGCTCAACATTTGTGTGCCTTTCCGTGGTCTATGTTTTTGCAGCCTCCAGTATGACATGTGAAGCCTCATTGTAGCACGTGCTCTCATTGTAGCACGTGCCCTCATTGTAGTTGGCACCCTTAGAGATACCTCAGAGAAAAATGAGGTCATCAACTGATTAAGTCATTCTTCGTTCAAACAACTACAATTCTCAACTCATGGGCTGCTTGAGCTTGTATGTCAACTTCGTATGCCCCTCCATGTGGATGCAAGTGGTGGACTACTCCATGAGGCTCATATGTACTCCTCCATCACTGGAAAAACACATGCAAGCTGCTCTACAAGTGGGTGCAATGAGGAAGGTGATGCTAGCTTTTGAATAACTAACTGAACTCAACCAAACTTGATGCTACAAGTGTGTAAGCTGATGGCTGCTAATTGAGATCTCCCAGACCTAACACTGAAATTGAGTGCAGGAACCTAAGAAGCAACTGGGTGACTGATATAATAGGAGAATTATTGCTGCCTGGCAGGACGATGACTGATGCAAACTGATGTGCTGCAGGAGGCAACAACCTTTTGGTTGTATAACGCTAAGGGAATTAATCCTACTCTGCTGGAGGAAGGAGTGCTTTTTCTAAGTAATATAGTCAGCCTGTCCTTTTGCAAAATACATATAAGACAAACAAAAAAACTACAAATCTACTGATACAGTTTTCAGTTTCTAGTTAAGACACAGTTTCTAGTTAGTTTTTATATTAGTAGTTAGTTATTATATATATACAAAAGACAAACAAAAAAAAAAGGTTCTATTGATATAGACCTACAGGTCTGTTTTGAACAGATCAAAACAGATCTAATCTGTCCAAACAGATCTGCAAAACAGACGACAGATATGCAAATCTGTTTGAACAGATCTGTTCAAACAGATCTGCAGATCTGTGTCTGTTTTGCAGATCTGTTTGAACAGATCTATAAACAGATCTGCAGATCTATTTTGAACAGATCTGTAAACAGATCTGCAGATCTGATTTGTTTTAAAAATAGATCCGTAAACAAATATGCAGATCTATTTTGATAGATCTGCAGATCTGTTCAAACAAATCTGTGTGCAAACAGATCTGCAAACATAACCTTTCTGCTTATCTGATTTAATCATGAACCTTCCTGTCTTCGTAATGATTGTTGTTTTTTAATGTTCTATTGTAATTTTTACATCCAGTGTGTACCTTGAATTTAGATTCTTTATCCAACTCATCTGCCATGATAGGCTGGAATTGCATTTGTCCGACTCTTGCATTTAGATCCCCCATCACTATGACCCTGCCTTGGTCCTGAAACTCAACAATGTCCAGACAAAGTGCCTCAAAGGCCTGATCGGCATTTATTCCATGCCTGTAGTAAAAAGGAGAGTCATGGAAGGGCAGGTCATAAGGGAAGAGCAGAATTCATAAGGGAAGGGCACAATGCATAAGGGAAGGGCAGGTTGCAATGCCATAAGGGAAGGTCAGAATGCATAAGGGCATGTCATAATACATAAGGGAATGTCAGAATGCATAAGGGAAGAAAACAATAAATAAGGGAAGGGCAAGTTGCAATGCCATAAGGGCAGGCTAGAATGCATAAGTGCAAACCATATTATCATAAGTGCAGACCATTATGTTCCAATATTTCTGATTATGTTCTAATTATGTTCCAATCATGATAGAAAATCCAGCAAGCAGTTATGTGTTCTAATCATTGTCTAAGTGGGTTGTTTCTACTACAGGTTTCTTCTCTAGTGGTTGGGCAGGGAGCTTTGGGACTGGTGGCTCCTGAGTTTCATGTCAGACATGGGCACATGGGAGATGGGAACTCCAACAAAAACCACTAAGACATCTACCCCATAGGTATTCACTTGTCTCCACTTTAGAAATTTGTGATTTTGAGTCATTAGCCCTTTTTTTGTTGGGTAGGCATTTTCAACTTATGTGCTTATGTTTCGAGCTTATTATGGGCAGGAACAACCCCCTAGCACTGTGCCAATGTTGTATCCTGAGTGGACAGTTGCTTTCTTGGTTTGTCTACATTGATTTTGCAGCATTCAAAGTGGGCTACTTTGGAATCTCTTGCTCTGTAGTTTGCTGATCTTGGATAAGTATGGCAAGAAAGGAAATATTGATTCGTCTAAGTGAGGGTACAGATCAAAGCCATGTTTTGGGATTTGTATTTCTCAAAGAAGGAGGAACCTATAAAGATTTACGAGAGGAGATTTTCCTTGATAGTCTCATCTCAAATGATTTTGTCTTTTTGCGAGGTTCTAGAATGCTTCCTGTTGGAGCAAAGTAAGAGGAGAGATGGACAGTTGATGTAGAAGAGGTCACCACTCAATTGAGAGAGGAGAGTGAGTCACCGTGCAAGCATCAAAGAGTGAATTCAGAGGGGGCTAGCAATGAGCCGGAGCCATCCATGGAAGCTAGAGCTAGTGATCTTCATGTATCTAGCAATGGGATGGAGTCGACAAGGGATGATGTGAGTGTTGTCCAAGATGTTCCAAAAAATAGACTCAAAAGTCTTCTTGCCATATCATCTGAGATAAAAAGGTGGGAGAGGGATATCAAGAACGCTAAGGAAAAGCTAAAATCCATGGGTCGACATGATAGGTTTGAGCTTATGTCTAAGGATAAGGAAGGGAAAGCTTTGTTTCAAATTTGGTGTGAGGAATGTGAATGCTCTTATGGTCAAGGAGGGCATGATACTCTATACAATTTCACACACTCGCATATCAAGTCATTATCTCATTTACAAGCTACTGGCTTGGATAAGAAAGGGAAGCAAAGGCATGATATGCTTGGAGTCACACCATCATTGGAGGAGATAAAGACACAAAATAAACAAAAAATAGATGAAGCAATGTTTGAGATTTCTTCTTTTGGAAGTGAGAATGATCTAGAATTTCAACTTGTTCCTGAAACTATCGGAGACTACACTACCTTGTCAAAGGTTTTCATAAGGTGTCCATTGGATGATAAGTGGCTACCATTGTTCCCAAAGATAGGTTCTTTGAGATTGTGCATGATAGAGCACATGAAGTCAAAGCTTCATGTGAAAGCTGCTACTAAAGGAGATGGTGATGAGCTTAAGAAAGTAGGCCGCCCAAGTAAAGTAATGGTCTTGGACAAGAATCAAAGAAATCTGATTGGTTTTTTTAAAACAATCCAATCCACAGGTACTTAATTCAAGAAAAGGGCATTTGTATTTTTTTATAATGAAATTTTTATTCTAACTAATAGTTTTCACTATGTTTGATATGTAGATGCTTCCAATGCATCAGGTTCTAAGTTGCCATAAAGACCTTCAGGTATACAGCTTTAACAAGTCTTGGTATTTTTTGGCATTATGGATTTGTTTTCGTCTTTCTTTTGATAATCATTATTCTATGAAGAGAACAATAGAATTTATGTACTGTGCAGAGGAGAGTTTGCTTGCTACTCTTTGTTGGGGATTTTGGCAAGGATCTATAAGTTTAGAAACCACATGATCAATGTAAAGTGTTTCTTGGATGATAGTAGAGGAGGTGTGCATTGGACTTGTGAGCCAAGCACAAAGGCAATGATTTTATTGGGAACAGAGCTTGTTGAGATCAATGGCACATTTCGTCACAATGATTGCAAGTGAGTAAGTTTGGAGGGAGTTCCCTTCTCCAATCTCCAGTGCTCATCATGTGCATCCATTCCCAAGGAGAGAGACTTTTGCATGCGTGTGTATCGAGACATGCACTATAGAGGGGAAAGAGGATTAAGAGACACTGGAGGTGGTAGAAGATTGGATTACTTGACTCATTCTGAGATATTGAGAATTGCTAGGACTAAAAACATAATGGTTCGACGAGGGATGTCCTCTTGCTCCTTTATTATTTGCTATTGCTTCTCACCCCTTGATTGTGGCTTTAGAACATGTCTCTACTGAGGGGAGGGTAACTGGGCTAAAGTTGAGCAATGGAGAACAATTGGTCATTCAATGCTTTGCAAATGATTCTTTACTTTTTCTGGAAGTTGATAATGACAATGTCAGATTGGCCTTAACATTATACAAGAGTTTCCTAAATGATTCTTTACTTTTTCTGGAAGTTGATAATGACAATGTCAGATTGGCCTTAACATTATACAAGAGTTTCCTGAATCAGCCTGTGGCTCAAAATGTAATATTTATAAGTCTAAACTAATCAGCCTCTCTGAGGGCAATGATTTTGAGTTAGAAAGATGGGGGTGTGAGGTTGTGAAAAGGGGTCAAATTGTTAGATACTTAGGGGTCCCTTTTGGGGTTGAGGTGACCAACAAATAGTTGATAGATTGGGCATTGGACATATTTTTTGTGAAACTCAAGAAATGGGAAGTCATCAGAGTCCCCTTCCATGATAGGGTGGCTATATGTAACATTGTTTTGAATACCTATGTAATGTTCTTATTATGCCCAGTGTTGGACTTTGGAAAAGGACATTGGGCAGAAGATTGTTAAACCTATAAGAGATTTTGTGTGGAGGAATGTTGAATCCAATAAAAAGGCATTGGCCTGACTTGCTTGGGACAAACTTAGCTTGCCTAAAAGTGATGGAGGTTTGGGGTTTCTTCATCTCCCATCTCATACAATTGTCAGGCTGGCTTTTCTTCTACCCAAGTGTCTGCAGGCAGCAGAAGGAAATTTGGACAAGGATGCTAAAAGAACTACTGGATTGTTCAACTATCTATTTTGATGGAATCTGTCAAGGTCTAGGTTGGAAAGACAAACTATTTTCTCATGCTCCTCTCAAAATCATAGGGTCCCCATTTTGCAAGATGCTTTGCACTAAATGGAAAGAGGTGTTGGAATCAATGGTTTGGGATGGATGTGGTAGAGCTTCAAGGAATTCTTTACTGTGTCTAGGGATTTGGTGGGCTCACAAGTTTAACCCTCCCTTAGCTCTACAAGACCCTAGAATAGCCAAAACTTTGAACAACAAAGGATTGAGGAGATTTTCAGATTGTTGGGATGGAGCATCAGTTGGGTGGAAGGAGCCTGAACAATTGGAGATGGATATTGCCTTGTCTCATAGGGAAGGACAACTTGTCAAATATGTGTTGGATGAGGTGCATAAAGGTTAGACATCCACAACAGTGGATGAATCTTGCTGGGTAAGTAAGGGATCGGGCCTGGTTTAATGGATCCAAATTGGACAGAGGTACAACCAAAGCTTTGTACAATGTATTTAGAATGAGTGATGATAATGTCACTTATTGTAATAGAATCTACAGAGTGAGCTAGAGCTCCAGCTATTGGAGAAGTAAATGGAAGGCAATATGCGAGATTGAAATGCCTACTAGATCTCAGGTTTTTCTATGGAGAGTATGCATGGGAGCTCTGCCTATTGGTTCTAAATTAGTACAAAGGAATTTTACCAGTGGATGCTGCCCTAGATGTAAGACTACTTTGGAAGATGGGAAGCATGCATTTTGGGATTGCCCTACCATTAGGGGTGCCTAGTCCAAGATTGGGAAATGGAACTTGTGATTTAGACTCTTTTACCTGGGCCTACAGTTCTTGGATCTTCTTGCTCATTAACTTTATTTGTTCCTTCTTCTTCTGAGACCTTTTTCTTTTGCTATTTTGAGAAGTCTATCCCAAACTCCTTGAGAGTGTCACATGCCTATTATCTTGATCTTTTAAGTCACCTTCTTACTCTCTAGGGTTTTTCACTACCTCAATATGATCCTTGTAATATGTTTTTAAATCCTTAATAATTTAGTATGCCTAGTATTCCACAATTTGTTTTTAAATCCTTGAAAATTTAGTATGCCTAGTCTTCCACAATTCCTTGAGCTAGGACATACAAATGGATGAGGCACATGATGAGGTATTGTCCTTCTATGACTATCCATGTATTTAACCTATGTTAGCATATTCTGTGTGCTCAACTGGCATTTTCCAAGACTATGTGCTTTATAGATTCAAAAGATATTCCAGTATGACTTTTTTGCCATCCATAGACATAAGTGCCAAGGTCAATATCTTCTAAACTTAGTTTGTTTGGTTTGTTCTTGATTGGGCAATCCAAATGCTTCCACCACTAATTCCTTTGAGAGTGTTACCTCTACCAACCATCCATTGACTTCTACTTTTTAAGAATTGAGTCATAGTCAAGCACAAAAAAATGAGGTATGCATGCTTGGAGATGTTGGGATGATCTCCAAACCAAAGATGTTGGAATGATCTACAAGCCAAAGAGGTATGCATGCTTGGAGATGTTGGAATGATCTCCAAGACAAAAAACGAGGTATGCATGCTTGGAGATGTTGGGATGATCTCCAAGCCAAAGATGTTGGAATGATCTCTAAGCCAAAGATGAGGTATGCATGCTTGGAGATGTTGGGATGATCTCCAAGCCAAAGATGAGGTATGCATGCTTGGAGGTGTTGGAATGATCTCCAAGCCAAAGATGCAAACGTAAGATAAGGTTAGAATTTGTACCTCAACTTACCACTCCGAAAGAGATGTTGAAATCCCATAAGCTAGTACTATGCATGAGAAAATGCAAATACAACTAGATGGATTTTGGTATCACCACGCTAGTAATGTATGTGCCATGGAAGGATATAATCTCTTACCTTGCTTTACCTGACGCCCTCCACCATAAAAGTTGATGAGACCATGTCCTTCTCTTGCTTCACACTTGTAGCAATGAGTTAGTTCCAAAAGCTAAGAAGTGACCAGCCATCAAGGCATACATACATTTAAGCACAAAGATAAACAATCATGCCCTAGTAGTGATAGGATTATCTAATAACAAGTCCAAATGCAAACACCTATTCACGCAAGTAGACAAAGACATACAAAGCTTCTTTTAGAAAGTGATTTTCACTCTCTGTACACTCTTTATTATAGAGTAACAAAGTGAATAGTCCTAACTTGAATAGAATAAACCCTAATCCCATGTCAAATTTATGAAATAAGACCTAATGTAGGGTAGATTACAATGCTTAACTTGCTTAATCCTAATTAGTGGGCTAATAATAGATTTTTTTTTGGCCACCCAATCCAAATCCCTAGGTGAACCCAACCTTTTCCTTTGTTTTCTCCTTCCTCACCTCATTGTGTCTCCACATAGTAAGCCCAAAAATAGTAGAAAGAAACAAGGAGAATACCTTAGATGCTACCACATGGGCTAAGAGAGTCACCTAGCTTCCCTAACAGTGGTGCCATATTAAGCCAAACTCAAAAGTCTAAGGGATGAGCTAACCCATTTATCCGAGCAAGGTGGTGGCGCACATAGAGCCTCCTTATCCTTCTTCCTCTCTACCTCTAGTCCTCTTCAACAACCCCGCTTTCAATGGCGTTTTTTCATTTATTGATTTTCTGCTAAACGAATGCGTTTTTGAGGATTGTGCCTGCGTCGTGATATACAACTTAGCAGAAGAAAGTTTTCGCAAATTCTTTACCGTTTTTGAGTTATTCTTCGCAGACTGCCTGCATGCAGAATTTTTGCTTGCATTTTTGTAGAAGCCCTTACTCATCATCCTTACACTCATTTAATGATGCAAAAGGCTTCAAACCAGCCCCTTACCATCCTCTACAAGTGTGTTTTTAAAGCACTTCAATCCGAGTCCTACAACTCTACTTGCAGTGAAAACATTGCCAACTAGTTTTCCCTACATGCGGTAGCATTTTTTTGGAGGCTTCTTGTGGAGAGATTTGTAGCCATTTCTTGGCTGCATTTTCATCATCAACTTCAGCCCTCTTCATGGTGTTTTGAGGTACATATTCATCCTCTTTTCTACACCTTTCTATTGGCTGAAAATTCCACTTTGCTACACACTTCGTGTTTGCGTTTTTGTATGGACAATCAACTCCTCCATACTCCTTCTACCTAAGGCTACATTCTCAGCCCTCTTTTGGTGGTTTCTACGGAGTCTATTGGTTCATTAATCGGCTGCATTTTGTGGTTGTGTTTACGCACTATCTTTGTGCATATTTTGGAGATACTTCCTTGGTGTGGACAACCCATCTATTGGCTGCGTTTTTGGAGGTACGACACTTCTTCCCTTGTGTTTTCCCACCCTCCTCTCCCTATGGGATCTCGGAAGTCCTCTACTCCAAAAGACAAAGGCAAACTTGAAGATACTATGGATCCTACATCTCCTTTGACGGTTGGTGGACCGGCAACTACTCCAAAAGACAAAGGCAAACTTGAAGATACTATGGATCCTACATCTCCTTTGACGGTTGGTGGACCGGCAACTACTACAACGGAAGTTGGTGCAATTCCTTCTTCGGTAGGTGCTTCTACTTTCTCTTTTTCGTCATATCCATTACCATCTACGAATCCTTTCTCTCTTTTTTCTTTGTCCTTTATTCCTTCCTATCCACATACTTCTATGCCGTCTATGGTGTATTCCCCTACATCATCTATGCCTTTTATGGCAACTTCATCTACTATGATTCCTCCTTCTACTACTTCCACTACTACTCTCCCCACTCAATCATATCAGTCCTTTAACCCATTCACTCAATCTTTGAGCCTTCTAAGTCTTTCTGATTCACAAAAGCTTACCCCAAACAACTACCACACTTCGTCCTTGTTTATGCAACTTCTTTTGGAAAGCGCCGAGGTGTGGTCTATAATCACTTCTTCTCATATGGTGTCTTCTCATTATCAAACCTATATGGATGCACGGGCCAAAGCTACTTGTGCATGGCATGTCTACATCGGTTGTGTCTCAATTTCTTTCTACAAGGAGTACGGCTCAACAATTATGGCACGCTATACAAATGCAATATGGAAGACTTTCAACGGTTAAGATGGCTAAGTTAGAAGAAGATTTGGGTAAGCTTTCTATCTCCGAATCCGACAACATAGTGGAGAAGCTTGGAGAATTCAATCGAATCAAGCGGCAACTTGAAGAGTTTGGTACATTGGTAAGCAATTCGGTCCACGGGCTACTTGGTAAATTGCCTTCTTCTTTTGAATCATTCAAAGATAACATCTTTCTTCGAGTTCCTTTCCCTTCTTTTGAAGAGACTATGGGTCTTCTTCATGATAAGTGCCTTACTCGTCGCTCGCAAGCAAAATAAAAAGGACTTGGCTTTTGTAAGCCAAGGCAAGGGCAAAGGCAAAGGCAAGGGGAATGATCAACGCAAAGGCTCTAATTCCAATGCTAAATATTCTTCAACCAAAGGCGACAAGGACAAATCAAAGGATTCTTCCAAGGAGTGCACTTTCTGTGGTCGTAGTGGCCATACGGAGGATCGTTGTTTTGCTAAGAAGGCGGCATCCAAGAAGGTAAAAACTGAACTTGAATCCAAATCTAAGGGTTCTTCTACATCAACATCTTCTCACGACAAAGACAAAGATAAGAAGGAAGACAGTATCGCCAAGGTTGCATATGTTGCTATGTCTTCTACTTCTTCATGTGTCACATCACTTGTGATAATCAAAGATCTTGATATGCATACTGCGGATGAGTGGATTGTGCTACCTCTCACATGACAAATAGTTCTTCCTTATTGGAAAACCATAAGTCTATCTCTTCATCAGTACACATTGGTGATGCTTCGTCTCTCCTTGTGATTGGTATTGGTGATGTTTCTTTTGGAGATGCTATCTTACATGATATTTTGCATGTGCCTAAGATGTCAGCCAATTTATTTTCTATCTGTAAGGCTACTTCTAAAGGTCTTGGGGTTTACTTTAATGATGAAGTGATTGAAATCATTAATAGACGGTCACTTTCTTGTGTGGCACATGGTTATCAAAATGCTGGGCTTTATCATATAAGCTCTTTTACAGCACAGTTGCCACCACATGAGTCTCATCTTTATCAATTATTTGCTTCTCCTAAAGCACTTGTTTCTAATGAAGATAGTGATCTATGGCATTTCTGCTTTGGCCATGTTCCTCTTCCTACTTTGCAACATGTTGTCTCACATGACATAGTTACAGGTCTACCAAAGCTTCAGAAACCTTGCCATCACATTTGTTCTTCTTGTGCTCAAGGAAAGCAACATCCGGCTTCTTTTCCAGAGGAGGCTACTCATAGGGCCACACGCATACTTGAGCTTATTCATGCTGATCTTGCAGGACCTATAGAAGTACAATCGCTTGGTGGATCCAAGTATTATATGCTTCTTGTGGATGACTTCTCTCGCAAATCATGGGTTTATTTCTTACCTAAAAGTCTGATGCTCTATCTCATTTCAAGGTTTGGCTTGCCCAAATGGAGAATCAAGCAAGTCAAAAGGTATCTTTTCTCAGGACTGACAGTGGAGGTGAGTTTACAGCATTTGAGGATTTTCTAGCTTCAAAAGGCATACAACGACAAACCACCATACCCTACACTCCTCAGCAGAATGGTGTGGTTGAAAGAAAGAATAGAACAATGAAGGAAATGGCCCGCTCCCTCTTACATCATGTGACGCTACCTTCCTCCTTTTGGGGTGAGGCTATAGCTACTTCAGTTTATCTTCTCAATCGCTCTCTTATGAAAGCAGTGGACGGCATGACTCTAGAGGAGGCTTTCACAAGCCACAAGCCTACTATTTCTCATTTTCATGTCTTTGGTTGTGTTGCTCATGTGCATGTGCCTTCTTCTAAGAGGAGGACTCTTGATGCTAAGTCCAAACCTATGATATTCACAGGATATGCTTCTCACTCCAAAGAGTTCCGTTTTTGGGATCCTTCTCGTGAGGATATTGTTCTTTCACGTGATGCCATCTTTGATGATGAGCATGTTTTTGGTCTTGATGAGTTACCACCTTCTACATCTCTCTTAGATCTATTTCCATCTCTTGAGCTTGAGCCTCTCTCATTCCCTACAGTCTCATCCTCATCTACACCATCAATTCCTACTTCATCCCCTCCATCCATTTCGATTGCGACACCTACTACTTCACTGGATTCTACACGGACTTCTGGTCCTCCAAAATGGGTTCGCTCTCTACTATACAGGATTAAGGTATATCACTTTCAGATGCTCAACAATCTACTAAACGTGTCTTATGTACATGCCCTTCAGTAAATATTGCCTTGATGTCTCATATTGGTGATGTGTTTGAGCTTGAAATGGTTAAGGAAGCTCTTTCCTTACCACATTGGTGTGAAGCAATGCAAGCAGAGATTTCTTTTATTGAATCTAATAACACAAGGCAGTTAGTTCCACGACCTTCACATAAAAAGGTCATTGGTGGTGTTAAGTGGATTTTCAAAGTCAAGTTTCATTCTGATGGTACTCTTGATAAGTACAAGGCATGACTTGTTGCTAAAGGTTATGCTCAAAAAGAAGGTGAAGACTTTGATGAAACTTTTGCTCCTACTGGCAGATATTCTACTATTTGTGTTGTTTTTGCTCTTGCTTCTCACTATGCCTGGCCTATATATCAAATGGATGTTAAATCTGCCTTCTTGAATGGAGATTTAGAGGAGGAAGTTTATGTGGCACAACCTGAAGGTTTTATTGCACAGGGTCATGAACATGATGTGTATTTATTACAAAAAGCTCTTTATGGTCTTAAGCAAGCTCCTTAAGCTTGGTATCAAAAGATTGATAGTTTTCTCCTTTCTCTACATTTTGAGAGGGCTCATGCAGATCCTAATCTTTATGTGCTTATTGTGGATGATGATATATGCATTCTTGTGCTTTATATGGATGATTTGACACTCACTGGCTCTAATTTGGACCTACTCAAATGGGTTCAAACTCAACTCACAACATCATTTGCCATGACTGATCTTAGACTACTCGACTATTTTCTTGGTTTAGAAGTGTCGTGATTTGCTTTTGGCATCGTTCTTTGTCAAAAGAAGTATACTTCAAGGTTGCTTGAGAAATATGGCATGCATGACTGTGCATCACTCACTTGTCCCATGGATCCTAATTCAAAATTATCCAAAGATGATGATTCCCCTGAGGTTGATTCTACAGAGTATCGCCAACTTATTGGTTCTCTACTTTATTTGGTTAACACTCGGCCAGATCTCTCCTATGCTATGAGTATTCTTAGCCAATTCTCTTCACAGCCTCGTCGATCTCATTGGCACGCAGCTTTGAGGGTTCTTCGATATCTTCATGGAACTCTTGAGTATGGCATTTCTTATGCAGGTGGAGATACACTTATTGGTTACTCAGATTCTGA
The DNA here is from genome assembly GCF_041138505.1 of Cibotium barometz. NCBI lineage: Eukaryota > Viridiplantae > Streptophyta > Polypodiopsida > Cyatheales > Cibotiaceae > Cibotium > Cibotium barometz. The sequence continues at coordinate 11,137,155 of NC_141085.1, forward strand.
TTGGGCAGGTGTATTGATACTAGGCGTTCCATGTCAGGCTATTGTTTTATGCTTGGTAAAGGACTTGTTTCTTGGAAATGTCAAAAGCAACAAATTACTTCTTCTTCATCGACAGGAGCAGAGTACAAGTCATATCTTGATGCCACTTCTGAAGCACTTTGGCTTTAGCAAATTCTGAATCACCTTGGATGTTCATCTACTCTGACACTCATTTACTTAGATTCACAAAGTGCTATTGCTTTAGCCAAAAATCTAGTTATTCGAGGACGATCCAAACACATTGATGTTCATTTTCATTTTGTTCATGATTGGATTTCTGAAGGTCGCATTCAGCTTGAGTATTGTTCTACCAAAGATAATGTTACTGATTACTAAGCCTCTTCCTCGACCTACCTTGGATTATCTTCTTCAACGCGTTGGCGTTGGTCCTCCCATCTGGACCTAAAGAGGAGGTGTTGGATAGGTGTCATCTCCAGATGGTGTCACGCTAGTGGCACACTCTTTAGCCTCTAGGCATTTTTGGGATTTATAGCATTCATTTCCATTTTTTCCTATTTACACATTTTTGGGTGGAGGAACTTTTCTAGAGATCCGTTCATCTTGTGCCTATATATATGAGGCATTATAAATGAACTAATCAAGTTGGCTAGTGGTACATTGATGAGTTCTTGAGTACATTGTCTCTTCTCTCATCTCTTCTTTCTCACACTTGGCAACCCGCCTCCACATTGGAAGGATTTGAAGGATTGCTGGATGCATTTTGGAAGTCCACGAGGGTCATGAACATTTAAAGGATTGCTGGATGCATTTTGGAAGTCCATGAGGGTCATGAACAGTGAATTAACTTGCTACAAATTATTATAAATTCATTATGGACAGCTCTACACCCTTGGAAATTGGATGCATAATGATTGGAAGCTACTCAAGGTTCTTATGCCATTATGGGGAAGAAGTTATGGCTTGTTTTGAGAGATTATTGAGAATTTTACAGCCATATACATGTGATTTTGATCTCCCATACATGATGTGAGCATGAGCTTCAAGTTAACATGAGTCCATTGACATATACTCCATCCATGAGAATTGTAATTGTATATATCAATGGTTTAGAGGACGAAACCTTTTGGGTAGGGATGGTTTTTAACAAAGTGGAATGGTCTCATATGAATAATGGGCCCAAGGCCAGTTGACCATGCCCATGGACAACACTTATGATAGAACCATATTTTTGTACCTTTTGATAAGCAAGAATACACAAGTCTCTTACTTTCTCTTCTTGCTCTAAACCTAGGCTAATCATCCTAATCTAAGCTAATCAAAGGTTAATTAGGCTAAATCTAGTTAATCTAGTTGCCACTTTCTTTCAGAGAAAGAGAGAGAGTAGCCATAGAGAGAGATGTCATGGAGAGACAATGTGTGTGTGTGTGTGAGAGAGAGAGAGAGAAAGAGAGAGAGAGAGAGAGAGAAAGAGAGAGAGAGATGTCATGGAGAGACAATGTGTGTGTGTGTGTGTGTGTGTGTGTGTGTGAGAGAGAGAGAGAGAGAGAGAGAGAGAGAGAGAGCAACCATAGAAATGAAATGAAATGAAATGTTATATTAACGTCTTCAAAAGGCCATAATGACCTATGAGACCAAAAGTTACATCATGGTGGATCTAATACAATGTCTGGATAAAAAAACCCAAAAAATGAAAAATAAAGATGATGATACTACTGGCACCTAGAAAATGAAACTGGAACTGAAAGGTACACTATGGAGGTACCTCCATCTCATAATATGTGCCGCATCGACACTGGCGGATCTCCTCAATATCCTCTGTGGTCAGCACCCTGACTGGGTGTCTCGCATGCCTCGCAAGAATAATCCGAATCTGCCGCTGCAACCTCCGTCTATGCTGGGATGCCCTCCTCCGTAGTCGTGGGCGTCTGGACCACCCAAGCTCAATCGCACGATCAATCACCCTGGTGTGGGCGGTATCCATGTCCTGCTGCTACTGTGGTCCATCTGGCGCAGTGATGGCCGGACTAAAGAAGTCTGTAATGTGCCTGAGTCTGGCTCTCTGTGCGCCTAAGCAGGCTATCTCTATGTCTCCGCAGCTCAAGCAAGAACAATCCCAAACACCTCTGGTCCTGGTACCCCATGACTCTGGAAAGTGGTCCAAAACCCTCTCTGAATAAACAGTGGAAACGACCACGTATCTCATAGTATGCAGTACAATGGCATATATAATGCAGCTCTGTCTCTGGCTCCCCATGGCATACTCGGCATATCCTGGCCTCAGCTGGTATACCTCTATATCGGCCAATCTCAATCTCAAGCTGGTGTGAGGATGTGCGAATCTGACCAATAGCACATCGTACTGCATGAGACAAGTGTACATCCATGTAACTGGGTCTGATCACAAAACCATCTGCTGTGAGCTGAAGAAAATGCTCTCTGTAGAAAGCCATCTTCATGCCCAGCTCCTGAGTCGGCTGTATCCATGTCCTCCTAATGTCCAGCTGAACTAAATCCTGACGGATGAGTCTGGTAATCTCTGTCCGTGTAAGAGTGAGAGAGGGTGCCTCCAGAGAATACTGGAAGGGAGGCAATCTGTCCATGCTAAAACCATGTGCCTGGAACCAAGATGTCATCTGTCCATACCAACAAGCCATGTCTCCCTGTAAAGCTAACTGTCGGGAGGACTCCAGGGCGAGGCGTGCATATCTGTCTCGGGGGAGATCCCACAAGCCATGTATGTAGGAGACTGATCTCGTAAGAGCCTCAATCACCAGAGGGGCAGCTGCCAGCTCTACTCGAATAATCTCATGAGGTACCACAGCCTTGGCTCTAATAAGCCTAGCAATCATAGATACCAAAGGCCTCTCCATACCTCTCCACCCGCCTGCGCTGTGATGGCCCAATGAAGGTCCCCATATCTGCACTCCATAAAGCATAGCTGATGTCACTAGAGTGTCAAAAAGCCAGAGTTTCATTCAAGGTTCCTGAAACTGAACCTGCGAACACATCCTCTCCAAACCACCCACCAGGGCTGCATGTGCTCTAGTCAATCTAGTCTCTGCTGCTCTCCTCATCGAAAACACTGGCCCACTGAATACTACCCCAAGATATGTATATGCATCTGTATACTCCACAATCTCCTGCCCATATGTAAATGTGGAAGCTGATCGCCTAACCCACTGTGGCGTGGTGTTAAACACCATAACCTTGGTTTTGCCAAGGTTGACAGACAATCCACTATCATGTGCAAACTCATGTAAAGCATCCAGATGACGCTGCATACCCTCAGGAGAGTCAGAGATCAACACAATATCATCAGCATATAACAATAGTGGGATCCATGTACCTGCTAGCTGGGCTCCTTTGTCCCCCAATCTCTCAATGTAGTCAGAAGCCTCATCCACATACATACCAAACAGTGAAGGAGATAACGGGCAACCTTGCTTCACTCCTATAGTGGAGTGAACCAAAGTAGAGACCCCCTCTGGGGTGCGTACCTGTCCTGCAACCAACTGATCTGTATAAAGCCATAATTTCCCATATGAGCTCTGTGGGTACCCCCATCTCCTGTAATCGCCTCATCAATCTGGCTCTGGGCACTGTATCAAATGCTTTGCGGAAGTCCACAAAGCTACAATAAATCCGTTGCCCATGCGACCTGCCCTCCTCAATAATGGCCCGCAGAGTCAAGATGTGGTCAAGAGTAGAGAAACCTCTCCTGAACCCTGCCTGTCCCTCTGCTCGAATGCCAACTCTCTCTGCCCATCTACTCAACTGCTGCTCAAGAATGGATGCATACAATCGTGCTAGTGTGTGACCAATCATAATAGTGCGATAATTCCCTGGCTGCATAGGGTCCCCTGACTTGAAGATAGGCACGATGGTGGACCTACTCCAAGTCTCGGGTAAGCCTTCGCACATAGCACGATTGAACATCACTGCTAGAAGCTGTGCCAGCGTGTCTCTCGCATGAATAAAGTGCTCAGCAACCAATCCATCGTGATCATATGCTCTCCCAGTCTTCATCCTATCAATGGCCTTCCTTACCATCTCTGCGGTAAAGAAAGTACATGTCTGTGGGCATGGTGCTCGCGGGTCAGGAAAAGGTGTCTGTCCAGGAACTGTATATAGAGATGCTGCATAACTACCCCAGACCTCTGTAGAAGTGATGGCCAAAGCAGGGGAGGACTCATGAAACAGACGCCAAGCCTCCCTCGAATCCTGGCTCAAGAACAGCTGGTATAATTCCTTCTCTAGCTGAGCAAGGAAGGCCCGCTTCTTCCTTCGCACAAGGCGTCGGAAGGCAATACGTGACTGTCGGTGAGTAGTGACTCCCAAAGCAACCTCTCGCTCTGCAGTCGGGCTCTGGTCTCTCTGCACTCCTCATCATACCAGCTGTTCTAGGGCATACATCTAGAATGCTGTCTCTGTCCAGGCTGAGTATGTGGATATGCCTCTCTCACTGCATCATGTAAAGTCTCTGTCAGTATATGGGTCAACTCCTCCAAAGGTCTCCCTGGCTCCTCTGTGTACAGACGTCTATAAATCCCATCTGTGTAGACAGCATCAGTCTCTGAGGTAAAAGTATATCGAGTGTGATCTGCCCCTCGTGTCCTCTGAGCTGTGGTAAAGTGAAAAGAGATAGTCAATGTCAACAATGCATGATCCACTACTACCCCAATGGGCCGAGATCCAACTGTGAAGTCCTCAATGCATGAAACAAAGCTGGGCATAGCCATAACATAATCCACTGTGCTAGCACCATGTCTATGTGGAAAGCAAGTAAATCTAGCTACTGACGGAAACCTCTGCAAGCCATTAAGTATGGCCAACCCATGCGCAGTCCCCATATCTACCAAATATCTCCCATACTCTGTGCACTCCACATCCTGTGAACGTCTGTCTAATCCCATATCCAGAGTGTCCAACTCTCTCAGCATCTCCTTCGAGGTATCATAAAAGGCTGTCTGGCGGTTGCCCGTCCGGGCATTAAAGTCCCCTAACAGGATGATGTCTCCATCCCTAGAGAACTCCCATATGTCATCATCTAGCACAGAGAAAGGAGACTGCCCTCTAGGTGCTGCATATGTCGATGTACTAGGAGCAAAATAGCATATGGCAATATACAAGAATCTGCCTGTGTCGGCCCTCAGTCTCACCCACATATATCTGGCCTGATCATCTCTCCGAACTATGTGTAGAAGCGGTTGCAGCTCCTCCCTGAAAAGAACTGCCACCCCTCCTGATCCTCTACTACTGTGTACCGATCTCGTCCCTACTCTGCAAGCTGTCTCCCATCTGTATCCTGTCACCTGTGGCATCATCTGACCAGGGGCCTGGTGAGTCTCCGAGTAGAAGACTATATCCCTATCTCTAAAGCTGTCCTCAAAGGCACCTACATCAAGTCTGAGGGATCCATTGCAGTTCCAGGCTGCCAGCTTTAATTTGGTCCCATAGGTCTCGCACCGTCATGTAGAGCGTTGCTCCACGATGACCACCCTCCCTTCTCTATAAAATGCTATCTTACCCTTTTCTCTTGCTGCTCTAATCTCTGGCATGACTTCCTTCATATGTGCAAGCTGTGAAAGAGTAAGATCATCACCAAGAAAAATGCCTGTATTCTTTAAAGTGGGTCGTCTCTTCAAGAACTCCTTCTTATAGAGAGAGATGGCATGAAAATACATTGCATGAGAGAGAGAGAGAGAGAGAGAGAGAGAGAGAGAGAGAGAGAGAGAGAGAGAGAGAGAGAGAGAGAGAGAGAGCAACCATAGAGAGAGATGGCATGAAAATACATTGCATGAGAGGGAGAGAGATGACATGTCAAGAGAGAGAAAGAGAGAGAGATGGCATGGAGAGAGAGAGAGAGAGAGAGAGAGAGAGAGAGAGAGAGGGAGAGAGAGAGAGAGAGAGAGAGAGAGAGGGAGAGAGAGAGAGAGAGATTGGGGGGGGGAGGTAAGATAGGCAGGGCTAGGAGGAGGGGGGTTTAGATAGTGGGCTATGAGGAGAAGCATATGGTGCAAGGGGGGGTTGAGATAGGCAAGGCTAGGAGGAGGAGCATATGGTGCAAGGGGGGGGTTGAGATAGGCAAGGCTAGGAGGAAGAGAAAGATGATTGAGTTTCTAGAGAGAGAGAGATTAGCTGGGGGAAAAATCTCCATCTAGGAAGCTTGCTCCATGGGTAGAGCATTCTACAATGCCCCCAATGGTTCATGGGATTAGGAATCCCGACACATGATCAGTTATTAGAAGATATAGCTTACCAGCAAGTAAGAGAGTCCATCTTGGTGGGAATGATACCAAATGTCCACCAGGAAAAGGCACAAGTACTATTTCTTTTGTGTCAAGTAATGGTGACACTAAAGTTGTCAGATGTTCTCTATTACGACATTCATTCCTTGGGTTCATACTTTGATTGGGCTGGTGTAATCATCCTAAATGGCATCATCAATGTCGTGGGAAAGGTACAAGGTGCAATAATATGTATTAATTATCATCTTTTTTTACTTGGGCTTATGTGGGCACTAGCAATCTACCTAGCATAAGATATTTGGGCACCTGAGCTACACCGTCTTGAAAGAGATAAAAATCTGGACTTTGGCATACATTAGGGTAAATTTTGACCACAATAGGCCAAATAAGAGTCATTAATATCCCTAAAAAAGCTAATCACCAATAGATGTAGTGATAGCTTGTGATAACATACATCAACAAATGATTAAGCTAAAGAACAGTCATTATGCAGCAACTATGATAGAGACTTAACACGTCATGTAGCTACTTAACACATGGAAATGAAAGAGTACTCATCAATAGGAAGTCAAAATGGTGATAAGAGCCAAGGTTCACAAAGTAACACTAAGATTGGATTAAACACAAAGTGCATACAAGAATGCTAGAGCTCTCACACACTAGAGAAGGTGTAGAGACCATGCTTTTATAGGCCTAGTGAAGGGAGGCACCTAGATCACACCCGCTTGTCCACTTGCCCCTCTCATGCTACCTAGAGGAGGTGCCTTGAATGCTAGTCAATAACCATGGGTTGCAAGCTAACCCATGGTTTACCCCTTAGCCCATACCCTTAGCATAAATGTATTAAACCCATTGATGCACACTAAGTAATGGATGTAGATCACAACCTATTCTCAACACCCTCTCTTGATCTACATACATACCATGTAGGGTGTGTAGATCAACCTATTCTCAACACTAAGTAATGGATGTAGATCAACCTATTCTCAACTATGAATAGGTTTTGTACCCTAAGGCTATGTGGTGAGCACCCCGGTGCGGGTTTTGTACTAACTCCTTACCCAATTGGCAATAGCGAGAAGGTGGGTACAATTAGGTTTGAGCAAGGTTGGCAGTTCATCTACTTATAGTATATTTAAGCCTTGAAAAGAGGAGTTTTACTCTAGCTAGAAGGATCTAATGAAAAAGGCCCAATGTAAATACCATGAAAATAGATCCTGAGATAGCTAAAGTACTAGCCCATGACTATTCTTATGATATGGTCTCAATGGACTCTAAAAGGACTTCCAAGTCTGGAGAGAGAAAAAGGTCATAAAGGAAGGGAGAGTTAAGAAGGAGGCTGAGCTTTCAAGTCCTATAAACAAGTCTCTTATAAAGTGGAAAATCAAAAGGTGCGTGTACCACCAAAAAGGGAAAAACTTAAGGAACCAGGAGTATCATGTGATGGGCTGCTGGAAGAAGATGGAAAACAAGTGGATTTATCATTACCTAGGGAGGAGCCCAAATTGGTGTGGATAGCCACAAACTTAACCCAAGAGGAGGAGACATAGCTTATAGAGCATTTCTCAAGTAATACATAGATATATTCACTTGAAAGGAGTCCCTTTGGAGGAGGTTTGCCATCTCACAATTTCTTTAGTGGATGATGGTTCTAGACCAATTAAACAACATTTCAAAGACTTATGTGCACAACGTATAAGGATTTTCCTAAGGAATTTCTTAGAGATCTTCATGGATGATCTTTGCATGAACGCAAAGTTAGACGAAGTTGAGACGAGAGCACATGGAAAGGTGCCGATGATATAGACTGTGCCTAAACGCTGAAAAGTGCAAGTTCATGGTGAGATAGGGTGTAATCCTAGGACACGTGGTGTTTAAAAATTGAATCTCCATTGATGAAGGAAAATTTCAAGTAATCTAGAACTCAAAAGACTTGAAACACCTAAAGCAATCAAAGATTCATGGGTCACATAGAATATTATTATAAATGCTTCATATTCATATATACGAAAATAGCTATGCCCTATTGGTATGTTTTTTATGGATTAAGGAGTACAAAGACTCATTCCATAAGCTTAAGGAGGCCTTAATAATAGCTCAAATTCTCAGAGTATCAAGGTGGGATATCATTATCCGCGTACACATAGATGCATCAACTTACACTATAGGATACATTTTAGCTCAACTTGGCAAAAAGAGCATAGACTTTTTCATTAATTATACCTGTATACAGCTCAATGACCCTAAGAAGAATTATACAACCACAATGCAAGAAGGCTTCGCAATGGTCCACTTAGTTAAGAAATTTTGCCATAATATTTTGGCGATGAATAAATTTATATTTTTTGTAGATCATCAGGCTTTGCTTTGCCTTGTGAATGAACCATGCACCATAGGATGAATTACTTGGTGGTTTGACCAAGGGACCAATTTCTTAAGTGACGTGGTGGAGTTTTTCTTAGAACTGATGATAGTACACCATAAGTCTTCCCTATACTATCCACAAACAAATGGACAAGCTAAGAGTGCTAATAAGGTCCTATGCATTATGTCTATAAAGACAATTGAAGCATCTAGGATAGATTAGGAGCAAAAGCTCTCATCCACATCATGGGATTACATAACCACTTATAAAACCTTGATTGGGACTATGCCATATAACCTAGTCTTTGGACTCGTTCTATACTCCCAGTAGAGTAAAATTCATGATCCCAACACTAAGGATAGAATGGACCAGCAACGAATGGTTGGAACGACTCATAGAGCTCGAGAAACTCGATGAAGAAATGCTACACTCGAAAAAGAGAAGAAAAATGTGGTTCAATGTCAACATGAAAACCAACAGGTTCAAGGAAGGGGACCTAGTCCTACTTTATAACCTCAAAAAAAATAAAAGTAAATTGAAGTTGAGAGAGGGATGGGTACTTTTAGGATTTATAAACTCATGGTTGGTGGAGCAACATGCCTAGAGACCCCCCTTGATGGAGTCGAGACAGAGGGATTCCTCAATGAAAGTAAACTTAGAAAGTACTATGGGCCAATTTCCTCTTATAAACAACTTCAAGCCATTTACAAGATTGAAGAAAGGAGAAAAAATGAGGCTAAGATGAAGAGATGTGCCCAATGGGAAGCTTAAGCCCAGCATACAGAGAAAGAAAACTAAAGGAGAGGTATTATATCTGTCCACATTGCTAAAATGCATAATGATCATGAGGAAGAAGAGGTCAAACCCCGAAGGCTTTGCCTAGACTTCCTTGTTGTTTTGTGAACACACAAATAATAGCCAAACTAGCTTTATTAGATATAAGAGCAGGAAGAAACTTAATGTCATATGAGACTTGGGTCTCATTAGGAAAACCTGTGCTTGATCCTACCCAAGCTTTGGTACAAATTGTCTCAGGCCTTTATAATGCAAAGGATGTTAAAGCTCAAATTCCATATCAATTTTTACCTCTTGGAAGGTAGCTTCTATGTCATGATGACTACAAGGACAATACCTTAAGAGATCATCCTCAGAAGGGGATGGCCAAAAGTGGTAGAAGCCTATGTGGAATCCATCATTTTTAGCATTCTCAAGTTGTTTCAAACCCGTACTTTGACAATGCACTCTCAAGTTGTTGTAGGCCCATAATTTGACAATGTAACCCTAGAAAAGCTGGATCAAGAGAAGAAGATAGAGCTGGAAGTAGAGGGGTATAGGCAAAGGCTCCCTTTCAAGCTAAACACAGTGCACAAAAGACATCGAATGGTGGGGGCAGACAAGGGCAAAAGGCTGACTATCACATGGTACCAAAATCTTACTATAATTAAGTACCCACCTTATCCTCCATAGTTATTTCTAGTGCTATATATAGATGGGAGTAGCAAAGAGAAGAAAATGTTGCACACCCTGATTATCTAGAGCTTGATGAGCATAATGATTTTAATGACTTGCTGATGGAGATTGAAAATGGGCCACCAAAGAAGGACAAAGATTCAGATGAGGATGATAAGAGGAATATCCTAGAGGGGCCAAGCCAAGACAAAGATAAAGACAACTCTAAGAAGGACAAGGGTAGTGGGGAAAACCCAGAACACAAGGATGACATCAAGGGAGAGGGAAAGCCTGACTCTAGTTAGCAAGGCAAAGAAGAGCACAAGGTAGATGACTCACACATGGATAAAGGTAAAGGGAAAGTGGAAGGAGAAGATGACACCCTTCCAGAGATGCCAATAGGTACCTCTCCATCGCCAAACCCGTGGAACAAGGGATCCAAGATTCAAACTATGAAACCCAATGAGGACCATGGCCGGTGATGACACATTGGGACCTCCCTCCCACTAAATGGGATCAAACTAATGATGAGCAACCCTCGGAGGAGGATGTTTATGAGTTGCCAGCAAAGATGTCACTTTACTACGGTGTGCAACCACA